>NC_045597.1:187026278-187334355 GCF_009762305.2 Zalophus californianus | reverse complement strand
GAAAAGAGAGAAGCAGACTCCCCACCGAGCACGGAGCCCGATTTGGGGCTCGACGTGGGGCTCGATCCCAGGACCCCGGGATCATGACCTGAGCCAAAGGCAGACGCTCAACCGACTGAGCCACCCAGGTGCCCCTAAGCTTACTTGTTACAACACTCAGTCCATTGTATTTACCGATCCTTTGATCAGATCCTTAGAATTAATAATCACGACATTAAATTTATTTTCATGCTCACATTTCTTTAAAGAAAAAGAGAGAGAGTGCACACATGCACACACACACACACACACACACACACACGCAAGCGGGGGGAGCAATAGAGGGGGAGGGAGAGGGAAAGAATCTCAAGCAGATTCCACACTCAGAGCAGAACTTGACATGGGGCTCAGGCTTGATCCCACAACCCTGAGATCATGACCCCAGGCCAAACCAAGAGTCCGACGCTTAACCAACTGAGCCATCCAGGCGCCTCTCTTGCTCACCTTTAATACAGGATTTGAAAGAAAGTATTAAACCAATTTCAGCAGACTCAGAGGAGTTGGGTCTTTGTTGAATAAATATTGCCCCCTTTCAAGTGAATTTATCCTTTCCAGGAATGTAAACTCTTCTAGACATTGACTGGTAATAAAAATGTGGATGGAAGCTCTCTTTTCCATAGGGACAATATCATAAGGAAGGCTCTCGTGATTAGCTAACCTCACAGTTCTCAGAGACATAAGGTGAATTTTCAAGAGGCTATCACTTCCCCAGGTTTTGTTTCATTTCAGTGGAGGTAGGCTTGTGGAATCCATTCCTAGTTCTTTCCCTGAGACACGTTTAATTATTCTTCACAATATCAAAACCAGTATAATGGGAGAGTCATAAGCTTCACCTGCTTGGTGAACAAGTAAGATCACATTTACATTTACGTCCAAGTTACCCCAACTCTGGGACCTTCCTGCCTTGTCAGCAGGAAGGCTGGTCAGTTTGGGGGTGTAGCCTCCCCTAATATATGAAGTCTTCCTGCCGTGCTTGGATATGTCCCCACATTTGTCCCCCGTATGTTCCCTGGGCTGCCTGCTGGGGAAGCAGAAATGCAGACAGTCCTTCAGGGACACAGGCCTCCACCATTGCAGGAGTCCACCCCACCCACACGCCTACCCGGGGGCCTCTCGCTGGCTGGTGTTGCTGCCTCCAGCCCTGTGGCTCCGGTGTCTGAGGTGGCCCCGGCTCACTGGCTCTGCTCGCCAGGGTGCAGGTGTAGGTCAGGCCGCAGCGAAACTCTAGGAGAGCCTCAGAACCACGGTTCCTATGGTGCTCATGCCTGGTCCACCACCTCTACCACCACGGGGAGACCGGCCCCACCTCTGGGTCCCTTAGTTGAGTGGGGAAGGGAGAGGCTGTTGCCCATGTTACCGGTGTCCAGGGAAAGCACCGGCGCCCCAAGGCAGTGCAGCTTTTCCAACCCACACACAGCCGAGCCCCCAGGCCCACCCATGGTGCCAGTGGGCTAGCGTGATCACAACATAGGTGTGAGCTCCTGCCCGGGAGAGCTCGATTCCCCAGACGAGAGTTAAGAAATACCAGGGTGGGGCGCCTCAGTGTGGAGTGGCTCAGTTAGTTAAACATCCAACTCTCGATTTCGGCTCAGGTCATGATCTCAGGGTTGTGAGGTCGAGCCCCGCGTCAGGCTCCGTGCTGAGGGTGAGGCCTGCTTAAGAGTCTCTCTCTTCCTCTCCCCCCTCCCCCCACTCTCCCTCTCTAAAAAAAAGAAAGAAAAAGAAACACCAGTGTGACCACGGGCTGGGGGGCTTCCTTTCAGGACTCCCATAAGGCCCCATGCTGGTTAGTCTCCATTTACCTCCTCACCGCCCGAATCCATTCTGCTTATTCTCTGCCCTGCTTGGCCACGTTCTGCCAGTGGCTGCTTTCGGCAGTTAAAAGTACCATTGAAAGGCCCATCTTTCAACCCCCAGCGGTGGCTGGCGTTGGGCGGTGATGCAAGCAGACATGGGGGTTGTAGCTAAGACCAGATATCGCAGAAACCAGCCCAGGCTGATGGCACCCAGAACCGACAACCGGCAGAACCAGAGAAGTTCTGCCAAGGCCCGAGACCGATTAAACTCCTTTAAAACGGGAGGGTTTTCGCAGCAAACTGTCAGACTTTCTAGATGCTGACCCTTTCACGTCTGACCCCACCAGGCTCTGCCTGATTGGTCTCTGAACAGAACAGAGATCCTCCACCGCTTAACCGTAATAAGCAGCACGTGCCAAGAGCCGACCCAGACGGGACAGGGGCCCCATCTCACCTGCACGCTTGTGGACTGACTTCGCGTTTGGTTTGTTCGCTTCCTACCCTCTGTTGTATCTTGGTGGTTGTGCAACTCTGCAGTGTGTCACGTGTGAGAAGCCACATTAAACGCACAGTGAAATGTCATTGAGCCCAGAATCCTGAACCTGCTTTACTGTCACGTTTACCTTGCTTTATGATTGAACAAAGCTGACATGGTGGAGAGACACAACCATATGTGTGCTGTCATAGTGTCCTCATGGAAGTAGTCTTCTCTAAATTCTCCCAGTTAAACCTTCTGAGTTGCCACGAACCTGACTCCCACTGCCCCCCAGGACTCTTGAGGAATCCTCGGCAGAGAGGTGGCTCCCCAAAATCATGAAATCGACCATTCTCTCAATAAGGCAGCTGCAGACTGAGCCACGTTTAATCTGACTTCAAAAAATAGAAAAATGTAGCCTTTCCTGCACCTTAGCGTTGCAGAGCAAATCTACACCCTGTTACCCAAGTTTGGACCTCTGTGAGCCACTGGACTCTCTCACTTTGCCGCCCAGAGCTCCCCTGTATTCTTCAACACTCTGTGAAGAGATGTTAGGTGCATAAGACTGTTTGTTGCCCTCTCCGTGACCCTGCGCTCCAGGGGCAGAATCGGTGAGGGTCTGAGCCCCATGTGCTCAGGGAGAAGCCCAGTTCCTGACACAGATCTGGGGTTGATGCCTTAACCCTACAAGTTCCTGATCCGGGCTGTTTCATTCAGAAAGGGAGTCACTAATCAGAGATAAGATCAGGTAGGATAAAGCCATTGGATTCTGCCCTCCCTTCTCATTAAGTTGTATTTTAATAACTTGATATCATTTTCTGGATAAGCTGGTTACTCATGTCTCCCAACAGCAACCCACAGAACGCTTTAATGATTGTGGTGGTTGGTAACACCTGCTTTAAATTTTTGCAGGTTGAAAAAATAAAGCTGGCTCTCTACCTCACCCCTTAGTAAATTCCAGCTATAAAAATGTACACATATACCAACACATACAAAACTCCATAAAAGTACTGGGGAAGAAAATAGGTGATGTTTATTTAATCTTGGGAAGTGAAGGGGCAGGCCTTTCTAAAAATGACACCAAAGCAAAAAACCATTAAAAAATATGGGTTATGGGGTGCCTTGGTGGCTCAGTTGGTTAAGCATCTGACTCTTGATCTCAGCTCAGGTCTTGATCTCAGGGCTGTGAGTTCAAGCCCCACGCTGGGCTCTACACTGGACATGGAGCCTGCTTAAAAGACACTAAAATTTAAAGATGACGGATTTGACTATATAAAAATTTGAAATTTCTATATGCTACTATCCATGTGGATTTAAAAGTCAAAGCAGAAACTGAGAAGTAACATTTTGACGCGTGAGAAGCAAAGGGATAATGTTCCCAGCGCATGAATAACTCTCACGAAACAATTAGGAGTAAAAGAATACTGCAGTGGAAAATATGCAACGGATGTGATGACGTGGTATTTGACTGAGATTTGCAAGTGGCCAATGACCTCATGAGAGGACGTTCAACCTCATTGGTAACCAAGGGAGATTAAAAAAGAAGAAGAAAAGAAAAGTAGGAGGAAAAAGAAAACCACACACACAGCACCATCACCACAGAACACATGGGGTGTCTTTCCTCACCTCCTAGAAGAACAAAGATGAAAAAGACTGTAGCACCCAGTGGGGGTGAGGGTTCCCACGCTACTTCTCACATACTGGTGGGAAGAGTGTAAATACTACACACTTTTTGGAGAGCAGTCTGTCCATAAGTATTAGAAGCCTTAACAGATGGATACCTTTTGACTTAGCAGTGCTCCTGTTACCCCTGATCTGGCCTTGAAAGGAGGGATACCGTCTCTCTTGGCTATTCCATCCAGAACATGGGACCAGTTCCTCCTCTTAATTCCCCCGGCAGAGCAAAGGCCAGGCTCTCTGAAGAGATCATGTAATAATTCACTTTTTCTAATGATTCAGGAAATGGGCAAGAAAAAAGATTTCAAGGCTTTTCCAGGCAACCTTATCTTAATATGAAAAATCTTGACACATTAACTTGGTAGTGAAGTGCAGGTTATATAGTACTCAGGAAAAAAAAATAAACTTTTCATATTTTTAAAGGTAGAATAAAATAAAAACTTTCATATTTTTAAAAAGTATAACAATGCCCGAGGCCTGCTTAGGGGAATGGGCCCCAGGGAAGTCGATCCTCCACCAGCCTCTGAGCTGGAGGGTACCAATTGCTTTCTGTGGAAAAGTCGACTCCCCACAGGTACTTCCCTGGGTTTAACTGGCTTCAGCGACAGAACCCAGAGGCAATGCCCAAGAGCAGCTCTAGGCCGGCCACCTTACGTACAACAGGAAAGATATCTCTTTCCTGTCAGTTCCAGGTAGGAAAAAAAAAATCCCTGGGCTTGGCTTGGGTCACATGCCGATCCTTGAATCAATCGTAGGGCCAGGGGGATGCAACCTGTTCCAGACAATTACTGCTCTTCAATTCCCAGAACCATTTTCTCTTCTCCCTTTGGTAACCGTTATTAAATTTCCTTTGGAGACCCATTCTGTCCTCGTTCCCCGGGGTTCTCTGAGGCTGCCAATCTCTCTACCCCGCCTCTAGGTCCCAGACATGAGCACTTGAACTAACACTGGCCAACCCATGAAAAACCATTTTCCTGGCCACCACATCTGGGGTCTCAAATGAAACAGAACCAGTTGGTCCCTCTGTAAGATCCTGTCTAGACATTGGAGGGAGAAATCTGAGGGCATCCCCCTCCTCACCTCCATTCCCTGACACATGGAGAGAGACCCCTGCAGTAGGAGAGAATACAGTCAGTACACAGAGGCAGAGAGGAGTCATGGGAGAGCGACCCTTGCTCTCATTGGAATCACTAGACCTGGTTGTGATCAGCCAATAGCATCCCCCTCCCTAGACTTCCCAGTTATGCAAATGGTGAAGTGCCTGATAGCTTGAGTTGGGTTTCTGGCACTGACAGATTCAGGGGCCCGGGCCTGCTGAGATCTGAACCACGTGCCCATGTCTATGATCAAAGAAATAAGTCATTGAGATTGGCATACCCCAGTGAAACCACAGGGCTGGCGTGGAGCAGTGTTCCCCAGAGAAGGGGCTACTGCATGGGAGAAAGCAAAGAGTAATGGCGAGTGAGGACTGAAACATCATTGATCGAGTAACGAGAGGGGGCTGCATATTATACTCTGTACCTTACCAAGAATAGACTCATTTCATTTCCCATGAAATATTTATAAAAATCATATATATTCAGGGGCACCTGGGTAGTTCACTCAGTTAAGCATCTGGCTCTTGATCTCAGCTAGGTCTTGATCTCAGGGTTGTGAGTTCAAGCCCTGCATTGGGCTCCAAGCCCAGGGTGGAACCTACTTAAAAAAAAAATATATATATATATATATATATGTTATATATATATACACACACATATATATAATATGCATATATAACATATATATTCAAGTACAGTGAAAATCCCAGTAAAATCCAAATCCCAGAAATATAAGTTCTATTCTCGGACCACAGTGCAATCAAATTAAAAATTCATAAGAAATTCTACACCTGAAACCAGTTTTACCATATATGTTAACTAGAATTTAAATAAAAACTTGAAATAAAAAATAAAATAAAAATCCATAAGAAAAGTTCAAATCAAAGTAAAATGCAACCAATTAAACTTGAAATTAATCTTATAGAAGTTTATAAAGTAATAACATTTATATGGGGAAAAAAAACATTGAAGAATTTTTTTTTTAATTTTAGGGCAAAACCAGGAGAATACCTACCAGTCTATAGAACATACATAGCAGTTGTCAAAATTTTATGGTGGAACAGATATGAACAAATATATATATGAGCTATATAGAACAAATGTATTTTAATGTAATATATAACAAATCAAGTGAAAACTTTAAAATGATGAAAGAAATACTTATCGCTATATTCATATGGGAAATGGATAATAAGGTCACATAAGTAACAAATCCTTATTCATACCATTTACCACAGAACATTCCAGACAGGTTAAAGTTAAATTTTCACATGAATACACACACAAAGCCATTTAAAAAAAAGAAACCACAACAGAAGAATAGAAAAACATAGCTCACTCAATCTACTGACACATGGGTGTCAAGAAAAAGTGTGGGTTTCAGAGCAGACAGACCTCTGGGTTTCAGTCCCACCCAAGGTGCTTACTCAAATACTTAACTCTCTAAGCTCAGTTTCTTATCTGTTTTCCTGCCTGATGTAGGTAAAAAGACCCAATCCACAAGATAATCGAAGCCACTTCATGGTACATACTTTTAGCCTCTGCAGTGGATTTTTCCAGGCTGGGTGCTAGGGATGCAGTGGGGGATCTCTGGAACAGATGGCCCTGGGGAGAAAGCTCTGAGTGAAGAAACCGTCCAAGCATGTAATTAAAGAAAAGTATGGGAGGCTATGAGAATAGAATACACTTTTTAAATTTGTAAGCATCCGTATATAAACGTAAAGAAAAGCAATGGAGTGGAGAACACTTCATGGTATCTGTGAAGCATAATAATGTCAAGATATTTAACAAGCTGATAAAAGTATTTTTGAAAGCCCTTAGAAATTAGTGGAAGACGACTTAAAGCCACTCGGGGGCTCTTGGGCAAATACAAAGCTACAGGATTAGTGAGGAGTGAGAAGTCACTCAGTCAGTATGTACCACTGGCCCGGAGCTACCAAACCACAGAGAGCCCCCATCATCAAATCCTCCAACTGGCAATTCCTCTGATTGAAGAAAGAAAAGAAAGAAAGAGGGAAAGAGAGGCAGGGAGAGAGAGAAGGGAGGGTAGAGGCGGAAGGAAGGAAGGAAGGAAGGAAGGAAGGAAGGAAGGAAAGAAGGAAGGGAGGGAGGGAGGGAGGGAAGGAGGGAGGGAGGGAGGAAGAAAAATTCTATTTGCATGGAGATGTATTTTCCTGTGTAATTTGTATATATACACAGTATTTAAACAGCCCAAATCCTGACTGTGATTATATTACAGACTATGCAGATCCATGGGAAAAGTTATACAAAATTACGTTGCATTAAAAAAGTCGATCACAAGACACTGTGTACTCTTAGATTCCACCTAGGCACAAATTTTGGGCGATCTGAAAACTTAGAAAAGTAATAGGCAGATCATGTTATATTGGTGGAGGCATTTAAACATTTTGATGTTGGTTTGACATTTCTGTTGACCTTGCACTGTAACACTGGATAAATATTCTATACACGCACAAAGTTGATTACAAAAAAAGAACGTTCCTCACTCCGCCCACATTAAGCTCGACACTGCCCGGGCCATCTTGAGGCTAGCTTCCTAGCCCCAGCCCGAGGTTTCCAAGCAAGTGAGAGCATGTGTGCGGAGGGCAGAGGTTGGCAGGGCCCCCAGCAGGAGCCCCTCCTGTGGGACACAGCTGCCCGCGGGGTCCTGGCCTGGCGAGGCCCGGGGAGCGTCTGATCGCATGAGCTCATGTGAAAGCCCCACGCCTCCAGGTCTCCAGCGAACATTTGCCATTCCTTTCCTGTCACCACCCAGCTCTGCGCTTGTGCCCATGAGCTCATAGTGCTGGGCAAGACCGCCTGGGGGTCAGATAACTGCCAGGGGCAGCTCTTTTCCCAGCATGCTGCCTCTGCCCCGTGCCTCCAAGAGACACCGAGCCGCCCCAACTCCCGCTCTGCGATGCCACACGGAACAGAGAATCGTGTGAGCTCAGCACAAGCCTGGGGGGCCGGACAGGGCTCTCCCCCCGAGCCCTGCCCCTGTGTCCGCCTTGCCTTGCTCTGGGAACTGCTCCGCCAAGGGGCACCAAGCAGACCCCACCTGGACTCCAAGCCCCGCCCCCGTCTGAGCCACTGTCTTGTTTCTGTCTCAGTTCCAGACTCAGCAGCGCCCCTGAGCCCCTCGCTGCCTCCCAGGTTGGGGGGGCAGCCCGAGGAGATGCTGGGGGAGGGGAGTCCGTCAGCTGTGAGGATCCCCACCCGGACGCAGAAATGGAGGCTCTGTCAGGCTCTGTCTGCCCAGCGGGTGTGAGGGACTGTTTCTCAGGTGCGTGACAGCTGCTTCCCACACTCAGCCTCATCCACGAGGGACCCCTGCGTGCCAGGCCTCCTGCTGCTGGGAATCCAAGGTGAGTCCCCGTGGCCTTTGTCTCGAGGACAACAGAGAAGAGGACGAGCACCCCTTTCCTTGTGTGTGTCACCCCTGGCACTCTCGAACCCCATCAGCCGTCTCCGGCCCGGACCCCCTAACTCAGGCCGGCCCCCCGAGAGGGCTGGTTTCCTGACACTGGAGCCCTCCGTCTCCCAGTCCTGTGACCACAGCGCTCCCAACCCATCTGGCCCGCTCCTTTCCAGACCTCCCAGAAATTAAAGAAGAAAAGAATGGGAAGAAGGGACGGTGTGGTCCCAGAGAAATGGCCGCTGACAGATGTGACAAAGGCCCCAGAACTCCAAGCAGCGCCCCCCCACCCAGAAAACGGCCACGAGCGGCAGAGGGGCTGTGTCCGTTTCTCTGCCCGACAGCACACCACGCTCCCACGGGAGGCCGCTCAGCCTCGGGTGGAGACAGCTGCTCGCTCCGCAGATGTTCTCGCGGGAAGCAGGGGCGCCGAGCCCGAGCCCCCCCCCGTGACTCACTGGAGCTCGGCCAGCTCACCCTGGAGGCCTGAGCGGCCTGTTGAGCCCGGTGTGCGGCTGGGGGCAGATCAGATAGCCTGTCCGCAGAACGGGGCTGCTGGTGGCTTTGCCAGCGTCTTTGCCACCGTGAGGGCAGAGGCTAGCTCTGTCCCTGCTGCCCCCCCTCCCCCAAGGCCTAGCACAGTGCTGGCCTTAAATCCCTGTGCATTTATTAAGCACCTACTGAGGGGCAGGCAGTGTGCAAGAAGCGGGAACGACTTGGGTGGACGTAGGCGTTCCTCAAGAAGTGGACAGACGGTGACATCAAGGCTGTGACAGCAACACGCTGAGGGGCTGTGGACTCAGAGGCTGGGCGGGCCCCCGCTGACTGTGTGGAGCCAGAGGAGAAGTCTGTGGGGACCAACAGGCCCAGGGAGAGCCCCGGCACTCAGCAGGGTCATCACACCCGAAGATTCCCCGGGCCATCCCACATCGTTTCCGAGCCTGCGAGGCTCTTCTGCCAGAAACAAGCCTGGCTTGGAGGCTCTCCTGCCTCCGCAGGGCTCAGAAACCAGTCCCAACGGTCACACGTCCTTCTCCATGAGGCTCACCTCCGGAAGGTTCTCGGTGAGCAGTAGCAACCACGCCCCCCTAGTCTGACCACCGTGCTACGGCCCTGCAGTCCGCGCAAGATGAAAGCTCAAGGGACAAGCAGGAAGTGGCATGGCCAAGACTCAGGCAGGGTCCCGCACCTGGAGCTATGGGGCTGGGATGTCCAGAGTACGATGCTCAATCCCTCTGAGTTCAAATTCCCTCCAAAGGTAGAGGGAAGGGGCCGGACCCCACTGCCTGGGCTGCTCGATCTGGGCACGCTTCTCTGAAACCAGGCGCCGTGTCTCCCCGGCCTTCTACCCTCCACTTCTGGCCCACTTACCGCCCGCTTTCCGGATTTGCTCATAACACATCACTCACCACGCTGTGTTTCTCTTAGCTCGGTGAAACCTATTCTGCCTTAGAAACACATTTGGATTTAATGGGGTAAGAAGGTGCTGAAGTTAGAAATACTTGCTTCATTTAGTAATACGTATGAGCATATGTCACATTCGTTGTACTGAAGGGAACTCTCCCCCACCAGGCTGTGAACTAGGATCCGGAACTGTCTAATTCTATAGAGTCAGGGTGATATTTTTAATCATCCCACAAAATAATTTACAGCATGATTTTTCAAGACCACGTGGCCAGCACAGTCAGCCCGGACCCAACCTTCGAACATTGTCCTGATGACTTGCTCTGCTATTTCCATAGAGGAACTACTCAAGTCCCTCCTGACTGTGCTTCTCTGCACATTGTCCCCTTCTTCTATCCACCTCTGAAGGTGCATAACAAAGGCCAGATGCCCCCAGATGTCCTCACGCTCACATCCGCACTAGGTGTGGAGCCTGCTTAAGATTCTCCCTCTCCCTCTGCACCCCTCTCTCTGTCTCTCTCTTTAAACAAACAAACAACCAAAACTAGGGAGTCCTGGGGCGCCTGGGTGGCTCAGTCGGTTAAGCATCTGACTTTGGCTCAGATCATGATCCCAGGGTCTTGGGACCGAGCCCCGCATCCTCCCTCTGCCTATTGTTCGCCCTGCTTCTCTCTCTCTCTCTCTCTCTCTCTCTCTCTCTGATAAATAAATATAATCTTAAAAACAAACAAACAAACAACAACTAGGGAGTCCAGATCACACACCCATGCACAGTCTGCAGGGCTGGTCAGGCAAACATTTGGCATTTCAGCTTCTCCGGGGGGCTGAGAAGCTAGGCAGCACAAAACCACTGATAACTGTGGTAACATAGAGACTGCCTCCCCTCCTTACCACCTCCTTGGAGCCCAAGATCCTGCATCAGCTGTTTGAGTGGAAGCCCTGAACCCTACTCTATGCTAGAGCCTCCCCTTTTAAATTATTTCACCCATGAAGCAAAGCAGGCCTCATTTGGGGGTGGGGGGAGGAAACTTCTCCTTGTTCAGCCTGCATTGAGACAAAGGGACCCTACTGGGCGATCCAGGAGAAAAGGTTTGTTGTGTGATTTTGCACACTGGGCCCAGAAACAATTCCCACAAACAATTCAGGGCAAAAGGGTGGGTTCCAACCAATTTGTGGGGGGCACCTGGGTGGCTCAGTTGGTTAGGTCTAACTCTTGATTTCAGCTCAGGTCATAATCTCAGGGCTGTGGGATTGAGCCCCGAGTTGGGCTCTATGCTCAGTAGAGAGTCTGCTTGAGATTCTCTCTGCCCCTACCCCTCCTCAAATAAATAAAATCTTAGAAAGAAAATGTATGGGCTTTGGGCTTTTTCAGGGTGGCGGGGATTGGGCTTAAAAGTATGTTCCCATCCCTGGGGAGCCCAGATTGCGAGAAGTATGTTCCTCCAATCCTCGTTAGCATCTGGCTCAGTCGTGTCTGTCTCTTGCTAGTGTTTTCCGGTCATTCACACTGACTGCTCCCCAGAAAGTAACTGATGATCACACACTCCTGGGGCAGAAATCTGCAGAGGACTCTCAGGCTTGGGAAACCCAGAGATGGGGTTCCCTGAGCTGACTGGTGGCCCTGGATCCTGACAAACCAATCCCATAATGCCTTCTGTGAAGATGCCAAGTTCAGAGGCTTCTGTAAGACACTTGGGGACCCTCCTACCTACACGGAGAAGCCTCCTTCCTTGAAGACTATAGACTCCAACAAATCTGAAACATGATCTCCAAGACCAGAGAGTAGACAGCCTGCCCCAGGTACACATCAGGAAGGTGGTCTCACTGTAGGGACCCCCAGAGCAGCAAGGAGTGGCTCCCTATTTGGAAAAGCTCCATGTGATCAACATTTTACCAGAGCCCAACCAAGGCAAGCCCAGTCTCCAGGACCTCTGCAAACATCTGGGGCATACTCCACGCCAAAGGTCAAGATGCTGAACCATCTTCGGCTCAGAAAGGCCTTTGCCATTACCTCCCTGCTCACTTTCTCAGGAATTAGGCCTTGACCTCTGCTCCCTCACCTGCCTGTTAAAAGCCACACGGGGAACAGTTGTTCCCCCCCCCCCCGCCCCAGGGAACTGAGCCTATCTATTGAGGCTCTCTGTCAACCCTATCTGTCTTTTATTTTTGAAAAGGAAAAAAAAAAGGAGGGATAAACTCTGACGTCATGGGCCTGCGTAGGACAGCGGGGTTGGAGGCCATCTGGAGCAGGTCCTGGCAGAGCCCCTGGGAAAAAAGAAAGAGGGCAGCTGGCTCATCAGGTGGGGGTGTCCTGGGGTCAGACAAAGACCTCATGGCACCATTAGGTTAAGCTTTCCTGGAATTTCTCCCAGGACGGACGGATGACGCTTCCTTGGCCTCCAGCTCCTGTCTTAAAGCCAGGCCCTGTAGGTGTAGGACTCCTGGAGGAGCCCCCAAGCTCAGAAAGACCTGGCCAAGCTTTGGTCTCTGTGTCCACTGTGGGTCTCCACCACCAAACAGTCCTGGGGAGACTCAGGGGCCCAGGGCCCCCCCCTTTCCCCGGGATTGTGAGTGTTTGCGCCGTGACATTCAGATTCCTCTTCTGCCCCAGCTGCTTGTCCTGCCTTTGTCTAGGGGTCGGAAGCCTCTTGTCAGGCCTCCTGATTCCCTCTACCCCCGTCCAGGAGGCAAGTACGGTTTTTTCACAATTACAGGTGATGAAAGTGAAGGCCCAGAGCAGTGATAGGACTTGGCCAGGGTCCCGCTGAAATTTCCCTGCCCGGCCTCCATAGGATCTGCTCACCGCCTGTTCAGTGTCCTCTCTGGGAAGTTATGCAGCTGGAAGGAGGCCCCTGGGATGAAATAATTGCAGAGAAAACAGATGGACTGCTGAGGATCCCTCCCTTCCTCTGTGAGCCTGAGAATCCTCCTGCTTTGCCCCAGTGCCAGGAGGGGGCGCTGTTTCACAGAGAGCTGGTTCGCCCCTCCTGCCGTGGGGAACTGGACATTCTGTCTTAACCACCCCTTCCTCAGCTTCAGAGAAGCCCTTCTACACCCGTTTCTCACTGGAGGAATACTAATCAAGGCCCCCTTCATGTTCCATAGGGGCTGGGTAGCCGAGTGGACACCAACTCTCCCAAGGAAGGGCCGCATCCCTAGTAGGTGCAAGAGTCTCACCTTGCCTTCATGGAGGAGAAAAAGGGAAAAGGGACCCACAGGAATGGAGTCTTCTTTCTCCATGTCTCCACCTTTCAGAGGTCCGGGAGGGAGAAGAGGGTCCCAGCCGTGTGCCTCTCAGATGCTTGGGGTTTGGCACACTTTAGCCCGGCTCTGACTTTTCCCAGTTCCTGTTCCCTCTCTGTGCCTCCCCCCAACTGGCCACTCTCCCTCGGCCTCATCTTTCATGCCCGCCTCCAACCCAAATTTGCTTTTTCCTCCCCACCCTCCAGAGCACAATAGGCTCTCACCCTTGCCAGACAAGCCCTTCCCCCTCTTTATCACAAATGCCTCCAGAACCTACCTCTGCTGACTTGCCTCGCTCCCAACCCTGCCTCCTCTGGGTCTGAAGCCCCCACTTTCCTGAGCATGCAGCGCTCTGCAACATCGAGGGGCTGCCCTCCAGCTTCCCTCCGTTTCAAGGACTTGCCCTTTGGCGAGGCCGCTCATTGTTTTTCTTTTACTGCAACCCTCTAAGCCTGGGTGCGCTCCACGGTGTTAGCCCACAGGGCGTCACTGCTTTCTCCTCCTGCCTGCCAGGTCCCTTCCCTGCTCAGCACAGACTTTTCCTCTCCAGGAAGCCCGCCCTGCTAGCCCAAGCTGGGGGAGCTGCCCTCCCTCCCCACCATTGTCCTTTTCTGCCTATAAAGCTGGTGGCTGTTTCCAGGGGTCCTTCCCTGCAGGGATGGGACTCCGCAGGCTGCCTGGGTGCTCGGCAGATACTTGGGGTATCGGTGGGTGGATAAGAGACACATGACAGGAGTCTCTACAGAACTGCCAGACTCCTGAGTAGCCTTTTCTCTCTCTTTTGCCATTGGCAGGAGTTTTCACGCTGAGCGTTCAATAAAGTGCTGCCAACAGTTCCTGTTCAGCTGCTCAGTGGGTCCAACTTTCCCAGGCCTGGCCCCTGGGGCCAGAGCAGAAAAAGCAGACCTCATGAGGGAAAAGCAGGAAGGAGGAACTTGAGTCCCCATTCTAGACCCAAGAGGGAGAGAGCTTCCTCTGCATCTTGCTGCGGGAGGAACCCAAGGCACTGACATGCTGACCACCTCCTTCCCTGAAGGTTCCTCCAGCCTAGTCCTGGAACTGCTCTCCACCCCACCTTCCGGCAGTTAAGCAGGAGCTGCTCCCTGGCCTGCCCCAGGAAGCGTCGCTCCACAGGTGACTGTTCCTGGATCCGGTCTGTTGCAAATGATCACAGCCCAGTGGTCAGCAGTGGGGGCTCACCAGAAGATTCCACTTCCAAAGAGGGAAAGTAGAGACTGAGACTCTACCCACACTGGGGTGGGGTTGGGTGGGGTTGGTTTATTCAATTTAGTCTCAAAGCTCAAAGAGAGGGGAGACTTAGATAGTTAGCCAGCTGTCACCAAGTATGTCCAAGGGACGCAAAAGACAGGAAGAACCAGCCTGCAGACATTCAGACAGAAGGAGGTAACCACTGTGCAACAGAAGCTTCCAACCTGTCCTTAATGAGGGGTTTCAGAGGAGGTAGCTGTTGTCCCCTGGAAACGAGCCCCATGCCTGGCCCTAGTCAATCTGCCCAGCTCCTTAAACAGGTGTAAATAAAGCAAGTCTCAGGGAAGTTCCAGATTGGTAACACTCTCCTTTGATCAGTAGGCAAAGAGGAGAGAAGACCTCCATCACCTACCCAGAAATCCCTCCCTCTTCCCCCTTCTTGCGCCTCTTCCTGACTCCTCAAATGAAAGAGTGGTGCCACGCTATGGGTGTTACCAGGGAGCAGCAATCAGGGGGGCTGCATGGAAGTGGTGAATCAACTCACCAGAACTCCCAAAGGATGCCCTGTCAATGTCTGAATCCTCTTCCGGGCTCAGAAATTCTGCTACCCCAAACTCAGACCTCGGGTGCGGGTTATTTCCTAAACAAAGGGACCTTGGGCTTGGTGGTTGTGCAGTCCTGGGTGGGAAGGAGAGAGCCTGAAGGGACGGTGTGCCATTGCCTCCTGCCGTCTAGGCCCAGCTGTGGGAACCACCCACGTGGCACCTGATTCCCCCTGCTCTTCTCGACTGTCACTGCCCTGTGCCTTGGCCACAGCTTCCGATCCCTGAAACAACTCCTCCAGGCACCTGCATCTGGCTGTGGTCTTCTTGCCTAGGGACTGCCCCCGTGTCCCTGTTGTGTGCTCTCCAGCAGAGGTCCTGCTGGGTGGCAGTGGGATCATACACTTCGGCACCTGGCTCAATTCTTGAGGTGCCCATCCCCAAGGGACTCCTCAGAGCTCAAAGGCACCAAGACACCCTGCCCCAGGAGAGGGAGTTGTGAGCAGCAGGTATAAGTGACTTTTGTCCCGACAGCTTCAGCACAGATCTATCTGAGGCTGAAAACAACGAAGGCAACCGCCTTTCACAGTTCACGGAAGCCACACTGGGCTCGAAGCTGGGTAAAGCTCCCTCCCCAGCCCGTGCAGGTGCACAGGACGCCGCAGCGAACATCGTCACGCTGCGGTTCCTCGGTTCCTCGCGTGGGTGCAGACAGGCTCGGGCGCGCACCCGTGAGTGCACAAGGAAGCCATCCGCCGGGTCAGGGCGGTTCTGTGCGACGGACCGAGGCTGAGCGCGAACTTAGAGCCACCGTGACGGGTACAGGATGCTACTGCACATACGCACCGGCACCACTATCTCGGGCCTGCCATCTTAGCCCATCTGTTCGCGATTCACTCTGAAACACACCCGCAGGCGAAAAGCTTGCCCTCTCCGGTGTAGGACTTGCGCTCCCCCCTGCGGCCCCCGGGCAAACCTCGCTCTCCCTGCGCCTCCCGCCCAGACCTCCGCCCCATCCTCTGCCTCCCCAACTTAAAGACGTTGGTGCGATCTGACTTCCCGAGTAGGTGAAAGGTGGAGCCGCAGTACCAGGCCTGCACCTGTCTGGTGCCCAGGGAAGAGTTTGGCAACAAGGCAGATCTGCGTGGATTTCGGGCTGGGCCAACTTTACCGCTGTGCGGCTTTGGGCAAGTGACTTGGTTCCTCTGAGCCTGTCTTTGCAGCTGCACAGAGGGAAACTGATCCCTTCTAGGGAGAGCGCGTGTGTTGAGGTCCAAGCGTGTGTGCAGGGCACCGGGAGCAGCAACGCTTGGCATGCCTGGCACGCGCTCGCTGCAAATGGAGTTCCCTGTGCGCGCCGCTTTGCAGCCGCGAGTGCAGCGGGAGAGAGCTGGCGGAGCCGCGGGATCCCTCCGGGGCTGGGATGGAGGTGGGGGCAGTGGGGGAGCCCCCGCGGCCCCCTCCGGGCCCTCGGCGCGCGTGCCATTGGCCCGGGCGGCCGGGTGGGCGGGAGGATGACATCAGCGGCAGGTTGGATTATAAAGGCGCGAGCGGAGCCGCGGGCTCAGAGCGCACCCAGCCGGCGCCGCGCAGCACTGGGACTCGCGCCCACACCGCAGCCCGGCCAGCCTGCTCCGCGCTCGCCTGCCTGTCTGCCCGCCGACCCCGTGCGCCCTCGCTGCCGCGGGTCTGCGTCCCTCGACCCCACCGGCACCATGCACCTCTCCCAGCTGCTGGCCTGCGCCCTGCTGCTCACGCTACTCTCGCTCCGGCCCTCCGAAGCCAAGCCCGGGGCGCCGCCGAAGGTGGGTGCTGTTGCATGGACAGCGGGACTGTGAGGGGCCATGGGAGGGCTGGGGGCCTAGGAGGATGCGGCGCACAGGAGGGAGCAGAGGGCGGGAAGGCTGCCCTCTTCTCCGAGCTGTGCACAGGTGAGAGCCGGGGAGCCCTCGAATCCAACTCGGGGGGTCTAGGTCCCCAGCCTCGGGAGAACGTCGACAGATGCGCAGCCCCTGCCCCAGTGTGGCCAGCCCCGCAGGGGGCAAAGAAGGGGAGGGCAAGGGGCTCCCGAAGGAGCGGACAGCGGCGGCTGCGTGGCAGGTGGCTGCCGGGCCAAGCTGTCCGGCATCTGTGGGGGCGCGCTCAGGGCTCGGAAGGGACAAATCGCGCGGGCGGGCGCGTCGGGCTGGAGCATCAGGGGTCCCGCAAAGTACCTCGCGCTGCCGCCGGGCGTCCCTTCACCTGCCCGCCGTTTCCCTCGGACAGGTCCCGCGAACTCCGCCGGGAGAGGAGCTGGCTGAGCCCCAGGCTGCGGGCGGCGGTCAGAAGAAGGGCGACAAAACTCCCGGGGGCGGAAGCGCCAACCTCAAGGGCGACCGGTCGCGACTGCTCCGCGACCTGCGCGTGGACACCAAGTCGCGTGCGGCGTGGGCCCGCCTTCTGCATGAGCACCCCAACGCGCGCAAATACAAAGGAGGCAACAAGAAGGGCTTGTCCAAGGGCTGCTTCGGCCTCAAGCTGGACCGGATCGGCTCCATGAGCGGCTTGGGATGTTAGTGCGGCGACCCCTGGCGGCGGTGAGTACCACCAACCCCGGCGGCCCGGAGCTTGTGCACACCTAGCTCCCCCGCGGCGCCCGCCAGAACCAAGCCTGAACCCCCACCCCACCCCACCCCACCCCCCCGCCGCCCGCAGGCCGATCCCTCTCTGATCCCCTGGCGCTGGGATCGTTCCGCCTCCCAGCCGACCTTTGGAGGCGAGCCAGGCGATCCCAGCACGAGAACCGGTGTGTGTGCGAGGCATTTGCCCCCAACCCCATTGATCGTCCCACTTTACAGACGAAAAAAGTGAGGGATAAAGCGGTCAGGGAACTTTGGCAAGGTCAGAAATGGCTCAACGCGGACGAACCCACCTCACTTCCTTTAGAGAAGCAGAGACAACTTGGTGGGGTCCTGCCCACTCCCCAACCATAAGCCAACCAGCAGAACTGGTCCCAATCGGCCATTTGAGTGTATTGAGGGGAGATGGCGGGTTTGTGGGAGCAGAGAAGGAAGGGCAAACACACAAGCGGAGGGTAAGTTTATCTACCAGCCACTGGTATCGTGGTGCCCAGGCATTAGGCAGCCCAGAGGTCAGGGCTGCTTCCCAGGACTTATTTGGACATACTTGGAGAAATACCTGCCCCTTCACAATAGAGAGAATAGCCCTCTGTCGGCATCACCAGGATGCCCATCTGCCCCAGAGCTTTCTGATCCTTACTCCTTCTCTAAACCGTGGCTGTGAGCAGACTGGTCTGTCCAGGGTCCTGATGCTGCTTGCTGCCTGCAAGACTTCAGGATGGAAACTCATCCGAGGCATTATTTCAGGTCAGGGAAAAAGACTAAAATAAATCTTTTTTTTTTTTTTTTGCCCCAACCTGGACCTCAGCATGTCCCAAACGGCTCCTCACCATCTCCCCGCCTCCATCATGCCTGGGACCCCTGTTTCTGGCGTGTCCTCAACAACCTCTACCAGGGCTGGAAACTCCTGTGCTCCCTTCAGTCCCTGCCGGGTGCTGCATCCTGGCAGTGTTGCAAAGACCCTCCCCACCTCCCCCCTCCTGTCCGTCCCTGCTGCCCATCAGTTCTCACGGAGAAACGGAGCCCACCTCTGAAAGTGACATTCAAGTGCTTTAGGATCTGACTCTTTTTGGCATCCAACATTTCCCGGCAGCCTCACGGCTGCCATTCTGGATCACACAGCCTGTCTGTCCCACTCTGAGACCACGGGGAAGCGGCTCTCTTACCCTGGAAGCCTTGTCAGCCTCCACGCTGTCTGCCCCCAGAAGGCAACAAGAGCGCCCCTCTTTGAAGCTCGTCAGCACATTGCCTAAGCCTTTTTGACAGCACGGAACCCTTTTTCAACAGAGCCATAGTTGCTTGGGAACCTATTTAGCTCCTCCAGATGAACTCATGAGCAACTTGAGGGCCAAGTGCTAGCCAAAGGTGACCTGGAACCCACGGCAGCCCAAAGAGGCTTTTAAAAATATTTGTCAATGACCAGAGAAACATGCCCCCCCCACCCAGCTTAGGGGCATCCCTCTCCCCCCCGCCTTGGGCTTTAGCAGGGCTTCCCCTCTGTACAGCCAGACCTGACTGTGTGTTCCCCTCCATTTCTGCAGGGGCTTCATTTGTCTGAGATCTTGATTCACCCCTGCCCAGGAAGAGGTGATTCTGGCCTTTCGTAGCTTCCATTGTCGTGGTTTTGGTCTCTTCCGTCCTGTCTAAACAATGAAGAGATGGAGCTACAGGCCTCACATTTTTTTAGTTCACGTTGATTTAAGCACCGACCTCAAACTTTAGAATCTAAACAAATGTTATTCAACGGGTTAGCAGGAGACAAGATGAGGAAGGGGACCTGGAAAGTGTCTGGCGTGCACGTTCCCCTAGGCTCCTTGTTCTTGGGTGTGGCCGGCTTAGGGAGGTGCTGGGCAGGAGGCCAGATTGCTAGGATGCTCAGCCCCTTTGATGAGGGAAATTTGTCGACCTCCCAGAAGTTCTGTCCTTAACAGCCACCTCTAGCTCCTTAACCTTCTCAGCCCCACCCTCACACCACAGCCGTCAGGATAAGACAGAGCATCCTTCCTGTTGCCGGCAGCCTCCTAGCAGAGACGACCCAGGCAGCTCACTGTCTCAGCTTCAAAGACAGAGACAGCTTAGATTTTTCACATTCATGAAAACTCATCCCAAGCTGTGGCCATTTCTTCACTCAGGAGTTGACTTTGGCTCTAAGCAGCCACCATAATGACTGTCGCTGACGGTTACAGTCTTGATTATAAAATTCTAATGACAGAGACGGGGTGTGGCCGATGCCTGAATGAACACCTTGCCCAGGAGCCCCAGGGACATCCCAGACATCTGTCATTGTTTAAACACATAGGGCAGCCAGAGACGGGAGTTGAGGGACAGTTCACCAAGGCCCAGGGTCCCTGTGCATGTGCTGGCCTCTGGGAGGGCACCACACCATCTCAGGGGGACTCCTTCCTCAGGCCCCAGAGCACCCACACGCCCATTAGCAGAGAACCGGTAGAGCCCTCAGCAAAGGACTCTTTTAACTCTCAACCCAGCGAACCCAGTATGACCATTCCTTGCCCCAGGGCTGGCGTGAGACCCCGCTCCCTCTGCGTCTGAAGGGGACCCTTTCTGCGGCGCAGCGAGCTACAGACGGAAGCGCTATTTAAGGAGGGGCAGCTTGACCCAGACACTCTGCCAGTGCCCAACGTGTGGCCCCCTGTTGAATCTTAAAGCCGGCCCTGGGGAGGTGGCTATTATTCCATTTTATGGGTGAGGAGAGCAATACTCAAAGCTATCCAGGGCCATCCAGGAAGTTAATGTCAGAGTTGGGATTCGAGCCCAGAACTCCCAACTCCTCAGATGGGTGTCTTCTCCTTCCCTCAGCTGTCACACAGACACAGAAAGCCGAGGCAAGCACCTCGTGGAGGGTTTGTGTCGTTAGCAAAAAAAGGAAGGAGGGCATTTGCACTCTCCTCTCCTCCCCGCGCCTCACCCGGTGCCAAGGGCCGGGCCTGCAGGGAGCCTGAGGGGGAGGAGGGCTGGCAGACATCCTGGTTCCACCTGCGCTGGGGCAGGAAGTGCCAAGGACACTTGGCAGATTAGGTGAGGGCCAGAGAGGGGCCCCTTCCCCGCTCCAGGACGGCCTTGTCAGGGCTAGTCGGCCCAGGTGGGACGCGGCTTCACACTGCTCGGCAAAAGGGCCTGTCCTGCAGGCTGGGCTTCTCAGCTAAGTGTCCCATGTCCCCTCTGTGTTTCAGGATCGGGAACTTGCTCCGTTTTGCTGAGGTCATTCTTGGTCATCAGCCTCACAGCATCTGGAAGCACCTCCAACGCAATGTGGCTTTTACATTTCCTTTTTTTTTTTTTCCTGGTACTAGGAATACACAACACCAGCTGTTTTATTATTATTTGGGAAGGGGGGGTATGATTTTATTGTTTGGGTTTTTTTTAATGAAAAATAAAAAGTTATATATTATATATATATTATATACATGCAACACACACCTACACAAACGTGATGACAAGGGACAGTTTTTAAGAGACTGACAAAACCAGCTGTAAAACGTTGCTGTTTGTAAATTCATCTCATGCATAAATGTATTTATGTTGTAAAGCTATTTATATTGTTTATAAAGAGATATTTATAAAAATTTTATTTATGTAACTAAATGAAAGAAGTCAATCATTGTAATGTTTTTGTCTTAACTAGTGGAAAAATGTAAAAAAAAAAAGTCATTCCATGAACATCTTGAAAACTGTCTTTATTTACTTACTGCATTTATTGTTTAGATATTAGTCTGAGGAAGAGGGGAAATGTGAAGACAAGGCTTTTGCCTTTCTTCCCTCCAGCTGTAGGTTCAACCAGTTTCCCGATTCTGGATTTGTTTGTATCAGAATCCCCTGGGGATCCTGGGGCACCTGGGTGGCTCAGTCGGTTAATCGTCTGCTTTCAGCTCGGGTCATGATCCCGGGGTCCTGGGATCGAGCCCAACGTCCGGTTCCCTGATCAGCAGGGAGCCTGCTTCTCCCTCTCCCTCTGCCCCCCAACTCATGCTCTCTCTCCCTCTCTCTCCCCTCCCTCTCTCTCAAATAAATAAATAAAATCTCAAAAAATAAAAATAAAAAATGAAAAAAGATCTTGGGGATCTTGCTAAAAGTAAAGACTCCTGCCCCCACCAACCCCCTGATTGAATCTGAGCCCCCTGGGCAGGATAAGACTCGCCATGTGCATTTTGTCCCTGATGCTTCTGACCAATTCGGCCAGTCAGGAGGCTCTGCTCAGAGCCCTTCACAGCTGGGAAGTCAGATGCTGTGAATTAAATTAATGTAGAACTTAGCTGACTGGGGGTCCTCTAATTCTATTCCATCTTTTCTCTGTTATTAGAAGAGGGAAAGAACTGGAAACTCCCCTTCTGTTTGGAGAGAGTTAGATTTCTGTGTAGGTTGCAGAATTGGTCAGGTTACCTTGTGAATCTGAGCGCACAAACGCATTCGGTGGGTCGTTTTATCTCAGAGTGAATGTCATGGTCAGAAGGGACCAAGGCCAAGGACCTCAGAGAGTACAGGAGGTATCAGCTCCCGTGTTTGCACAGTGTGCTGGGCTTTGCCAGGGGTTGTGGTGTTTCTCTTCACTTGAAGCTGCTAACAGTTATGATTCCTATGCCCCGTGGAGCCTGAATGTGACATTATGAATATTTAGAATCTCTTTGCCTGAAACCTGCAAGAAAATCAAAGAACTCCGAGATAATCTCACCACATCTTTGGCGTGGTGACCTCTTCCATCTGTCTCCTGTCCCCTGTTGGGTGAAAGCAGGGACAAAAAGAGCCTTTCGGGCTGGTTAGATCAGCTGGGAGGGAATTGGACAGCGTGGCCCCCAGGTCACGGGTCGGCAGGCCTGGCGCAGTGGTTCCCCAGGAAAACCGGCATGTGGGGGAGGTGGCCAGGACACCCAGCCTTTCTGTTGACATCGGAGCTCATGGCCTTTCTTCCCTGCAGCTGCAGGTTCTCAGGACAACCCAGTGACCTCGCCCAGGTGAGAAAACTGCTTCTAAGACAGGTTCCAGCTGGGAAAGGTTAGGGCTCCTCCCAACCCCCCCAACTTCCACCACTGCGCCAGGGAACTGCTCGTCCAGGGTGTGGCGATCTTCCTTGGTCTCACCCCACCTCTGTGGCTCAGAACTCGGGTGCCTACGTCAAGGAGGGTGAGGGGTTGCTGTACTCAGGCCTCACCAGTGCCTCAGTTCACTGTGCTGTCTGCAGACCCCATGCCAGGGGATGCAGAGAGGGGCTGCAGAAAAAGGGGGAACAAGAAGGCAAGGGGTACACTGTGGGCTTTGTGGGTGGTGAGGTAGGGACATCTCCCCTAACCCCAAAGACACAAGGGGGGAGAATTCTGGGATTCAGGGAGTCACCAAGCTAAAGGTTTTTCCTGTGAACAGGATCTGGGGTGCTAGTAACCCCCCAGCCCAAGTATGCATGCCATCCTACCAAGTAGCTCTCACCCCATGAGTTAGTCCACAAATAGCACGCACGACTCTGTTGTCAGCTTCAGTCCCCACCGGGTGGAAGCCAGTCCCTCAGTCTGTTGGCTTAAGATGTTGCTAGACAGCCAGTCCTCCTTTGCTATCCAAACCTGAACTCCTATGGCTGCTTCCCCAGCAGTGACAAGGACATGTCATCCCGGCTGGAATTTCTGCTGAAAAGCCAGGAAGGATAGACAAATATTCCATAAATAACAGGACAAGTTTTGAAACCCTCAGAGATTTCCCCAGGTAGTATTACCCAAGAAATTCCAGTCCTCTGGTCTGGGTCTTGGTCTCCCCCGTCTCCACAACCACCTTGCCTCCAGAGCTGCCTGGGGAACCCACAGCTTCTGTCCCATGCAGGGTGACCACCACAGCCAGGACCACCTGGAAGGTATGGCTCCAGAGAGGTACCATCCCTGCACCTACCATGGAGGTGATGGGAGCACTAAAGACAGAGTCTCCAGATCCTCGGCCAGGCATGTGGTTCCAGGAGTCTACCTCTGCCCCTCCACACACCCAGGACATGGGAGGTCCTCCGGTGATAGCCATGACCCCAAAGGGGTGGTCCGAAATGGACTGCACAGGAGCAGGGAGCCTCTGGGGGTGATCAGAGAGATGACAATGTCTGGACAGGCTCAGAGCCTGGAAAGGGGCAGACTGAGGAGCCCCCTCTCTTAGGGACCATGTAAGTGGGGAGGGTCCCATCAGAAATGGAATTTGACTCAGACGGTTCACATGAAGAGGCTTTACTGAAGGTACTACTCACAGAGGTGTGGGCAGGTGCCACCGAGGAGCCAGGGGGTGGTCACTTCCTCCCCTGGGAGGAAAGGAGGAAGCTGTCCCTGAGTTGGAGCTGGGTGAAGGGGGTGTCCTATGGAAGCTGGGCCATGGTGCAGGACATGTCCCCAAAACAGGGAGAAATACCCCAACCTCTCTTTCCCCTCCTTGCTCCCTCTCTTGCTGGTGCCTCACAGGCTGTAGGCTGAGGCTGGGAGGCGTTTCTCTCTCTGGTACCTTAGTAAGGTCCGTCCCTCCTGATCCATCCTGATTCTGACATCACATTGTCTGTCAGTCACTTCAGAGTCCTAGGAGTTTGGGTCCCCATCTACACCTTCCTGTATGTGTGGCCCTCTCCAGAAACAGTTTTGGGGCCAGGAACTGTTTGCCAACAAAGTACATTTCAGATTTGCGAGGGGCAGAAGTTTATCTACTTCATTAATGTTTTTCCCTTTTTCATGGTACCAGGACACAGGCTCTTAATTAATTCCACTAGTTTGCTATTTTCTGATCTGAATATTTTTGCTCATGTATTTTTTTACTTAGTAATGTCATCTACATTGGTTTTCTTAAGAACTCCCTCTAAATTTGTAATTGAACATTGATCTCTGAGTATGGCTGAGTGTCACTGCCACTTAAGGACTTCCTACATCGCATGCCCTGTATTTCCTAGTAAAGTCTTTTTTATCTGATATGAACATTATCAGTCCAATTTTATTTTTGTTTGTGCTTGGTATCTTTGCCCAAACTTGGATTCTTCCCCTTGCTGTGTATTTTTTTTATTTAGGTGTGTTTATCAAGTTTTAGATTAAAATATACGTAATTTGAGACATTTTGGAATTTAATAAGGAAACTAGATTGTTCACATTTGCCGTCATTATTGCTTATTCTTGGGCCAACTTCTTCGTCTGCATTTTAACTCTGTTTTTAAGGTTCTTTAATTTTTTTTGTTCCTTTACATTTAATTTTTTTTTCTGTAGACTTTTGCTTGCTTTTATCTTCTGCAATGATTTGGAAAGTAGACATCCTGTTTTTAATTCTGTTAGTGGTTCCATTTATTTTTTCATGAAAATTATTAAACCCACATTTATATTATTATCAAAATCAAAATCACGAACAATAACTGCAGGCTCCTTCACAAGAGAGACAAAGAATTTAGCCCATTTATTTTTTCCCTGGTCTCTGTCCTTTCTGGATCTCCATTAACATAATCTGAGGGCACTCTCCTCAACTAGACCATTAAAACCACCAAAACATCCTCTCTCCGAAATTCCTTCAGCTTTCTGTTTGTTGCCCCATTGCAATCAGATATTTAGACCTTCGACCCTAACCCTCTTCCCCAGATGGGGTCCCATTGCATACTATGCCTTTCCCTGGGCCGGCTTCTCTACCCACTGCCTGTCTGTCTCCACGGTCATTGGTGGGGGGGCTCCAGCTGGTCTGGGGTTTCCATTTCAGCCCCAGGGTATGGTATGTTGTGTGTGTGTGTGTGTGTGTGTGTGTGTGTGTTGTATGTGTGTAGGGGATGTGTGTGTATGTATGTTGGGGGCATATGGTGTGGTGTGTGTGTTTATGTTGTGTGGGGGGTGGTGTGTGTATGTTCTGTGGTGTGTGTGTTTGATGTATGTGTAGGGTGTGTGTGTGTGTGTCTGTTGTGGGGGGCTGTATGGTGTGTGTGTGGTGTGTATTGTGTGTCTGTGTGGTGTGTGTGCGTGCATGTGTGTATGATGTATGTGTAGGATGTGGGGGGGCTGTATGGTGTGTGTGTGGTGTGTATTGTGCACGTGTGTCTGTGCAGTGTGCGTGCGTGCGTGCATGTATGATGTATGTGTAGGGGGTGTGTGTGTTGTGGGGGCTGTATGGTGTGTCTGGTGTGTATTGTGCACGTGTGTCTGTGCGGTGTGCGTGCGTGCATATGTGTATGATGTATGTGTAGGGGGTGTTGTGTGTTGTGGGGGCTGTATGGTGTGTGTGGTGTGTATTGTGCACGCGTGTCTGTGCGGTGTGCGTGCGTGCATATGTGTATGATGTATGTGTAGGGGGTGTTGTGTGTTGTGGGGGCTGTATGGTGTGTGTGGTGTGTATTGTGCACGCGTGTCTGTGCGATGTGTGTGCGTGCGTAGGGGTTGTATGGTGTGTGTGGTGTGTATTGTGCACGCGTGCCTGTGCGGTGTGTGTGCGTGCGTAGGGGCGGTGTGGGGGCCGCGCATCACACCGGGCAGTGCAGGGTGCGCTTCCTGCCGGGAGCCCTCCGCCCCCTTCCCTTCCCGAGCGCTCCCTCCCCGAGCGGAGCACGCAGCCGCTGCGCATTGCTCCTCCGGCCGCAGAGCTGCAGACCCGGAGCTGGACAGACTTGTCATCCCCCGGGCTGGCCGGCTCTCCAAGGCCTCTCTCGGAGGCCTTCACCCCCTTTGTCTAATCTGCTGGGGAGCCCCGTGAGGCCACAGCGAGGTCCAGGTGTTGAGCTGGGTCAGAGAAGGCGCCCCACACCTGGATGGACACCAGGGGGCGCCACAGCTCTGGAGCGATCAAGGGCTCCCAGGAGACAAGGGCAGACAGGGCTGAGAGTGCGGGCCAGAGAGGCAGGGCGTCGAGTGAGCGAGGTGCCCTGTGGAGCACGTGCAAACTGGGGCATGGACCCCAGGCGTGGGTGCTCAGAATCAGATGGGGGACCCGGGCTGTGCCTTGAGCCCTGAGCACTGGGAAGCGCCACAGGACTCCCTCTCCTGGCTTGGGGCTCAGGTCCGTTGGTCTGTGGGCTCAGTTCACGCATCCTTCCAGGGCCGCTGAAGGCCCAGGCCTGGTGTGAATCCTGAGTGGGAGCAGAGCGCAAGGCCGACAGACTGCCGCAGCAGCCTCCTGGGGGCACGCCGCCCGAAACAGATTGGGCCCCAGGAGGGCTGCCCGAGCTGTTCAGGATCTACCTTCTTTCCACACCCTGAAGGAACTCCAGTTTGTGAGCTCACACATCCCATCAGTAAGATCTTGGGTGTCTTATTTATTTGTACATGAAATGCAAGCACTTCTGTGTTAATGAAATTGTAAGACTGTGTGTGTGTGTGTGTGTGTGTGTGTGTGTGTGTGTGTGTGTGTATATACTTTCTTCCCAGGCCCCGGGAGAGGCCCGCACTCCCATATGAAGAGCGCCAGCCCAAAGAGCCCTCAGCACCTTTCCACGGAAGGCCTGGTGGGGGGCATGGGATGGGATGGAGGGAATGGTGTCAGCTCCTGCATGATCCATGAGCCGTGGGAATGGGGAGACTAGGCCTAAACTCCAGGAGAAGGTTGAGATCATTCTCTGAGGCTGGAGATGGGGTGACATCTGACAGGATCTTTACCAAATGGTGACGGCTATTATCCCTAGATGAGGGATTTCAGGTGGCTCTTTTTATTTTCTGTACTTTTGGTTGAACTTGCATTGTATGCAATGAAGAAGTGGCAGGTATATTAATGTATGTAGATATAAGTGTGTGTACATGTGTGCATGTGTGTAGATGTGTGTGTGTGCGCACACACACACGTTCGTAGCAGCATTATTCATAACAACAAAAAAGTAGAAACAACCCAAATGTCCATCAGCGAGTGCATGCATTTGTAAAAATGGTATATCCATACAGTGGAATATTACTCATTCATAAAGGAAGTATGACACATGCTTACAACATCAATGAAATTTAAAAACATGAGGCTATAAGTAAAAGAAGCCAGACACAAAAGGTCGCGCATCGTATGGTTCCATCTACGTGAAAAGTTCCAGAATGGCCTCGTCAATAGGGACAGAAAGTACATTCTGAGTGCTTGTCTAGGGTCGCAGTGGGAGTGTGAGGAGGTACAGGGAGGGACTGTTAACGGGTATCTGATTTCTTTTTGGGGTTAGGAAAAGAGTCTCAAACTGATTGTGATGAGAGTTCACAAGCCCGAATAGACTGAAAACCACGGACTTGTACACTTTCAATGGGTAAAGTAGATGGTATGTGAACTAGATCTCAATAAGTTTGTTATTTAAAAAACAATAAGGTTATTTCAAAAGGGAGAAGAATTTCAAAAACCTCAAGGGAGAAAACTCTTAGAATAAATCAGGCATTCAGAACCCAGACCTGTGCTTGGCTGGCCCTTTCCCAGGAGCAGGGTCTCCTAAGCTGCGTGCAGAGCTGGGCGCACCAGCCCAGGGGTCAGGCAGCCCGGTGCCCTCGCCTGGCGCCAGCCGGGAGCCTCAGACGGTGACACCACAGCATCCTCCTCCAGAAAAAGGCAGCAACCCCAGTCCTGCCTTGTGGGGCAGCTGCAAGGACGCACACAGGACATGATGCATGTCAGGATCCTTGCTCTGGGCCTGGACAGCGGGAGTGCGTGGTTATGGGAGGACAAGGGCACAAGGTGCACACATGCCCCCCCAGCAGGCTTCCCAGACGACGAACAATACCCCAGTCACAGTAACAGTGATACTGGAGGGCGCCTGGGTGGCTCAGTTGGTTAAGCGACTGCCTCCGGCTCAGGTCATGATCCTGGAGTCCCGGGATCGAGTCCCGCATCGGGCCCCCTGCTCGGCGGGGAGTCTGCTTCTCCCTCTGACCTTCCCCCTCTCGTGCTCTCTCTCTCTCTCTCATTCTCTCTCTCAAATAAATAAATAAAATCTTTAAAAAAAAAACAGAACAGTGATACTGGAATTAACTCAGCCTGCAGAGTCAGGCCACCCCTCCATCATCACCCGCAATTTCAGAGAGATTCCAGAGGCACCACATGCTGTCTTCTCTTTTCCTCTAGGCTCACAGCCCATGGCTCACAAGCCCGAAGGGGACATTGGCCACGGTGGCCATGCTGTCAATGCCCCTCAGAGATGCCACTCTGCTGGACACAGCAACTCCCCACGGGAACACCCGAGGTCTCCAGGCGTCCATGTCTGGAGGTGGGGTGGGGGCACTCATGTCCCTAAGTGGTCCTGCCAGGAGCCACTCTGGCCTCTGGGCCTTGAACTCAATCCACGTGGGTGGGGAAGGGGCAGAGGTGGAGGGTGGCAGATGACCCCGGGCCGTCCCCTCCTTCCTCATCACACTGAGTGTCTGTCCCTTACGTCATCCTTACCGCCCACCCCGCACCTCCCACACTCCCCCCAAACTCTTTCTTCCTCCTTCAGCCAAACGCAAGGGGCTTTGTGCTTGCCAACATCTACTAACAGGTGGCCAGAAAGGTCATTAGCTCCCAGGTCCATAAAGGTAACCCCATTTGGGCAGAGCCAAATGCCCCGTGACCCCCCCCCAAGGGGTTGCAAGTCCCTCGTGGGCAGGGACGAGGTCTTTCTTGTTTTGATGTTCCCACTATCTCAGCCAGTTGCTGGCACGTCAAGATGCTCAGCCCGAGTCTGTGGGAGCCAAGGGCACCTGAAGGCTGGGGTGCTGATCCCCGCCGCTGGGAGACAGGGTAACTCTCATGGGCAAGACCCCTGGGAGGCCTCTGGGGCACTGCTCACACAAGGGCCCCGGGATGATCTCAGAGACAGAGAGTGCTCTCAAGTGCTCCCTCTCAGCCCTGCTTTCCTCCCTGCATCCCTGCTCAAGAGCAGCAGAAATGGCCGCTCACTCTCCGTCACTGCCGTCATCAAAGTTTTAAGACTTCCTTTATGACCCTGCAAAGCCCATTTGCCCTGGCTTTCCGCTTCCTTCTGTCTTCTGGCTGCATTCCCACTCTGTGGTCTTTTCCTGTGACAGGAAAGTCTCTCTGACCCTCTGCAGTTAAGACAAACGTCTTGGGATCTGTGTGGCTAAGCAAGTTATCTTTGCCCCTCTGAGCCTCAGTTTCTCATCTGCAAAGCGGGGGTGATGTCTAATTCAGAGGGTTATGGAGAGGATTGGATACCCTAATAATGTCTTGGCTGTTAGCACAGTTAATACTTAATAAGTGGTAAGAAGAACAATAAAATGTGCCTGGGCTACTCTGGCATAATGCATTTAAGACAGGGGAGAATGTGAAGTCTTTGCTAGGTTATAATTATTTCAAGCAGAAACGAATTTCATAGAAACAGAATTTTATTTTATTCTGTTTTTTAAAAGATTGTATTTATTTATTTGAGATAGAGGAGGAAGGGCAGAGGCAGAGGGAGAAGCAGACTCCCTGCTGAGCAGGGAGCCTGACTCGGGGCTCGATCCCAGGACCCTGAGATCATGACCTGAGCCGAAATCAAAAGTCAGACGCTTAACCGACTGAGCCACCCAGGCACCCCTAGACACAGAATTTTAAAGAGACCAGAAATCATCCAGGTAGACAGGTGTTAAGTCATCTAATGCAGAAGCAAATGCTATCAACCCTACCTTCCAAGAACGTCCTGGATCTGAGCCCCCCCTTGCTGGTCTTCTGCTCCCAGACTGCTCAAGCCATCTGCATCTCACACCCAGACAAACAGCTGATGATCCTAGCGGACCTCCTCCGCACATCTGCTCTTCGGACGAGCCCACGTGACCACTCCCGCCCCGGGACTTGGCCCTTGCTGCTCTCTCGGTCTGGACCAGCAGTGTCCCCCTCTATTCTCGTGGTGCATTCACTTACTCAGATCTCAGCTCAAATGCCAACTCCTCAGCCAGGCCCTCCCTGACCATCTTCTCTGGGATACCTTCCCACTTGACTGCCCCACGCACTGGTTACTCTCTTACCCTGCTTTGTTTTGCTTCCCACATTTATATTACGTGCCTCTTTGTTTAGTGCCTGCCTTCCCCACTGAAATGTAAATTCCACAGGGGCAGGATTTTGTCTTGTTTACACTGCAAGTCCAGCGTCTAGACTCTAAAACACGATAAGTGCTCAATAAATATTTGTCAAATGAATAAATCATCATGTTTACAGCCAAATCCTGGGTAACTGCTCAGTAACAAGCAAGTTTAAAAAACATGTAAGATAATGGAAGTGACTTTTAGCCAGTTCGGAAAATGCAATCTGTCTTTTAAAATGTACTCCCTATACAAACTACAATGAAATATCACCTCACACCTGTCAGAATGGAGAGAATCAACAACACAAGAAACAACAGGTGTTGGCGAGGATGTGGAGAAAAAGACACCCTCGTGCACCATTGGTGGGAATGCACACTGGTGCAGCCACTGTGGAGAACAGTATGGAGGGTCCTCCAAAAATTAAAACTAGAACTACCCTACGATCCAGTAATCACACGACTGGGTATTTACTCCCAAAATACAAAAACACTAATTAAAAGGGATACACACACCCCTATGTTTATTGCAGCATTATTTACAATAGCCAAATTATGGAAGCAAGTGTCCATCGATTGAAGAACAGGTAAAGAAGATGTGGCATGTATTTACAATGGAATATTACTCAGCCATAAGAAAGAATGAAGTCTTGCCATTTGCAACATGGATGGAGCTAGAGAGTATCGTGCTGAGCGAAATCAGTCAGTCAGAGAAAGACAAACACCATATGATTTCACTCATATGTGGAATTTAAGAAACAAAAAAAAAAAGGAAAGGGAAAAAATAAGAGAGAGAGAGAAATCAAGAAATGGACTTTTTTTCTTTTCCTTTTTTTTTTAAAGATTTTATTTATTTATTCATGAGAGACAGAGAGAGAGAGAGAGGCAGAGGGAGAAGCAGGCTCCCAAGGAGCAGGGAGCCCGATGCGGGACTTGATCCCAGGACCCTGGGATCATGACCTGAGCCGAAGGCAGACGCTTAACCATCTGAGCCACCCAGGCGCCCAATGGACTTTTTTTCTTAAGATTTATTTATTTATTATTTGAGAGAGAGAGAGAGAGTGCGAGCGAGCAAGCGGGGCAGGGGCAGAGAGAGAAGGCGAGAGAGAATCTCAAGCAGGCTCCACGTTCAGCACAGAGCCCAACACGGGGCTCGATCTCATAACCCGAGATCATGACCTGAACCAAAATCAAGAGTCCGACACTTAACTGACTGAGCCACCCAGACAGCTTCTATGGGATCCCTGTGCTTCTCTGGGAAGCTCTCAAGAAGGCCCTCAGGGCACCACCAAGAGAACCTTCCCTGCCTGAAGTGCGCTGTTCTGAAGGCAAATTCAAAGGCCCTTTGGTGCTAAAGCCGAAGCCAAACACTGTGTTTGGGGGGCGGGGGAGGGCGGGGAGGGAGAAGCAAATAAATGGATCCGTTAGGTTTCATTTTTTTAAAAAATCAATGGGATGGTGGCTACATTTGTCAAAATTCATCGAGCTATCAACACTTCCAATGAGTACACTTATATGTAAACGGCACCTCGCACAATTGATTGGAAAATAACCAAAAAAAGAGGAAACCAGAGGGCGGGGAGAGAAGCGTCCCTGGTGATAGCCAGGCTCTCAGCCCAGGGCACCTGCCCCTGGAGGCAGGAAGTAGGGGCCTGCAGGAGAAGCGGAAGGAGGGGACGGGCCGCAGCGAAGCTGTATCCTGCTTTTTATAGAATGTAAGCTTTTACTAGGAGGTAACGTTTGCTGCTCACCCCAATGCTTTCGCATTTCTGTGTGTTCCAAACAAAACAAGCACTATCAAAGGAGCCCCACCACCATCCAAACACACTGGGTCCTCAGTTAAGCAAGGATAGAACGACAGTATAATTTGGTCCAAACATGGTGACATTTAAGGTTAGCCAGCAATTGCCAACATAGTGACAGTCGTTCTTTACTCAAAAAAAGAAAGAAAGTCTGGCGAGACCTTAATATCCTGAATATCCTTGCTAGTCTTTGGGAAACTAAAAGCTGTCAACTGGGATCCACAGCCCACTGGTGCCCTCTGGTGGTAAAGCTGCAGGACTGCATGGGCTTGCAAAAGTCACAGGGAGCGATTCCCAGACTAGAGCTCAAGAGGTCAGCTGAAAGGGTGCACCCACCCAACTCTCAATTTCTAATGTGCAAAGTCCCAGGTGGGGCCTGAGAATATGCATTTCTAACCAGTTCCCAGGTGCCACTGCCTCTGGCACTGCCGTTCCTGGGGCCACACTGAGAATCACCAGTTTAGGTTGGTCTATCCCAACACCTTGCGACTATCATACTCAACTGCATGCTAGGAAATTAACTAAACCCAGCATTTTCCTACATCTCAACAACAGTTTATGGGTGACTTTTTTGTTGGTTTTCCCCAATTTTTGCAATAAGGTTATAGCTTCTGGGTTTGTTTTTAGCAAAACGAAAAAGACCTAAAACACATCGGTCTTGTCGGAGAAGGGTTACCGCAATGTCCTTTCAAGAGACAGGCACAGACACTTTTGCGAAGCTGGACTGGGCACTTCAGAGCTTGTGCCCTTCTTTGTCTTTTTAATCGCCTTCCATCAAAGGCCCCACCGGGACGGTTGTGCCCCCAACCTGCAGTGCTGGCTTCCCCAACATAGGCTGGATCCCTGGGGCAGCTGCTCATCCCTCCAGGCCGGGGCTCTCACCCTCTGCCTGGGGGCTCCAGACCCCACTTCTCTTGCCGCCCTAGGCCCTTGCTCTCAGCTTCTCCCCCTGCTCCTCCAAGAGCTCTGAGACCTGGGTTCACCCCTGCCCTGCTTCTCCGCTGATGGGTCAGCTTTGGGGCTGCAGGTGAAGAGACTCTCAGCTCCCACTGGCTTTGCAGAGAGGAGCCCTCAGGGACTGGCGGGGGGAAAACGGGCTGTGGGGGCAGGGGTGGGACCTAGAATCAGCATTGCCAAGGCCACAGGGACCTTCTCAGCATCAAGTCTCTGTTTCTCTCTAAGGGTCAGCCACTTCCTCTCAGGCCTGCTAGAACCAAGAGCTTGGCAGTTCCCACACCTCTCACCTCCCCGCATTACCATTAGAGAGGAACTGGGGGCTGGGAGGGGGGCGCAAAATCCCAAGGATGGACCCCAGGTGGCCTAGCTGGGGTCAAGGACCCACCTCAGGCCAACTGTCTGTGGCCAGAGTTCAGGGGTCTTGTGATGGGCACCCCATCCCTACAAGGACCACTTGGACTTGGTTGGCTTGGGGCAGAATTCACCTTCCCAAAGGAAGCTGCACAAAGTGAGTGTCCCAGCAGCTGGGTGGGCTGGGGTACAATTCTCCTTGCTTCCCAGGGCTGGAGCTTGCCATTGCCAGGCTGCCTCGGTGGCTGGCTCTCCTCTGGCTGCAGCAGACATAAGCCATCTGGGCTCTGCGCAAGGCACCTGCCCCTTCCTGCAGCGGGTGGGGGCACGAGAGGAGGGGCAGTGCCTACTGGTGAGTGCTCCACACCACATGACCAGAGGGAAGGTGCTAGTGGAGAGGGGACTATCCCCGCCGGAGGATGGAACTACTGGAGGGCCTCAAGGTGGCCGAATGACTGAACTGCCTCCAATCCCCCCCGCCCCCCCCCCCCGCTTCCTCACCAGGGGGCCACGGGCATTCTCTCCCCTTCCACTGAGACTGGGGAGGTGAGGGAACTCCTGCTCTGGCAGATGCCCAGGAAGTGGGCCTCTTGCTGCTGAGGGCTGGGCCCTGACCAGGGCAGAGAAGACCTTTGGGCCTACAGGTGGCTAGTCCATAAAGGTGCATGCACCTGCTGGGGGCCCTGCTTCAGCTGCATCAGCCCCAGACTGACACCCTGTTCTCAATCCCGGAAGTGAGCTTTCCCTTCCAGAAGCTTGGAAGTTCCGGCCTCTTCCCCAGACAGGAGTCTGCCAGGCAGCCCTGCCCATGTGGCCCAGCAACCTCAACCAGCTGAAAGCCTCCCTGTGCACATGGTTCTCGCCCATAGATACCTGCAGGGGCCCAGTGACCCGCGAGACAACCCCCAGGGCACTGGAGAGCACGTCAAGAGGCCAGGGCTGAACTTGCCTACGGCCCACGAGCTCCTCATGGGTCCTGGAAAACCTACATTCTCCCCTCAGGCCAGCTTGGGCCCCCGCTAGGTCTGGCCCTGCCTGCCCCCAGGTCCCGGGATAACTCTGAGCTCTGCTGGGAAGAGCTCCAGACTTGCCTCAGTGAAATTACTCACAGGCCCTCACCAAGATCTGTGTCTCAAAAGCAACTGGCTGCTTTTGGAGATGGGTGGTGTGGTTATAGACAGTCCCAGCCTCTCCCATCATTTCCAGATTAGCTCCGTGCCTGCCATGTATGGGAGCAGAATAATGACCCCCTTCAAGAAGTCCACATCCTAGGGGCACCTGGGTGGCTCAGTTGTTGGGCGTCTGCCTTCGGCTCAGGTTATGCGGGATCGAGCCCCGCATCGGGCTCCCTGCTCGGCGGGAAGCCTGCTCCTCCCTCTCCCACTCCCCCTGCTTGTGTTCCCTCTCTCGCTGTGTCTCTCTCTCTCTGTCAAATACATAAATATGTAAAAAAAAAAAAAAAAATCTTAAAAAAAAAAAGTCCGTATCCTAATTCCAGAACCTATGAATATGTCCCCTTCCCGGGCAAAAGGGACTTTGCAGATGTGATCACATCTCAAGGGTACAGACCTTGAGATGGGGAAACGATTCTGGATTATATGGTGGGCCCAACGTCAACACAAGGGTCCTTAGGAATGGAGGAGGGCGGCAGATGAGTCCCTCTGAGGGAGGTGGGACTACAGGGGAAAGGCACAGAGGGGCGCCTGGGGGCTCAGTCGGTTACGTGTCTGACTCTTGATCTCAGCTCAGGTCTTGATCTCAGGGTCGTGAGTTCGAGCCCTACCCTGGGCTCCAAGCTGGGTGTGGAGCCTACTTTAAAAAAAAAAAAGAAGGAGGAGGAGGAGGAGGAGGAGGAGGAGGAGAAAGGCACAGAGACGCACGCTGCGGGCTTTGAAGGTGGAAGAAGGGGCCATGAATCAAAGAAAATGTGGGCACTTCTAGAAGCTGGAAAAGTCAGGAAACAGATTTTCCCCTGAAGTCTCCAGACTGGAATGCTGCCCTGCCAACACTTTGATTCGAGCCCAGTGAGCCCCATGTTGGACTTCTAACCTACACATCGGTGTGATAGATGTGTGTGGTTTTAAGCCACAAAGTTTCGGTAACTCGTCACAGCGGCAATAGAAAACTGACATGCCATGACAGCCTGGCTAGTCGAGAGAGAAACCTTCAGAGCTGCCACAGGATTTTGAAAATTTTCTAACAGCTTTATTGAGTCGAGATATAATTCACCTATCATGCAATTCTCCATTTAAAGGACCCAATTCACCATAGAATTTTAAGGGTTTTTTACAACCTCAACCTCTGGGGAAAAACCACCATTAACCAGCTCCAAGTACATCTCCGGAGGCTTATGTAAAATAGTTTGCATCTTATCGGTGGTTCTTAAACGACTGATACCAAGGAACTCACCCTTGTCCAGTTGGGCTTCCTGACTCCGAGGTTCAACCTTGGGTGAAAGGAAGTGAATTTGGTCTTGGCTTAACAGTTGTGGGCGGAAGCCCTCTTGGGAGAGGGGCTGTCTTTGCGCAGAAAAACACCTCCACGTGTTGGGGGAAAGGCGAGCTCGGGGAACGTGGAAGGTGACAGCTGTCGGTCATCAGAGCTGGCTGAGTTGTTCCCTCTGAGAGGAGGAGCGGGAGGATGGAGAGAGGGGGGACGGAGAAGCTGGGGGGGGGACGGGCACGGTGGCTCAGGCCGGAGGGTCGTCGGTGCCAACAAAGGCGGAAGAGGGGCAGCGACACAAGCAGCATCCAAGGATCCGTTTGAAGTCGTTCTTGCTGAGAACGTAAATCCTCCTCCTCGCGGGTGGGCTTTGGGGGGCTGGGGGGTAAGGAAAGGCCTGAGCTGCACACCTCAACCCGGCCTGCAGAGCAGGGTCCACACTCAGCAGTGGCCTGGGGAAAGCAGGTCGTGTTAGACGTGGCGGACGTCTGGTGCACGACTCCTCGGGCCGTGGAACGGACCCCAAGCGGCGCGTTCATCAAGTCCGAGGGGCCAGGAGACAGCCCCACCCCACCCCCCCGCCGACGCGCACACGCCAAGCTCGTGCGTACTTGCACACCGGCGCGGAACGCTTTGTCACATTCTTGCTGTGTCACCCAGCTTTTTGCCTTACTTGAGCCAGTAATTAGTGTGCGTTTCAAAAAATATTTTCTATCACTAAGTAACTAGCGTCCTCCTGGCTTCCTTCCGTGCCCCCAGACTGCAGACAGAGGTTGGGGTCCCCGGCCCCTAGTATATATTTTCCTCCGTGTGATCCCCGAGACCCTCCAGTGCCAGGGTATGCTCTGGGAGCTTGCAGAGCACCGCGCCCTGCAGCAGCCCGCCGGGGGCACGGAGACCTGGCCCGCGGTAAGGCAGGAGTCCAGTCTGCAGCTCTGGCCCGCGCCCCCTGGAGCCGGCAGAGCCCACCCAGGCAGGTGGCGTCCGTCTGGGGCACATTGATGACCACACCCCCGGGGCGAACTGGCCCAGGCCCTCCCCCCGCCCACCCCACCCCCGAGTTGTTCTGAGGCCGATCTCCCAGAAGCCCTACAACTAAGGTCCTCTGTTTCCTTCAGGGATTCTCCAAGGGATTGCTCAGATTTTTTTTCTTTTAACCTTTGAAACAAGAGGTTCTGATTGTAGTCCCTTTGCCCAGACCATTGTCACATCCCCTAGCCTGAGATCAGAGCGTTCTTATGTCGTCCTCTCTCCTAAATACAAACTCAGGCCAGGGGCACAGGTGTCTTGTCCTGTGCTTCTAAGGTTAGCAGTGACTGCTGTCAATGAGTTCAAGGAGGCTTTCTGGCAACTTCTTAAGAATAAGAGGAACAAAATATAAACTTAGCCTCTAACAGACCACCCTGACATTCTTAAAATTCTAAGTTTAATTTTCAGGCAAAGATGCTGAACATCCTTGGGTCCTCTAAACTCTGATCTGTGTTTATTAAATTATCCGCCTTTATGCTATTTGGTTCATTCAAAACATTAGCAGCACAGTCATGTATTTTATCCATAAACTAGGACAAACATTATTTTATCATACATTAAAAATAAATTTAGAATCTGAGCTCTACACAGAGAGTGATTTTTGCCCATCATGCTCGTCCCTGCATCCCCAGCATTGAGAAAAGTGCCTGTCACCTAGTGTGCACTCAATACTATTTGTCGAAGGAGTCAATTAAGTAATTAACTGATCGGTTTTTACAAATTTTAAAAATACCTGAAAATGTCTTTAGTGTTATAGCTCACAGTGTCCTTGCAATACTAAAGAAGAAATAATGCAGTCATTTTCACCTTCTTTTTAAGATATCTCCTCTATCCGCAACATATTTTAAGAAAAAAGAAAAGAAGATAACAGGAGAGGAAGAAAAGGGGAGTATGTCAGAGGGGGAGACGAACCATGAGAGATGATGGACTCTGAAAAACAAACTGAGGGTTCTAGAGGGGAGGGGGGTAGGGGGATGGGTTAGCCTGGTGATGGGTATTGAGGAGGGCACGTTCTGCATGGAGCACTGGGTGTTATGAACAAATAATGAATCATGGAACACTGCACCAAAAACTAATGATGTAATATATGGTGATTAACATAACAATAAAAAATTTAAAAAAAAAATAAAAAAATAAAAAATATAAAAAGATATCTCCTCTATCAATTGTGGCTTCCTTTAAGTGGATTTAATGTCTTATTAAGAAACAAGATTGGAGATCCCTACAGCATTAAATATCTCTTCCCTGAAATGAGAGCATAATATATTTGCACTAATAATTCTGAAACTTTTGAACTGATGGAAATTCATTAGAAAAAAGCTAACCAGGGGCACCTGGGTGGCTCAGTTGGTTGGGCGACTGCCTTCGGCTCGGGTCATGATCTCAGGGTCCTGGGATCAAGCCCCGCATCGGGCTCCCTGCTCCGCGGGAAGCCTGCTTCTCCCTCTCCCACTTCCCCTGCTTGTGTTCCCTCTCTCGCTGTCTCTGTCAAATAAATAAAAAAATCTTTAAAAAAAAAAAAAAGAGAGAGAGAGAAAAGAAAAAAAGAAAAAAGCTAACCATATTAGCTCTAAGAAAGCCATGATGTAATAAAAATTCAGGGGTGCCCGGTTGGCTCAGTGGGAAGAGCATGCACTCTTGATCTCGGGGTCATGAGTTTGAGCCCCATGTTGGATGTAGAGATTACTTACATAAATTTTTTTTTGATTCCAGAAAACCACAAGTTAACCCCTGATTTTACTACTTACTATCTCTGTGACATCAAGAAAGTTCACGGACCCTAGGACTCCTCATTTGTAAAAATTAATATAACACCTCACTCTTCTGCTTCAGAGTTGCCATGAAGATCAACACACGTGAGAGCACATTATAAAACACCACTCAAAACTAAGCCATCCTAAAAAATACTCATGTATGATCATACACACCAAAAATGAATATCTTAATTTTTTTAAAGATTTTATTTATTTATTTGACAGAGAGAGACACAGCGAGAGAGGGAACACAAGCAGGGGGAGTGGGAGAGGGAGAAGCAGGCTTCCCGCGGAGCAGGGACCCCGATGCGGGGCTCGATCCCAGGACCTCGGGATCATGACCTGAGCCGAAGGCAGACGCTTAACGACTGAGCCACCAGGTGCCCCAAATATCTTAATTTTCAAAAAGTCAATCAGATAGCTAAACAGGAGTTAATCAGATAGTTAATTATCGTTTGTATTTCCTTGAACCCCACTGCTTATGTTTATTGGCCATTTGGATTTCCACCTCAGTGAATGATTTTTTCTTCCTCTGCCTATTTTTCTCCTGGGCGTTTGCTTACTAACTGATTTTCAGTAACTTTTTATCTAGTTAGCATATTTACTCCTTACCTGTCATGTATGTGGCAATAACTTTTTCCCAGATGATTTTATTTGCCAGATGGACATTTTACATTTTTACGTAGGTCAAGTTTATCAATTTTTTATTTTAGATATAGATAGATGATAGAGGTGTGTGTGTGTATATATATATATGTATAAAGGTATGTAAACATATATGTAAGCATTGGCTTTTGATCAGTGCTTAAAGAGAGCTCTCCAACTTTACGATTATAAAATATTTTACCTATATTTTTCTTCTCTGATCGATTTTTTTTAGGGAGGAAGGGGGTGTGGGGAGGGGGAGAGGGAGAGAGAATCTTAAGCAGCAGGCTCCACCTCACGACCCTGAGATCATGACTTGAGCTGAAATCAAGAGTCAGATGCCTGGGGAGCCTGGGTGACTCAGTCAATTAAGCGTCTGACTTCAGCTCAGGTTGTGATCTCGGGGTCCTGGGACTGAGCCCCCGTGCCAGGCTCCCCACTCAGCAGGTAGTCTGCTTCTCCCTCTCCCTCTGCCCCTCCCCCTGCTGTGCTCTCTCTCTCTCTCTCTCTCTCATATAAATAAATAAAATATTTTTAAAAAAAGACACAACCCACTGAGCCACCCAGGTGCCCCGATAGATTTTTATATTTAATTATTTGATCCATCTGTAATTTATTTCAGCATAATATGAACAGTGGGGAATCTAATCATTTTCCCCCAGTGATGAGTCAATTGCCCCGAGGTCATTTATTGGCTAACCTGTACCCTCTAGACTGATCTTAAATGCCATTTTTTTTTTCAGCTACTAAACTCCCACCCAAACTTACGGTCAGATCTGGACTCTGTTCTGTTCTGCTCAGTCTACATATGTCTATGACAGCATGACACAATTTTGATCACCATAGGTTCAATAAAAGGGCCTTTATGGGGGTGAATCTAAGACATCATGCTGAGTGAAAGAAGCTGGGCACAGAAGAGAACATTCTGTAAGATTCCACATCTATGAAATCCTAGAACAGGTGAAACGAATCTATCGTGACAGAAAACTAACCAGTGGTTGCCTCCATCAGGCCTAGCATGGGGGAGCGGATTTGGGAGGTCAACCCCAGCGGGTCACGTGGGACCTTCTGTGGAGACGTGCTATATTTTGGCAGGGTTGGCGGTCACAAGAGTGTATACCTTTGTCAAAACATATCTAATTGTAACTTAAAGTGTATTATCATATCGTATGTAAATTATACCTCATCTAAAAATATCTAATAAGGCAAGTCTCCTTCTCATTTCATTGTTTCCAAAAATTGCTTTTCTGTGCCTTATATAATTATTCTTCCAGATGAATTTTAGAACACATTTATAAAATCTTTTCAAAAATTTCATCAGACTCATGATAGGAATTGTATTAAATGTATTCATTAATTTGGGGTACAACTGACATTTCTCTATTATTAAGACTTTCCATCCATAAAGAGGATGTATCTCTTCACTTATTCAAGCCTTCTTTGGTAAACTGTTATCATTTTGGTAAAAGTATGCCATACACATTTTTTATGAAGTTATTTTAGGATATATTTTATATGTGGTTCTTATTGTTAGAGGGCTCTTTAAAAAATCATATTTCCCAACTCATTTCTGGTATATGAAAAGGCTCTTGATTTTTGTTTATTTACTTTGTATCTGGACACATCACATATGTTTCTTATTGTTTTAATACTCTGTTAAGTTGATGTTACTTTTTAGGTGGATAATCATATTATTTGGACATTTCATGGTTTGTCTTTTATTTTTCAATTTACCCTCAACTTTCTGTTTCTTGCCAAATTTAATCATCTGAAGCATCTAGAGCTTTTGAATAGTTGCTATGATACTGGGTATTTCTGTTTTGTTCTTGATTTAATGAGGTTGCCTCTGTTTTTCCTTGAAGTACAATGTTTGCTGTTGGTTTCTGATAAATACTTTCAACCATGCTAAGGAATCATATGCCTGTTTTTAGAATTCTGAGCATTTTCGTCAGAAATGGATGTTGAATAATATCTACTGTGTTTTCAGCATGTGCTTAGGTCAGTGGCTCTCAATACTGGCTTCACATTAGAATCACCTGGAGGGGCGCTTGGGTGGCTCAGTAGGTTAAGCTTCTGCCTTCGGCTCAGGTCCTGATCCCAGGGTCCTGGGATGGAGCTAAGTGTCAGGTTCCCTGCTGGGCAGGGAGTCTGCTTCTCCCTCTCCACCCCCTCCCTCTGCTCATGCTCTCTCCCTCAAATAAATAAATAAAATATATATTTTTTAAGATTTCATTTATTTATCTGATAGAGAGAGACACAGCGAGAGCAGGGACACAGCAGGGGGAGTGGGAGAGGGAGAAGCAGGCTTCCCGCGGAGCAGGGAGCCCGATGCGGAGCTCGATCCCAGGACCCTGGGATCATGACCTGAGCGAAAGGCAGACGCTTAACGACTGAGCCACGCAGGCGCCCCTCAAATAAATAAAGTCTTAAAAAAAAAAAAAAAGAATCACCTGAAATCTTTAAAAATACTCTTGCCTGTGTGCCCTCTCAACTAGATTCTGATTTAATGGTCCAGAGTGGAGCCTAGACCTCAGCATTTTAAAAAAGCTCTTCTGGTGATTATAACATCTACCCAGGGGTGAGAACGATTGAGCTGGAGCTTTGCTTCCCAAACTTTAATGCGCACACAAATCATCCGGCAATCTTGATAAAATGCAGATTGTGACTCAGGAGGTCTGGGGCTTGAGATTCTGCATTTCTTGTCCTAAGAGTGGGCTCCTTAAACCACCAGCGTGGGCAGCCTTCAGGAGCTTGTCAGAAATGCATACACTCAGCCCCAGACATACTGAATCAGAATCTGCAAGTTTATAGGAACCCCAGGTAATTCTTACACGCACTAAAAAGTTTGAGGGGCACTGAAGATAATTATGTTTAAGGGGTTTTTTTTTTTTTACTTTTATCCTATTAATGTAATAAATTACAAGGCCAAATTTCCCCAATTTTTAACTACTCTTGCACTCTTATAATAAAACTGGCTTGATGTGCTGATGAATCAGATGTGCTAATGTTTTATTTAAGATATTCAGACGAAAGATTGATCCATATTATCTTTTTGTGCTGATTTGCCAGGTTTGGGTATCAGGGGCTGTCTCAAGGGTTATTTCTCCATATTCATGCCTAATTATGTGTACTTTTTCTTTGTAAAATTTGCCGGAAGTCTTCATCATTTGTTGATCTTTTCAAGGAATGTTCTCCTGGTTTCCCCTTTAATATATGTTGACTTCCTATGGATCCTAAAGTCTGTTTTTGAAACGTTCTTTTTTAACCGTTTCACGCTATTTTAATTATTGCAGATCTGGGTAGCATTTTAGTAACTCTTACCAAGAGACTTTGGTAAATCCATTGAGCATTCTAAAACCTCCCTTTGGTCTCTAAGTTCCTCACTCCCTCCAGGAGACTGGTAGAATGTCAGGAGATATGACATCACTTCGGAAAGGCTTCACTATGTGCCACTCAGTTGGCTGGCAGAAGCTTGTCGGGTAGGTATGTGGGCTTCCAATCTGTCAGGCCCGAAACACATTTACCTTAATAAATGTCTTTACCACATGCTGAGAATTCCTGAAAAGGAGCCTGGGACTCTGGGACCAACCCAGCCAAGAACACTCTGTTCCATCTTCCATCTTAATAATGAAACGCTGACTGCTTGCTAAAAGATGCACAATTTATTTTAAATATATGAATAGGATGATTGTTTAAAAAGAGCTCCAGCTGGTTAAATTTAGGTCCCTGCAATAAAACTCTTCTCCAGCCCATTCTCTGGCTTTGGGTCCCGGAGGGCGGCAGGTTCTCTCGACTAAATTGGAGACTGTGGTCTTGCGTGTTCAGGTTTTCCGGTGGTGGTTTTGATGTTCTGAGTCAGGGCGTCAGCAATGGCTCTGGCCTCAAAAGGACTCCCTCCATGACTTGAGTGATCCACTTCTAGACCACTCTTGCCAGTTAGGAAAAGTGTCCTTCAGTAAAATATTTTCAGTGAACCACTGGGCAAAAAATCAGGTGGCTACTTTCCTTTGCTGTGATGAGGCAGGTTCTCTCTCTCTCTGCTCCTTTGGATACATTGACTTCTGGATGTCCACCCACCAGGGAGAGAAGGGCCTTCCTGAGCGTTAAGCTGGGGTTCGCCAGGCCTTCTTCTGCAAGTTCTCACGCAGCTTCAGCTAACAAACGGCCTAGCATCCAAGTAAGTCTTGTCAAAGCCCCAAGGCTACCTGGCCTCCTCTCTTTGTCTTGGTCACCCTGTGAGGTCTTTTTCCCATGGCTTCCAACATCCTCTCCTCCAGGGGTCACCTAGGTCCTGTTAACATGAGGATGGACCAGGGAGGATGCCCGGCTATGGCTTGGGGGTGACACAGGGCTGCCAGGACTGCATGTGAAAGGGTCTGGGTTAGGAGCAGGTGGGGCTGTGGGGACACTACTTCTAACGCAGAGGGAGAGAAGGGGCAGGATGGGGCACCAGGGTGGGGCACCAGGATGACGGAGAGTGTGTGAGAGCGAGGGAGCATCACTGAGCTCGCTGTGCTCTCTGCTGACCTGTGCTCAGAGAGAGGAAGGATGAGTGGCCTGGGTCCGGCTGTCTTCCTGAAGTTGAGGGCTAGAGGAGTGAGGGGCAGGAATGGGCCTGTGGTACAGGTGGAATGGAAGGTTAGTAAAGGGAAGAAGAGGGACGGGAGGTTGAAGTACTGGTTGCATTTCAGGTGAGAAGAACCCTCACTGCAGAGCCGAGGAGAGCGGACTTCAGTATACAGGCACTGGCGAGCAGGAGGAACTTAAGAAGTCTATCTGGGCAGCGGCTTGCGGGATGTCTGGAGCTGTGCACTCTGCTGTTCACACTCTGCTCATCCTTTGAGCTTGAGCACAGTGTATCAGGCAGGTTCCTGCTGAGTCATGCTGCGTAACAAACCAACTCAGCCTCAGCAGTGGCTTAGAGCTGCGGTCGTCTATTTCACATCCGTAGAGCTGCAGGTTGTCTGAAGCAGCTCTACTTCAGGCTCTGGGTTCCATTTAGTTTTCCTCCATGTCTCTCCTTCTGGGACTGGTGGCCACCTGGAGTATGTTTTTCCCACACTGGGAAAACAAGAGAAAGTGCAGCAGAAAGTGTGATGTGGGTAGCATCACACATGCTCTTTGGAACTGTCACTTCTGCTCAGATTCCATTTGTCAGAACAAGTCATTTGGCCAACGCCAACATTCACAGAGCAGAGAAATATACTCTGCTTACTCTAGTGGGAGGCAACTCAGCATCTCAAAGCAAGAACATGGATGTAAGATTGGAAACAATGATTTGATTACCACCAACACCAACTAACTTCTCCAACAACTTTAGCTCCTGTTTCGTGGGTGGCCATGTGGTATAATAGGAGTGCTGAAGAAGGTTCGGGGGTCCTGGGTTCTAACTCTGCAAAGCATTTAGTCTTTAAGACTCTCAATGTCCCCCTCCTCCACAGAAAATCATTGTCCTGGTTGCTTTTCAAGATCTCCTCCAGCTCCAGCCATCATGAGTCTTCAATGCTCAGATGGCTCCATCTACCACAAGCATGATGGACTTGGAAGAAGTAGAGACCAGAGGCCAAAGACCCTGAGATGAGCATACAGGAGGGCAGGCCTGAAATGGAAAGAAGAGAGTGAGTTTGCAAAGTGCCAGGAAAGAAGAAGAAAGCTGAGTGTGAAGGAGATTCTGGTGTTGGTAAGCAAGGTTATACATTTGATCACTGTTCCATGGGCCAGTTTTTGACACTCTGCCTGACAGGTCCAGTGATTCCTGACCAGAATGACATGACATGTGGAAGGTTTTTAGAGAGAGAGAGCAGGCCTGAGAGATCACTTCGAAGCATTCTAAGCAGATGAACAAGAATCAGAATACAAACATAAGTTCAGAACCTTTTCATTATTCCACGACCTTCCATCTGGATTCCAATTTGTGGGTCAGGAGTGATTTTGAAACCAAGAGCGGCCTTCATCCCTTTAATCTGTCAGAGCTGTGAAATTGAATAGTTCCCAATAAAATTCAACAAATGAGTGTTAGATGTCTTTGGATGCATACAAGGGAGTCTGTGAATCTAGCCAGGAGGAAGCATATAGGAAGGCTGTCAGATAACTCAGAAGGCCAAGGGGAAAGCAGAAGAAACAAGCTCAAACACAGATCAGGGGCCAGGGTGGCACTGTGTCTGCAGTGAGTCAACATTGACTCTTTTCTTTTCCATCCTGTGTCTCTCTACTTGCCCCTCATATCTCAGAGTCCCAGGAGAGTCTAGTGGATGGAGCGTAGGTCCTCTGACCCAAGGAGTCATGGGCTGGGCAGTCTGAGTTCTATGATGGGCTCTGAAGACCCCTTTGGTCTCTCCAGCAATCAGGTTGGGAACTTCCTGATCTACTGCTTCCCAAAGACAGCACCCAATGGGATAGGGATGAATCTCCCCAAAGAGATTAAGGGCTGTTAAAAAGGGGCAATGGATATTGGATGAGCCACAAAACAAGTACCCATGACAAAGGGATAGAAGAGCACTGGAATATACCATTGCAAGGGCAGTAGACAACAGTTCATAGAGTCACTCTCGGCCATGATGTTTGGAGGGGACTAAGACCCAGAAGGAGATGCCAGTAAGGATACCCTAAGCCCCAGACCAGGCAGTCCCATGGCATTCCTTTCTGTGCCTTTCTCTGGAATGGCCAAAATGGCTAAGGTTTGTTATCCAAAAAATGCCATTTAACTCCTTTCCTATCTTCTACTTTACAGTAAAATAGCTAATATTTATAAAGCAGTTACTATGTGCTGGGCACTGTTCCAATAATTAACAGAAATCATCTCATGGAATCCCCACAACAATCCTTATTAGGTGGTTACTATTCTTTTTTTTTTTAAGATTTTATTTATTTATTCATGAGAGACAGAGGAGGAGAGAGAGAGACGGAGAGAGAGAGAGAGAGAGAGAGAGAAGCAGAGGGAGAAGCAGGCTCCCAAGGAGCAGGGAGCCCGATGCGGGACTCGATCCCAGGACCCTGGGATCATGACCTGAGCCGAAGGCAGACGCTTAACCATCTGAGCCACCCAGGCGCCCTAGGTGGTTACTATTCTTATCCCCATTTTACAGTTGAGAAAACCAAGGCATAGACACTAGCTCCCTAGGCTGGTGAAAATTAAAATCAGGATTCAAGCCCAAGTAGTCTTGGTTGGAATCATGCGATCCTTCCGTGAATACTCCTTCAAAGACGATGCCCCGGGTACAGAGCTCCCTGGAGGGACTTAGGAAATATACTCAGAGGTCTTAATCAGGGGAAACTGGGACTATTTTGCAGGTGCCTGGGACAGGAAGTAATCATGAGGCCCAAGGAGGAGAAAGAGACTGGGAGAAGGCGGTTTCTAAATTTCATAAAATAAAACACAAGGATGGAAAGCTTTAAAACCCCTGGAGGATTTCTCTAAAGTGTTGAACTGTGGAGAGTTTTAAATGGCTGCTCATATCCTCGCATTCCTGCTTCAGCTCCTATCTGGCGAGGGACTTGCATTTCCTGTGGGTCCCCGGGATGGTTTCTATTGCGTTCCTAACTCGTCTGTCACAAGGACTGGCCCATGTGTGCAGCCAGGTGTGGGGCCTGAGCACAGCTGGCTCTAATTTGAGGGGCCTTCTGCCATTTTAAGATGACCTCACCCCATTCCCTTGACTTTTTAATATGCAATTCACACCACTTTTCAAAAATTGGAGTAATGATTTGTTGGCTTCTTTTCTTGCATTATCCTGCAGTGTGAGTTCTTTTTGTTTAAGGGCTTGATAACTCCTCTTGATAGGGGGGTTGTAAATGTATCTACTAGAGGAGCGATGTCCACCATTCTGGCCATATTTTAGTCCTGGCCAAAGAATCCCTCTCCCACCTCTACCTTTGACGGGTGAATGCAGGACAAGGGGGTGATGGTTAAGTGGCTTTGGCATGAACAGACTTGGATTTGCATCTTGCCTCTGACCCTTAGCTGTATGACTTTGGGCAAAATAGGGGACTCTACTACAAGGTCCATCCCTGCAGCAGCAGGAAATGCCCGCTCCCTCGGTCCCTCCTGAGGTTGTGAGGTTTTGTACTATTGTGACCACAGCTGGTTGGCCAGGGTGGGCATCTGACCTATGAGTGGCTGACATGAAAGGAAAGTGGAAATGAATTAGGCCAATCAGATTCTCTTTCAGAAACATGAACTGGGAAAAATGAGCAGCAAATCACGGCAGCTGCCGGGGGGGAGGGGCAATGGGCCAGGGACCTGGCACAGGGCTGGGGGTAGGGGGCAGCTGCGTCTCAGTAGGCAGTGATGAAGCCTGGCAGGGAAGCCTCAGACCATCTTTTTATCAGATGACTGAATCCTGGTCCTAGAGCTGCCTTGAATCCACAACTCATCTCCAGGGGGCGGGTACAGCGTGGCTCCTGTGTTGGGAGTGCTGGGGGGACACCTCTCCATCCTATTATAAAAGAAAACGGGAGGCTGCCACCATGTTTGCCTGGGGTGGGGAGGGGATGAAGGAGGCAGCCCACTTCATATCAGTGGGGAAAAACAAAACCTTTACACAGCTCTCCTCCCCTTGTGCGGGCTTGTGGGGAAGGGAGAAAGGAAAGCAGGAAAGAAAGAGAAGGTGCTGGTAGCTCCTCAGTGCTTCCAACATGTGTGCTAAACAGATAATCCATTTAGCAGAGAATATTAATGAGTTTGGGGCTGCCCAGGGAGGCCCAGACCCCAGGGAGAAGGAAAATTAAACTGCTTGGCACAATGAGGAAGCCGAGTTTGGAGGAGGTGGAGAAAGGACCCCCAAAATGGAATCAGGGCATGTTGGGGGCACCTCTTCAAATGTCCAGGAAGCTGCAGGCTGTCAAGAAAGGTATACAGGGAGGGGCGCCTGGGTGGCTCAGTGGGTTAAGCATCTGCTTTCGGCTCAGGTCATGATCCCAGGGTCCTGGGATTGAGCCCCGCATCGGGCTCCCTGCTCCACGGGAAGCCTGCTTCTCCCTCTCCCACTCCCCCTGCTTGTGCTCCCTCTCTCGCTGTGTCTCTCTCTGTCAAATAAATAAATAAAATCTTTAAAAAAAGAGAGAGAGAGAGGTATACAGGGGAAGTTGCTGATGATGGAGACCTAGAGGATTTTTAAGACTATAAAAATATTTTTTAAAAAAGACTATAAAAATATTGAGTCAAAGAGCCCGCATTCCTGTGAGGTAAACCCCTTTCACCATCCAACACATGTAGTAAAATAGTACAAAAGATCTATTTAGAAAATACCTGAGAAGACAGGGCACCTGGGGGCTTCTGGATCCCTCAATGAACACTCACTGCCTGAGGAGCTGGGAGGAGGCTCTTGTTTCTAGAACCAGAAGAATCTGCCCCAGCACCTGTCCTGCAGCAGGTCACAAGGACTAGGGAATCAGGTCCACTGAGCGCCCAGCGGGTGCCTGGCACAGAGTAGGTGCGCAGCCCATAGCATCACGCGGAAGTCAATCAGTACCAACTCCTGAGTGTCCCCCGGGTGGGACATGTAGAAAATGCAGCAACAGAGACAGGACTTCCTGTTGGGGTGAAAGCCAGAGCCTTGCTGACCCAAGGGCTGAGAGGATACACGCATTTGTCAGGAGGAAATTAAATGGCCCCAATGCGTCTTCATCAGGGGATAAATGCCTCGAAGGGACCACAGTACCACCCACAAGATGAATGCTCCTGGATTGTGTGTGGCCTGTTTTCTCAGACCCCACGAGCCCTCATCACAGTCATGGAAGTTACCTGTATGCCCACGGGGACAACCCCGATTTACTCCCAAGGACCCTCTCCCTTTGCAAAGTTCCTTCAGGTATTTTCGGGGAGAGCACAGAGGTAATCACACACGAACTCCTGGACAACGCCATTTGGCACCTGCAGGCTGTGTATGGCCACCCCACCTGTACCTAGCACTGGTATCACCTCTCAGCTCGGCCTCCGATGTCCCGAACACCTCGGGGGACCAAAGCTGCACCAGTGTGCACATCACCGGGCAGATGACACCAGAGTGGTTGTGATGAATCCTCAGAGCTATGGTTCATAGGTGAGCAGTGAAGAATGTATCATGCTCTTTGACCCCAACTCTCAGGACAACAGAAATGAAAGACTGTCAAAGCAGAGCATGAGGGAGCAAACTTCAGTACTGCTGGTGAGTTTGGTGCAAGAATCACAATTATAAACTCATCTCCCTACAAGAGAAATGTACTATTCACTTACTCATTCATCCAAAACAAAACAAAACATGTTTCAAGGACTTTGACGTTTTCGCACTGAACTTGGCATTTCCAGTTCAACTCTTGTGAGGGGGCACCCTGGGTCTCTTGTGATAATCAGCGGTCATGTCTGAGATACAAACGATGATTTCCTCTTCTCCCAGGCATCGCTGGACTTCACTTCCCAGCCTCCTTTGCAGTTAGGTGAGACCACGTGACAGTTCCCATCAAAGGAATGTGTGCCGAAGGGACCTATGTCGCTTCTAGGCCTGGCCCATGAGAAGCTCCCATGTGTGATCCTTTATGCTCTTCACCCCTCAGTCAGCTTGATGAGGACAAGCATGGTGACACTGGAAGTGACATGCTGAAGATAGCAGGTGGCCGCGACCAGGGCCCAAGAATCTGTGCGGAGAGCAGAGCAAGCCTGCCAAGCACAACACCCGCTTTGGACCTCCGACCTCGCTCAAGCCCCACGGACCGTGCGGTTTATTTGTTACGGTAGCTGGCATTGCCGTAAGTAAGCCAGTTGGAAGATCTATTTGACCATAGAGAAAATGTCCTGTTCTAAAACTTTGAAACTTAGATTTATTTATTTCACAGAAAGAGAGAGTGAGCAGGGGGAGGAGCAGAGGAGGACAAGCCGACTCTGTGCTGAGTGGGGAGCCCTACGTGGGGCTCAATCACCAGACCCCAAGATCATGACCTGAGCTGAAATCAAGAGTCCAATGCTTAACCGACTGAGCCACCCAGGCGCCCCCGTTTCCCTTCTTAAAGCTTCCCAAACCAACTTGATTTTGGCAAGTACTAAAAATTAATATACAGTGTTAAGTGCATGGAGAGGAACATCATGACCTTCTTCAACAGCTTAGCCTGGGTGGCTCCGTTGTTAAGCGTCTGCCTTCAGCTCAGGTCATGATCCCAGGGCCCTGGGATCGAGCCCCGCATCGGGCTCCCTGCTTGGAAGGAAGCCTGCTTCTCCCTCTCCCACTCCCCCTGCTTGTGTTCCCTCTCCCACTGTCTGTCAAATAAATAAATAAAATCTTAAAAAAAAAAGTCACATCTCTTTGAATTTCTACTTATGTGTCTACAAGCTCCTATTAGCAGAAAGTTCTGTCCTTCCATCTTGAGGCCTCCCCAACACGCACCTGCCACCAAGCAAAGAGAACCACTGCCATCTTTGTCTCGATGCTGCCACCCAGTGTCACTGCTGAGAACGGGTCCCCAAATCTGCAGAATGCTATGGACCACACTGCAGAGATGCCCCTGCTTGTCCCGGCCCTCATCTGAGCTCCAAGGCCTCAGTTTCCTTAGGTCACCTTCGTGAGCTTGGGATTCTGCCCAAACTTCCACACCAGCAGGGTGGCTGAACCGGGGATGCCCAGCCTCCGCCCACGCGGTGCCTGGAACAGCACAGCCCTGTCAGCCCAGCAACCTTGGCCAGAGTCCGCTAGATGACCCCATGGGCCTCCCTCACTTCAGATCTCAGGGAGAAGGGGCTGGGGTCTTAGATCTTTCCTCCCTGGGGGCTCTTAGTTGGTGTGTGCCAGAACTCTGCACACCAGGGAGGCCTACACCTGCTAAGCCTGTTCCTCACTGACCCCCACCTGGAAAATGAGAGCCCACTCTCCTTCCACTGCAAAACAAAGGGGCCACCCAGTGACTCTCAGCTCCAGATCGACTCTAAGATGTCCTCCTGTTTCGGCCTGTTCAAAAAAGCAGCTGGGAGCTTTTTCTTCTCTATGAAAAAAAAATTGCTGCATATTACATTGAGTTGAAGGGAATAGATGATGGGCCCCTGGGAAAATATTAATTTCTATTTTGTTACAAAAACATACAGACTGCTGAGAATCTGATCCCCTCATTTTGCTTGTAAAACATGTTTTGTATTAGTTCATTCCTATTTTCACAGTGTATTAATTTGCATTCACTTTTTAGAATTTGGCTAATGGCTTATTAATTTTTTAAGACTGACTGTAAGTGAACTTTCCCTTCAAATAAATACATTAAATCCTCCAAATAACCAACCCAAAAAGAACTTGTGAGCCCAGCATAGCCAGTCTCCCCTCTCTGTGCCCACACTTGTCGCCTGTGTGCCCCCACTTTCCCCCAGCCTGTGGTATCTGATCCCCAAATGCTCTGGCCTAAGGGCAGGCAAAACCAAGATCTTGCCCTTTTCTCTATCAAGATGAAATTTAGTTTTTTGGTGTTTTTTGTTTTTTGTTTTTTTTTTAATTAAAAACAGGTAAGACAGAGGGAAAGGAAGACCCTATAGTCAGGGTAAGACTAGGTGGATTGACAAAGTATGAGTGTAAGCCCCACGATAGGGTGCACTCGCCTCAAGCTTTGTGCTTCCCTCTCCCTGGACGCAGGGTCTGCTGGGTGCTTTCCTGATTTTGAGAATTCTCTATTCCACCCCAAGTCCTTCTGGGGTATTCACTGGGGTAAGAACTCCAGTCAAGAGTCCATGGCCAGTGGGTGGCCACAGGGTCACCTGCACCCCCTGCCCCAAGCCCACCTGCCCCCAGGTATCTGATGGGAAGGAGGAGCAGGCTGCCAGGAAGGGCTGGGCCCCTTCCTCCCTCCTGCGCCGCTTCGCCCCACTCTGCAGAAGGGCCATCTCCTCCCACGTGCTATTGATTAAATTTATCAATTCTCTTCTTCCTCCATTTTGTTTAAATTTATTACTTCCTTTTTCTCCTTTCTCTTGGTTTGTAACTTAAAGGGAACAAAGTTCATCAGGTATGGACTTGATTTATTGTTTCTCTTTTTTTCCTCTCTGTAATATAAGCACTGGGAGCAATAAATCTCCTCTAAGTACTGCATTGGCAGCATCCCAGAAATTGAGATATGTCACTCTCATGGTTTTGTTCTTTAAATAGTCTGTGGAGTCCTAAATGTCTTCCCTAACGAAAGGTTTATTTAAGAAAGGATCTTCTCTGCCGAACACAATAGAAACAGCTGAAAAAGAGGTTCACCTCGAGGAAGGGAAAGGCAGGAGATAGAATGATCATTTGTTGATAATGTGACTTTATTCCTAAAATAATCAAATGAAAAATTGAATTCTTAGGACTAATAAGAGTTTAGTTAAGGTGAACAGATATAAAATAATTCACAAATCAATTCCTTTCCTCTACACCAACAGCTAGAAAACAAAAAGGTGGGGGCAGACCCCTATAGACCATAGCAACTGTAAAAGGAAAATACTTAAGAAATAGCTCAACAGGGGCACCTGAGTGGCTCAGTTGTTAAGCGTCTGCCTTCGGCTCAGGTCATGATCCCAGGGTCCTGGGATAGAGCCCTGCATGGGGTGGGGGGGGTCCCTGCTCAGCGGGGGGACTGCTTCTCCCTCTCCCACTCCCCCTGCTTGTGTTCCCTCTCTCGCTGTCCCTCTATCAGATAAATAAAATCTTTAAAAAAATTAGCTTAACCATAAATTGTGCAGAAACAAATAAAAACTGAGAGTTGTAAAAGACCAGAAAATACAAAGATATGTCATGCTTGTAATAAGACTCAATGTTGTAATGATGTTTCTTTTCATATTGATGTATATATTTAAAGTAATGTCAATCAAAATCTCGATGGAAATTTTTAGGAAACATGCCCAAATGATTCTGAAGCACATCTGGAAAAATAAAGAGACACAACTTTCCCCAAGTCTTCTCCTGGGGAGGTGAAGGTCTGGGCTGGGAGAGGGGACATAAATGGCAGGGGTGGGAGGCAGGTGGGGACAGAGGACTGGCCACCATCGGGGCCTTGCAATCCCTGAGCTTGGAAAGTGGTCCTGGCTGTTAACTCCTGGATGTGACTTCGAGCATTTCCCACTCAGGGGGAAATAAAATAAAATATTCACTGAGCATCAGGCATGGCTACATTCTTGGTGGAAGTTGGGCTCTTTTGTTCTGTAGCAGTCTGACTCTCCTGTCGGTATCGGAGGGCCAATACATCTTCTAAGAGCCATAAAAAGAAATCTTCAGTAGCAGATAATACTTTTGGTGTGTCATTTAGTGACAAAGATAAGGAAGTTTCTCGATGACAGTGTTAAAGTATAAGCAGGGTATTATTTGTCCATATAAATTATGGCTGAGGCCAGGTTAATTTTTTCTAAGGTTACATGTGGATGAGAAAAAGGGTGTTAGCATTTTTATGAGGTCATGGAATGTCAGGACTGGCTAATGTTTCTGAATAAGTATCTCCTGCATGGAATTTAAGCCTCCCCAGCTGCCTCTTAGAGGAAAGCCCAAATGGGTGGACAGCCACCCACGGTCTGCCGTTCCTGTGTTAGAGCACTTGCTAAAAAAACTCACTTTGCAATGTGGAGGCCCACAGATTCACTCATGGCAGAGAAAGACTGATCATCACCCTCCTGTCCCTTTGGGATGCTTGACCAAACAGTGAGATGCGCACATGCCTGTTACCATACTTATTGATTTCGTAGGATCATCGTCGCTTTTCAGGTCCCATGCCCAGAGGCCCTGCTATAGAGGTAGATTAGTTACAGATTAGTGTTTGATTGTACTCCTTGGGGCTTACAATAAGGCTTTTCCCAACTCTCCAAAAATGTGCAAAAAGGGGAGAAAAGATTGCCCTCCAAGAGTCATCAAAAAGAGCCTGGTAATGGGGCACCTGGGTGGCCCAGTTAAGCGTCTGCCTCTTGGTTTCAGCTCAGGTCATGATCTCAGGGTCATGCGATCAAGCCCCACATCAGGCTCCAAGCTCAGTGAGAGTCTGCTTGTCTCTCTCCCTCTGCTCCTCCCCCCAGCTCATGCTCTCTCTCTCTCAAATAAATAAATTTTGAAAATCTTTAAAAAAAAAGAAAGAAACTGGTAAGAATACCCCCAGTCAGGACTCAGCCTGACACATGCCTGACCACCACGATACCCAAGAGAAAGAATGGCTAACATTTGTTAGGTTTCTGTATGGACATAGGTTTCCCATCTCTTGGTATATACCTAGGAATGAAATTGCTGGGTCAAATGGTAACTCTATGTGGAACTTCTTGAGGAACTACCAGGCCATTTTCCAAAGTGGCTGCACCATTTTACATTACCACCCACAGTGTATGAGGGCTCCAGTTTCTCCACATTCTTACCAACACTTGTTATTATCTGTCTTTTTGATTATAGCAATTTTAGTGGGTGTGGAGTGGTAGCTCATTGTGGTTTTGATTTGCATTTCTCTGATAAACACTGTTGAGCACCTTTTCGTGTGTATTGGCCTCTGTATATCTTCTTTGAAAACTGTCTATTTAGATCCTTTGCCCATTTTCTAATTGGTGAGAGGCACTTTTTCCCTCCTGACACCAGATACGTGGTGTCTTTTCCAACCTCACTTCTCCGACACCAACTGGATGTCCAATAATTCAATCTTATCCTAATACCACCTGGAGTTCGCATCAGACTCCACAGGTTTAAGAGCTCAGCACCACAAGACTGCCCCCACTTTGGAAGCCAGCCACAAGTACTGCATCCAGGTTACCTACACTTCTGTCCAACTTGGCGAAAAGTCAGGGGTTCCCACCCACCCCAGGTTCAATAATTTGCTAGGGTACCTCATAAAGTTCAGGAAAATCCCAACGATTTGGACAGGAGCCTCTGTCCTCATGGAGTTGGGCTGTGCCATCCTCCTGACACGTGGATGTGTTCACCTACTCAGAAGCTCTTGAACCCTGTCATTTAGGGGTTCTTATGGAGGTTTTATTATGTAGGCATGACTGTGCCATTGGTGATTATCTCAGTCTCCAGTCCCTCTCCCCTCCCTGGAGGTTGGGGGGTGGAGTTGAAAGTTCCAAGCTATTAATCAAGGCTTGGTCTTTCTGGGAAACAGCCCCTGTCCTGAAGCTACCTCGAGGTGGACAAAGAGTCAACTCATTAGAAAAAAAGACACTCCTGGGGCGCCTGGGTGGCTCAATCATTAAGGGTCTGCCTTTGGCTCAGGCCATGGTCCCGGGGTCCTGGGATCCAGCCCCCCATCGGGCTCCCTGCTCAGCAGGAAGCCTGCTTCTCCCTCTCCCACTCCCCCTGCTTGTGTTCCCTCTCTCACTGTCTCTCTCTCTCTGTCAAATAAATAAATAAAATCTTTTAAAAAAAAGAGACTCTCCTATCACCCTTATCACTCAGGAAATTCCAAGAGTTTTAGGAGCTCTGTGCCAGGAACTGAGAACAAGGACCAAGTATCTTTTTTATTATACCACAGTTAAGTTATACGTCTTCTTGTTACTCAGTTATAAGAGTTCTCTATATAGTCTAGATACTAGTCCCTTATCAGATACATAATTTATAAATCTTTTCTCCTGCTCAGTAGGTTGTCTTTTAACTTTCTTGTTGGTGTCTTTAGCACAAAACTTTTAATTTTTATGAAGTCCAATTTACCTATTTTTTGTCTTAGTGTCCAAGGTGACAAAGATTTATCTCTATTTTTTCTAAGAATTTTATAGTTTTAGTTCTTATATTTAGGTTTAGGATTCATTGGGGGTTAATTTTGTATGTAGCGTGAGGTAGATATACAACTTCAATTTTTTTGCATGTCGATATCCAGTTGTCCCATAAGTATCACTTGTTAAAAACCCTATTCTGGTAGTGCCCCTCTACATACCAGATGGGATGCTGTGTGATACATGAATCACTTAATAAAGCCAATCGGATCTGCAAAACAAACAAACCAACACACACGCACACACACACACACACACACACAAAACCAAGCTATTCTTTCCCCCGTGGATTGTCTTGGCACCCTTGTCAAAAATCAGTTGACTGCAAATGTGAGGTTTATTTATGGACTCTGAATTCTATTCCATTGATCTATATGCCTATCTTTATGCCACTACCACGTTGTCTTAATCACTGTTTTTTTTTAATTAAATTTTGAAATTGTAAAGTCTGCCAAATTTCTTCTATTTCAAGATATTTTTGGTGTTGTAGGCCTCTTGAGTTTCCATATGGATTTTGGGATCAGTTTGTCAATTTCTGCAAAGAACTGGAATTCTGTCAGCTGGAATTCTGACAGAGATTGCTTTGAGTCTGCAGATCAATTGAGGGAATATTACCATTTTAATAATGTTAAGTCTTTTGATCCATGAACATAGGATGTCTTTCCATTTATTTGGAATTTTAAAATTCAACAATATTCTGTAGTTTTAAGAGTGTAAGTTTTATACTTCAGGGGCATCGGGGTGGCAGAGTTGGTTGAGTGTCCAACTCTTGGTTTCAGCTCAGGTTGTGGTCTTGGGGTTGTGGGATCAAGCCCCACATGGGTCTCCGCACTTCAGTGCAGACTCACCTTGGGATTCTCTCTCCCTCTCCTTCTGCCCCTTCCAAGATAATTACATCTTTTAAAAAAGAGTATAAGTTTTACACTTCTGTTGTCAAAGTTATTCATTTCATTCTTTTTTGGTGTTATTGTAAATGAAATTTTTTTTTAATTTTATTTTCAGATTGTATAAGTGTACAGAAATACAACTTGGTTTTTGTATATTAATCCTGTATCCTGCAACCTTGTTGAACTTGTTATCAGTTCTAATAATTCTTTTTAAAGATTTATTTATTTATTTGAGAGAGAGAGAGGGAGCAGTGGGAGGGACAAGGTAGAGGAAGTCTTAAGCAGGCTCCGCGCTAAACGTGGAGCCTGACATGGGGCTCAGTCTCATGACACTGAGGTTACGACCTGAGCCAAAACCGAGTCAGGTGCTTAACCAACTGCACCACCCAGGCACCCCCCTAATAATTCTTTTCAAAAAACTCTATATTAAAATTATAGAAGTTAGGAAATCTTCCTCAACCCACCTCATTCCAAAAGTTCAGAGAACTAATTTCACATAAAGAAAAAAATTAAAAAATCCCACCCAAAGTGTCTGTAAGAAAAATACAGAAAGAGAATAAGAAGCAGAATAACATCCATTCAGACAATAAGTGAAACTATACCAACTATTCCAAGTCAGGAAAAAAGACATTACAAAAATCATAATTAGAAAAACTCAGCAGTGAGACAACAGCACTTAGGACAAATTCAGAAATAAACAATAATTTCAGGTATGAAGACTAAATTAGAAAAAATACAAGAGCAAATCAGATGATGCTCATGAGAAATAAAATGTGAGAAGTACACATAAAGGAATTCAAAAGAAAATGACAAATATAGGAAATAGTCAAAGGAATGCTTGAAAATGAAACTCATAACAAGGGAACAGAACAAATACTAGAAACTAAAATTCAAGGAAATTTCCCTGAAATTAGAAAAAAGGGGGGGGGAGTGTGGGAGAGCAGAGATTTGATACTACATTGCATTAGTCAGGATCCATGTAGGACAAAGAAACCACAAAGGAATTTGAACAGGAAAGTTTCATATCAGGGATTACTAACTGTAACAGGAGGTTGGAATAATGGAGGAATGGTCAGTAAAGACTAAAAGGAACTTTAAAGAATAAAGAAGTAGCAGATAAAGGGCAAAATCTCTACACCCAGGTCTGAGACAGAGGTACCAAGAAAAGGTCCTCCTTCCTCAGAACTGATGCCAAGACCTTGGAAGGGGACACAGCTGTGACTCGCTGGATGGTGGAGAAGTTTGCTGAAGCTGAAACCACCCAAGGGAAAGCCAAGGGAAGTTTTCCATGGATAGTGCCCTGTGCTGCTGACCACCAGGCTCTGCTGGAGCTGAGAGCTCCATGCATGGCAGGCACTGCATAGGCTTATGCATGAGACACACTAGAGTCAAGAAGAGAAACCCCTTCCTCCTCCAGTGCCCCTACAGCATGCTCTATTGACAAAGTTTAACTCTCAAAGGAGAAAGAGCTATGGGGTGCAGCTCCATTATTGCAGAGCAGACAGTGAAGATGGTTTTGGAAGCTGAGAATCAATAGATGAGTAACTGGTGCATATATGTTAAAAAAAGAATACAATATACTTGAGAAAACTGACGCAGAATGAGCAACACCAAGACATATTTTAGTAAATTGACTGGATATTTAAGGGAAGGGGAATCCTTTAATCATCAAAGTGAAGAAGAACAAGTGACTTACAAGGGAAAGAAAATTAGATTATCATCAGATTTTCAACAGCACTTCTTTGTATCCGAAAAAAAAAAAAATGGTGTGAGCTATCTAAGGCAGAAGTGTGAGCCAAGGATTTTATATTCAAGAAAACTGACTTTCAAGTGTAAAAGGTACACACTGTTATCAATGTACAAGAACTCAGGGAATACTGTTCCCGTGAGCACTTCCTGAAGAATTTACTAGAGAACAAGACTCAGACTGCCAAAATTACTAGCTACATCAGCATAAGAACTAGCAGAGAACATTAAATACATAGTTACTGGTAGAACCAAAACTATATGAGGCTTAAAAGGCAGAGAATATGGTATATGAAGGCTATAAGCTCTATTGATGTAGCTACAGAACAGCTATAAACATTGGGGTACAAACTTTTTTTTTTTAATATGGAACACTTCATGAATTTGTGTGTCATCCTTGTGTAGGGGCCGTGCTAATCTTCTATCATTCCAGTTTTATTCTATGTCCTGCTGGAGCGAGCACGAGAACTTTTAAACTCTTCTATCATTCCGCTGGTAGCAGCATTAGTACTGATATTCCCTGTTGTGTGTGTAATGTTGCCTAAAACAAATGAGTAATCATGAGCTATTTTAACTATCGTCCCCTGTGTCCTAAAATCAGGATGCTCAGTGTGGAAGAAAGAAGAGACAGCTGTAATTTTTTAAAAGATTAAATAAAAAATCCATAGTCCTGAAATTTAATTGGAAAAACAGTATGAACTTGTGAGGTATTTAATCTATCATTCTCTCTATACCTAAGAGCTCCGTCCATTCAAAACGCCTGGAAACAAGGACCAATTCACAACAGTGAGCATCCCTGGAGTCCACATTGTGGTCACAAAAGGCCATTTCCCACTAAAAGTCAGGGCTGTACGGAGAAATGCCTGACAGCAGGAGGAGATGTACAAAAGGAGTCTGGACCATCCTGACATAAACGGAGGCACGCAAGCCATCATGGATAGGCTATATGTAGACTAGGGTAATGTCAAAAAACCCAGAAGCCAACCCACAGGGCTTCCCATTGGCCAAAGATAGGACAATTTGAGCTTTGAACATTGTAATAATTACTACAAATTGAAAGTCATCAAATTTATTTAAATCTGTGAGTTTATGATTATACTGAAAAAATGAACTTGGTCACCTGCAGAGGATAATAAGGAAGTAGCTTATTATTGTGCAAACTGATAAATATAGGGAATAAAGGAAGCATTTATCCTGCCTCTTCTACATGAGCTATGCCACTGGGTAACCTCATGGTAGATGAGAGGAAGCATCTGTTTATAAAAAAAATCCAGCAAATAAATGAAAAAGAAGTGATGGAATTAAACTATCATCGTTTGGTAGTGGTGGCAGCTCTGGTTCTTTTCATTACCTCATGTAGAACACTGGGACAGTCTCATCAACGACGCCATCATCTGTTTAACACTCTCAAGACATTTTCTCAAAGCCTATTTACTTACAAATTGTGTGGAATGACAAAACTAATAAGCAATAAAATGTGAATCATAGCACAATGAAAACAATATATGCCACCATCTTGGACCCCCAGTGAATTAACGAATCTAGGGACTGAGCATCCAAAAGGGAGCAGCAGCCTGACATTATGTGGCCCCTGATGAAGGAACATATCACCACCTAGAGTCTTGCCAAAAAGACAGAAGCCAAGTTTGATCAAGCTTCTAGATCCAGCGGACAATGAGCAGCAAATACAAAGGGCAGCAGAGCATATGGAACTGTCCCAGGAGCGGGCAGCAAACAAACCCCAGATGGTGGGAAATGCTACAGTCCAAGGGCTTGGATTCTTCAACAGATAAAATGAAAGGAAAGGAAAGGGATAAGAGGAGACTCTGAAGATTAAAGAGAGGTAAAGATGTATTTTTAAAAGTGGGCAAGACTGGGGTGCCTGGCTGGCACAGTCAAACATCTAAGTCTTGGTTTTGGCTTAGGGTCATGAGATCAAGCCCTGTGTCAGGCTCCGCACTCAGCGAGGACTCTGCTTGAGTTTCTCCCTCCCTCTCCCCCTGCCTCTCCCACTCATGCACTCGCTCGCTCTCTCAAATAAATAAATCTTAAAAAAAAAAAAAAAGTGGGCAAGACTGAACCATAGTTTCTAGAGATGCACACTTGGATGCTGAAACTATAAAGAAACACAAGGAAGTGATTACTATAAAAACCAGGTAGTGGTTACTCTTGGCGGCGGGGGTGGGGGGACATGACTGTGATTTGGCCCAGGAACATGGAGGTGCTGCTGGGGTGCGTGGCTGCAACATTCCACCTCTTGGGTTACAAGAGCATTTGGGGTGTTTGCCTTACAATACCCCATTAAGCTCTACCTTTGTTTTGTGTTTTTTTCTATATCTCTATTTCAAAAGAGTTTTAAGTAAAAAGATTTTTTAAGTAAAAAGATTTAAAAAGGAATGTTGGGGTGCCTGGGTGGTGCAGTTAAGCAGGTGACCTGCGCTTGGTTTTGGCTGGGGTTGTGATCTCAGGATCATGAGATGGAGTAAAGCAACAGGCTTGCACTGAGCACACAGTCTGCTTAAGACTCTCCCTCCCTCCCAAATAAATAAATCTTTAAAAAATAATAAAATAAATAAAAAGGAATGTTAAAAAAATTGATGCATATGTCACTTAACACCATGGTACAAATAGCACACTTCAGGAAATCCTGAGCTTTTCCAAAAGCCTGGCTATTGAGAGGCAATAGAAGCCACCTTGCCACAGGAAAGTCTCTCTCTGAAGACCTCTGTGCCCCTTTGGACTGGGTGGACTTCAGGGTGGGGGTAGGGAAGAGTACAGCAGGAAAGTGAGGTCTGTACCGGGCAGCCTGATGACACAGTGGGCGGCCAGTGGAGGCAGTGCGGATGGGGTGGGGCGTGGGGGTAGGGTTTCCTATCTAAATACATCCCAAGCACTGCCTAGCGTATGCAGCTGAAACTCAAGACCCTGTCTCAACCATAGCATCTCCTGGGTGGTCTGCTGGGCCCCTGGCCAGTGGGAATGGCTAGAGATGTCACAACCAGCTTAAAGGCCTGAGGAACGTGAAGACCTGCAGAACAGTGTCTCGGAGGCATGAACCACTATTGTGGTCCAGCTGTCAACTCCTTTATGTCAGAACCGCACTCCCGTCCGGGTGGACACGCCTGTACTATAGGACCCTGTCCTCCTAGTCAGAGCTGACTGGACCAGAGAGGGACACCCTCTGCTGGAGGTAGTAGACCCCTGCGGTTTGCCGTCCAGCCTCCATTTCCCCTCCCACTCGTAGAAGCACCTCAAATTTCTTTTCAGACACCTCCCTTCTCCCATGTGGTCAGGGTCGGATCACCTCATCTCCAGTTTAAGCTTAGATTAAACCAATAAAATATCCCTATACCCAGGTGTTCAAGGAGGGGTTAGGAGCCCAGGCACAGGCGAATCCCTGGACGCCATCCCCTCGGCCCGTGACTGGTTGAGAGATGGGCACCTGACCCAGGCTGGTCCAATTAGAATGAACCTTACAACTGCTGCGGGGAGTGATGAAAGCCCCGGAGTCCCTCACTTCCGGGCGACGTGCAGTGAGGATGAAAGGTGGAGGAGTGCTACAGCTTCCCTTGAACTCCAGAGTGTGCAGAGCCATGGACGTTGCAGAGAAATGGAGCAAATTCCTTTTTTTCTTTCTTTTTTTAAGATTTTATTTATTTGAGAGAGAGAGCACGTGCACAAGCAGGGGGAGGGGCAGGGAGGCGGAAGAAGGAGGGGGAAAGAATCTCCAGCAGACTCCCGGCTGAGCGTGGACCCCAACACCAAGAGATCATGACCTGAGCCGAAACCAAGAGTCAGGTGCTTAACCAACTGAGCCACCCAGGCGCCCCATGGAGCAGGTTTTCTGACCACATTCTGAGCCTCTGGGGGGCCAGTTTAATCATTCCTCTGGATTTTATTACCTGAACCAATATTCCCCCCTTCCTTTTTCTTCCTTTCTTTAAATTGAGCAAGTTTGCAACAGGTTTTCTACACTTGCAACTGGAGGTATATTAGGAATGTTATAGCTGCAAGTAACAAAATGCTAACAATGACTTAAACAAATATGGGTATACTTTTTGCACAAAACAGGAATTCCAAAAGATGATGGCCTAGGACCACTCACATAGCTCAGCACTGTCATGGTCACACACAAATGCATGTAAAGGTCATGGCATCTGAATAAGGCCTGGATTGTACCAATGTCAATTCCTGGTTTAGATATTATACTAAAATTAAGAGAGATGTTAGCACTGGGCGGAATTGGGTGAAAGGTACACAGGGTCGCTACTATTTTTGCAACTACTTCTATAGTGGAATCTAAAATTATCTCAAAATTAAATGTTTTTTTTTTTTTTTAAGATTTTATGTATTTGACAGAGACACAGCAAGAGAGGGAACACAAGCAGGGGGAGTGGGAGAGGGAGAAGCAGGCTTCCCGCGGAGCAGGGAGCCCCATGCGGGGCTCAATCCCAGGATCCCGGGACCATGACCTGAGCTGAAGGCAGACACTTAATGACTGAGCCACCCAGGCGCCCCAAGATTAAATGTTTTTTAAAGAAGATATGTAAGTGCACTGATAGGTCTGCATATGATTTCAGGGCTTCATATCTCCCTGATGCTCATCTAGCTCCTGGGGGTTAGGAGGCTGGGGCAGCATTCACAAGTCCCCTGCCCTTCACAATTCCACATTTCAGCAGCATCACCAGGCCCTCCCTATTAAGCTGCTTCAATTTCTCAGTGAGACTGAGGACAGAACAAGACAGCTCAAAGAGAGAGGCTAGCATACATGCAATTGCATTCTACCTTTCTGGAGGATGGGGAGGGCATGTGCATGCATATGTGCGTGTACACACACACACACACACACACACACACACACACTCTCACTCTCACTCTGGCAACAACCTGGGACTCACAGTGCCACAATGACAGCCCTTGTCTAAGGGCTCCTCGATGTCTCCTACCAGACAGAATTCATTTACCACTCTGGGACCTACAGTCTTGGCCTTTCAAAAGTTATCTTCTTGTTCCAAACCCACCCATTTCAGATGAATAACTCGATTTGGATAGGAAAAATTAACCATCTTGACTGTTCTAAGTTCCCCCCAAGTCCATTGATGCCAACACCTCAGGACCCAGGCTCTGCCTTTGTCCAAAATAACACTGTTGAGGTTCGGGGTCCAACACCATTTCCTCAGCACCCTGGTGCACTGCTGCCCTCTGCTGGTAACTTCTAGGTAGTACTTAGAAATCGTAAAAAAACAATGATGGGGGGGTAGTGAGTCAGGGACAAGAACAAGAAAAGTCACAGAAGAAGAAATGCAATAGGATAATCAGCATTATGAAAAATACTTACCCTCACTGGTAATTAAAGAAATGCAAACCACAACATCAAAGAGATACTATTCCCCCTGAATCAGATTGGCTATAATGGAAAACAATGGCAACGTCTAATGCAGTCCAGGGCTTGTCACAAAACGAGGGAAACACAGAAAGGGCTCAACCCCAGCAGAGCACCCTCTGGAACCCACTAGGGCTCAGGCACCCAGGCACTCTATGGTGAAGCCCTGGCTTGCATCACTGGGAGGAGTGTAAGTCAGCAGACCCTTCAGGGGGAGCTTGGTTCTATGCAGAAATGACCTTAAAATTCCAACTACTCTGGGGTACCTGGGTGGCTCAGTTGGTTAAGAAGCGTCTGCCTTCAGCTCAGGTCCTGATCTCAGGGTCCTGGGATCGAGCCCCATGTCAGGCTCCCTGCTCAGTGGGGAGTCTGTTTCTCCCTCTCCCTCTGCCCTCCCCCAACTTGTACACGTGCTCTCTCTCAAATAAATACATAAAATCTTTTTTAAATTTCCAACTACTCTGAATCTCAAACATTCCACCTCTAGGGATTTCTCCTAAAGAAGTTAACAGACACAGACAACTGAGTGAGGAAATTATAACCAGAAGCCAATCTTCAAACTGCCATGTTCTCAGGCAAAATGCCTTCATTCTTCTCCCAGAAGTCAAACAGGAAGCCATTTCAAAATTTAAAACTAAAAGGAAAAAAAAATTAGAATGAAGCCTGTGGTTCCTTTGAAGCTGACCTCCAAGAGGCAGTCTTCATTGCTTGAAACCTTTCCCCTCCTTTCTTTCTACACTCACAGCAATGGGGCCGGATTTTACCCATTTTACGCCTTTATTGTCTATCTGCCCACAAGAACAAAAGCTCCATGAAGTCAGAGGTATCATCTGGTCCCTTCACGGTGCTTAGAACAAGCCTGACACACTGTAGACCAATACAGCTACACCGTGGAGGGACTGACCCAGGTGGATGAGACAACACCGACCATCCCAAAATGCTAGATGAAGGTGACAACTGTCGAAGACAAAGGACTGATATCTGTGTTACATATCTGTAAACCTCCACATGAATAGGAATATTTTTTCACATAAATAAAATACTGGAAGACCAGTTGTCCAATGACTGTACAAACTGATACATCTACATCATGGAATTCAAAACTAGGGCACAGCACTGTCCTTGCTGACTCCTATTTCAGTTAGCTAATGCTGAGTAACAAGCTACCCCCAGCCTGAAGCTTAAATATTAGCAGCAGTTACAGGCAGTACCCAACATGATAGTTCCAACTTAAGATTTTCTGACTTTACAATGGTGCAAAAACAAGACACATTTGGTGGAAACTGTACTTCAAGTTTGGAATTTGGATCTTTTCCCAGGCTAGCGAGGTGCAGTACGCTCCTCTCGTGATGCTGAGCAGTGGCAGTGAGCTGCAGCTCCCAGCCAGCCACATGATCGGGGGGGGGGGGGGGGGTCAACAACGGATACACGCAACCATTGTTTGTCACTTTCGGTATTAATGAATTACATGACACAGTCAACACTTTATTATAAAATGGGCTTTGTGTCAGATGATTTTGCCCCACTGTAGGCTAGTGTGTGTTCTTGGCATGTTTAAGGTGGGCTAGGCTAAGCTATGGTGTTTGGTAGGTGTTTTAAATGCATTTTCAATTTATATTCTCAACTTACAGTGGGTTTATCAGGACACAACCTCATCATAAGTCAAGGAAGAGCTGTACTGTATTTTGCTCACCAGTCTGCAGTCTGTGAGGGTTTGGCAAGGAGAGCTAGTCTCTGCACCCTCGGCGCGGGAATTACCTGAAGGCTTGCTCATTCTCAGGTAGCACCTGTACTGTGAAGTCTCTTTGGGCATCTGTCTCTCCCTTCTTCCCTCCCCCCTCCTGCCCCTGCCCCTCCAGGTGATCTCTCCAGCAGTGAGACCTCTCAGCAAAGCCAAGGGATTCCAAGGCACGCATCCCAAGAAAGAGCTTGGATTTTCGTATGCTGAGTATCACCTTCCTAATCTAGCCTGTCACTCAGCATCACTCCTGCCACATTCTATTCAATATTCAAAGGGTGGGGGAATCAGGCTCTACCTTTTGTGGAAGGAGTATCAAAGAATTTGTAGACATACTTTAAAACCACAATATAGAAAGATGTTCACAATCTATTAAGGGAAAAGAACAAATTATAGAATAATATGAACAGCCTGGGAGAGCAAGAACCCCTTTGCTGTCTCTGCATTCTCAGTCCTGGGGCCTGAACCTGGCCACCCCCAGCCTCCCAGAGGTACAGCCATGCCTTAATTTCAGATGTAGCCTGAGTCAGATCTGGATATAAATCCCAGCTCTGGCACATAGTAACTCAGAGCTGTTTCCCCAGTAATAAAACCAGAGTTACGATAGTACTTACCTTACAGTTCTTGTAAGGATCCAATAAGCCACCCATTAGAAGTGCTTAACCCAGCACATAGTAAGTGCTCAGGTGCTAGCAGTTCCCCCGGACAAGCCTAGACTGGCGCAGGCCTCCACGCTGGGGGACAAGATCCTGCTGATCGGTTGTTGGCAGTGACAGGATGCCAGTCCATGGTCCACTAGCACCCCACAACAGTGGAGTGTGGCTCCACCTTCTGGAGCTCCAGGTAACTGCAGCAGCCTCCATCCACCCACCCCCCCGCACCAGGCTGCGCCTCTGCCAGTTCCTGTAGCACAGGCATTCTGGGCTGGGGAAGGCTTTCCTTACACGGAGCACCATGGAGGCGTGAGAAGGGAGCACAACCCCTGCTCTCAAGCAGCTCACAGTCTAGCAGGGGGGCAAATAAATTACAAAGGACTGTAATGCAAGAAATAGGTGGGAACACCGAAAAAGGTGTAGGGTACCAAATGGTGCAGCTAGGGGTTATCCCCGGCAATGGGAGCTTTCATGGATGAGCGTTTGCCAGCTGGACAGGGGCAGGGGAGGGAGGAAACCCAGACCGAGCAAACTGCACAAAGGTAAAGAGGTCCTATGGCGCAGATGGCCATGGCGCTCTCTGAACCACAGAAGCTCAGGGAGACTGGAGCATATGGGGTGAGAAGGGGAGGGACCTGTGACAGAAACCTGGACTTTAGGGAGGGGAAGCCACTGCAGTTTGAAAGATCACGAGGGAGGCAGCGGGAGGCTGGACTGCTGGCAGGGGAGGCTGCTGCCGCACAGGAGAGAAGCATGGAGAGGCGGAAATTTATGTTCTCCCAAAAATGTGTTGAAGCCCTAACCCTAATGTGACCATACTTGGGGATAGGCTTAAAGAGGTAATTAAAGTTAAATGAACTCATAAAAGTGGGGTCCTAATCCAGTATGACCGGAATCCTTATAAGAAAAGACAGATACCAGGGATGCACACACACAGAGGAAAGGCCACGTGAGGCCCCAGTGAGGTGACCATCTGCCAGCCCAGGAGAGAGGTCTCAGGAGACATCAAGTTTGCTAACACCTTGATCTTGGACTTCCAGCCTCCAGAACTGTGAGGAAATAAACTTCTTTTGTTTAAGCCCTTAGTCTGTGGTATTTTGTTATGCCAGCCCTACAAAACAGTACACTTGACAACTGGTGGGTGCCATTTACTATCTGAGTAGAGCTGGAAAACGGCACGTAGAGATGCCCCCACCTCAGCTGCTGACTACACACGGTGGCAGAATGAGTGGAGACAGAGATTTGGGTATTATGAATAGAAATGGAACCATGGGAGTGAATCACAGAACCTATGGAGAATGTATAGAAATAAAATAAGAAGGTCACCATAGGGGCACCTGGGTGACTCAGTTGGTTAAACGTCTGCCTTCAGCTCAGGTCATGATCCCAGGGTCCTCGAATAGAGTACTGCATCAGGCTCCCTGCTCAGTGGGGAGCCTACTTCTCCCTCTGTTTCTCCCCCTCCTCCCTGCTACTGCACTCTCTCGCGCGCTCTCAAATAAAATCTTGAAAGAAAAAAAAAAAGGTCATGATGGAACCCTAGCAAATGCCTACTACTAGACTCTAAAGAGATGCCCCTGAAGAAATTTTAGAAGAGGCAGGGTAACACAAGGCAAATCTAGAGATTACGACCACGAAAACTAAAATAACACTTAAATAAGTGGGCTCAACAGAGCCAACTATAACATAAAGATGAAGGCAGATAGAGGTGCCTGGGAGGCAGTCAGTGAAGCGTCAGACTCTTGATTTCGGCTCAGGTCATATTTAGGCGTGAGGAAGGAAGTAGAGACAGAAAGGGCAGACAGCCCTAGAGCTTGTGTGGGTTTTTTTTAATATTTTATTTATTTATTTGACAGAGAGAGATATTGAGAGAGGGAACACAAGCAGGGGCAGAGGGAGAGGGAGAAGCAGGTTTCCCGCTGAGCAGGGAGCCCGACGTGGGGCTCAATCCCAGGACCCTGGGATCATGACCTGAGCCGAAGGCAGGAGCTTAACGACTGAGCCACCCAGGCGCCCCTAGAGCTTGACTGTTAAAAGAGAAAAAAGGTGGTGGCTCTGGACATCAGGTTCAGGGAGAGTTAAAGTACACAATTTCTTATCACACATAGCAGTTAGTGGGGAACGACAGAGGCAGAAAACTCTGGGGACAGGAGAGGCAGATCGACATGGCACAGTTGACGAATTACTCACAGAGAAGGAGGGATACCTTTTCCACTTCGATAGGAACAAAGCAGGTAAGGCTGGAAGCAGATGATTCCGTAGCTGGAGAAAACCTAGTGTTGTTTTCACTGTGAAGCAGGAAATCCAGTCATCCACCGAGTGAGGGGTGAGGCACACCGCTTTAAAAGAACGGTGCAACTAGACCGGCTGTAGGCAGTGAGCACACACTGCCTCGGGACAGACGATGGGACGGCCCAACAGCTCTGAGGACCCGGTTGCGTTTAGACAAGAGACACAAGAGACATATAGCAGCACCACCCTGCAGTCGGGGGACTTCTCCAGCAGCAACATGAGGTGCTGTAGGAGTTCCCAATCTCTTTCGGTGTTCCTTGTGTTTCTCTGCCCATTCTAAAATTTCTTTAGGGGCGAGGGGCGCCTGACTGGCTCAGTTGGTAGAGCACACGACTTGATCTCAGGGTGATGAGGTCAAGCCCCACGTTGGGCATGGAGCCTACTTAATAAATTAAAAAACAAAACAAAACAAAAAGTAGAATTATGGGGCGCCTGGGTGGCTCAGTCAGTTGAGCATCCGACTCCTGATTTTGGCTCAGGTCAGGATCTCACGGTAGTGGGATCGAGCCCCACATCGGGCTCCAAGCTCAGTGGGGAGTCTGCTTGGGATCCCCTCTCCCTCTCTCTCAAATATATCTTTAAAAATAGATAAATAAAAATAAAATTTCCTCAGGGGCATCGCTCTTCTTTTAGAGTCCAGCTGGAGGTGTTTGCCAGAGTTCCATTGTGACCTTCCTCTATTACTTATGTATGTTCTCCATAGGTTCTGTAATTCACTCCCATGGTTCCATGCCATTTCCTGTGAAACTGAAAATCTGGAAAGGTAAGTAACTAAAGGAATCTCTGACTAGGGAAAAGCAATGAAAGGACAGGCATAAATGACCCCAAAAAGAGTTGGGCCGCACCCTATCTTTCCCTTCTCCATCACTTACTTCCTTGTTTTATCCTTAACTAAGAACAACAGTTCTTATCCTGAAAAGACCCAACATTCCCTTTATATAATGAACACCTTTACTGTCCTGAGGTCAAGTCATAGATAACCTGCCTAACAAACATAAGTTTAAAAGATCCATTTAATGTCCTCAGGGTAATGTAATGGAGATGCAAAGTGAAATTTATAATAAAAAATAGATTTCAATCTGTAAATCTCAAGCATAACTACAAGAAAAGACTTACTGAAGTGATCAGATGCTCATGGCTGTATGCAGAATGCCCAGGAAGACACAGGCACGGTCACAGAATGATCAAAGTATGCTGTTACTTGAAACTCAAATACATATATGACAAGCCCTCAGGTCCAGTAAAAATCAATCAATTGCTGCATTTCAAAAGTGTTTGAAGTCTCAGGCTGTTAGAATAATGACTCTAATTATAAGAACTGGAACATGATTTGGTTTCCAGCAACCCAGCACATCAGATAGAGAAACCAGCAAATACGTAGTATATCACAAGCTGTTAATCATCTTAGAATCTTTGGTCACCACCCCCATTTTCTGTAATTCAAAAGTATGGGGTGAAGGGGAGAGCCTCCCATTAGCAGTGGCCATCTCAGATTTGAAACACAAGAACAGCCTATACTCGGGGCTCTGACTACCTCCCTAATGTTACCCAAGCAGGAACCAGAAGGCCTCTCATTTGGACAGACAGTAAAGACCAGAGGACTTCAGGAAGCCAACAGCTTAAAAAAGGCAGCTAGAGGCACTGCTCCCTAGCTAATGCTGCTTAATGCTGCAGTGTCTCCTTCCTAAGATGTTGCCCTATTGATGAGGACACCTCTCCTGAACACTGGAAGTAAAACACCTATGCATATTTCAGACAGCCCAGCCATCAGAACGTGGCAGATGGGGAACCCAACAGAGCAATGAACATCCCAGCTGCCCCCACAATTCCTAGAGCCCCAGCCCCATCCACCCTGATTCCTTACAAAGTGGCTAAGTGGGTTTGGGGAGCAGAGACTGTGGTGTGTTGGGTGTCAGTTAAAAGCAAGATGAGCCCTCAGAGGAACAAGCAGGTAAAAGGATGCCAAAGGCCCATCTGGGGAGCAGACTAATTTTAGTATATGTACTGCTTAAGCGAGCACATGGGGGGACCCAACTAAATTAGACTGTAACACAGAGAAGATGGCAGGATGCATGAGCCGGGAGACCTAGGAGCCTGCTTGCACTTACAGTCAGAGTACTTTGAGTCTCTGAATCCCCTTTTCTCATATGTAAAGTGAGAACCCTTACAGCCTGAGGAGATTGTTTTGAGTGGATGGGATTCAGTGGCTTATTATACATGAAGACACTTTATAGAGCACGTCACAAATGTGTTCTTAGTACTGCCATTACTATTTTTAAGGAAGCAAGCAGCAGAACCATAAAGAAGATGAACCTAAAGCTCCTCAGGGCCCTGGGGCAGTCAAACAAGTGGTCACACATTTCACACAAGTCAAGCCAGGCTTCCTAGTCTGCTCCCCAGTGCGAAAGATAAGGATGAAAAACCAGTTGCCAAGAGTGACAGTGCCTGTTTTAGGTCTAGAAAGTACAGCTGTAAAAACCTACAAGGCTGGGAGGTGTTTTTGAGAAACAGATAATGTTTCCAAAAATGTCCTCAAAGTGTGTTCCACTAGATAGTGGATAGTTCCACAAGAAGAATTTGGCGGTGAAATCAGTGTGGGAATAGGCTTCCTCACCCAGGCCTTTTCGGAGACCTTAAAATGAATTTCCAATGAGGATGTGGGATGTAGGATGTGTGAAATTTATTTAACAACAGAACCCCTTTTCCACAGAGCATCTGTCAAGGGGTTTCATGAAACATAATTTGGGAGTTAAACTCTCTAGTTGAGCGTAAGGTTATATGGGCACACGGACCGGGTGAAAAGGGAAACAATACTTTGTTGACATTCAATCCACAGTCAACACCTGCTGGACAGTTTGGAAAAAGGAGAAACCCATTTTTTATCCATGGAACAGAAAGAGTGTCACATTCTCCCTGAACCACCCTAATCCCAGACCCTCCAGATCCACCAGCTACACAACCCTGCACTCCACAGTCACATACATTAAATCTACACTTTTATTTTTTGTTCTAAAATGTGCTTTTTCTCTCATTGAACTTTAATTATCAGTTCAGGACCTCCACCTCACCTTAAAAAACACACACACACACACACACACACACACACACAAACACACACACCACCCTCCAACCAGGTGAAAAATCACCGGCGATTAGTTTAACAAATATTGACACGAGGGGGAAAAAAAGCATGTTGAAATGTATTAGAATCAGAACCTGTACAAAAAAAAAAAAAAATTAAAATATAACCTGAAACTGTTCAAGTTCAGAAAGGCTAGTCAAGTCCTTTTCTCTTGCCAGGAGAATGCCATCATCAGAGGGCTCTGGGTCATCAGCCAAGGAGGGGTGGAAAGAGAGAGACAGAAGCAGCAGCAGGTCCTTCAGCAGACAGAGGGCCCTCAGCACGACTGTCCCCAGCTCGGACACCGCCGGGAGGGATAAAGGGTCTCAGGACAGCAAGTGTCGGCAGACAGTTCCGGGCAGCAGCTGGGGCCTTCACACTGAAAACCAGGCTGAGGAGTCGGGGGGCAGCAGGGCAGGAAGCATGGCCAGCAAAGAACACCAAACCAGAAGAAACTTCTGCCACCCAGCAGACCCACAGCACCCTCCACGGGTGCTCAGATACGAGAGGTTAGTCAACCCAGTGCTCCTGACTAATGAGAGATTGGAGCTGGGCTTAAGAGGCTGAAAACCCGCAGGTTTAGTAAACATAGCCCAGCATCACATCCCTCCGTGGCCTGATCGGAGCTGCCAACAAGGGATAAGGCAGGAGAGGGAAAACAAAGCATTTGATACCTGGCTAGAGATCACCTGCACCAGTGTGGGTACTGTGGTACATGGGGCTGGAGAAGGCATACCCTCCTCCTCACTCAGAGAGCAGCCTCCTTCGCAGTCATCCCTGTGGGCCGGCTAAAGCTGCCTCCGGCTTATGACCAGCCTGACAAAAATGACATGGAGCAAAAGAAAAACTGGGAGGGAGACAAGCCCTTAAACAAAGACAAGAAGCTCCTGGAGGGAAGCTGGGCAGTGTCTGACCCTGTTGGGATGGCATCAGTGGAGCCCCTGAGTCTGAAGGAACAACTGGGGGAGGAGGGAGTGGGGGAGGAAAGGATTAACGGTTCTTCTGGAACAGTACCAACAGAGTGGGAGGCGCTGGTGAGGGGACGGGCAGGTCTGGAACTCACGGAAGATAAGAGAGGGGAGGAAATAGGCCCTTGGTGTCCCCTCCCCACCTGACCCAGGCCTGGTGAGTACCAGCTGCCCCAGCCGGCCCTAGTGGCGGCTGGAGACCAGACCTTTCACTTTGGACATCTTCTTGGTGGGCTGCCTCTGCTCAGCGTGAGGGGGACACTCCCGTTCCGCCAATTGTTGCTCCATCTCCTGAGCCGAGGAGGCCGCGGTGGCTTTGAGTGTCTTCTTAATGTTGGTAACCTGGAGGGAGACACAGAATTAGTGTGCTGCAAGCGCAGCCTCTAAGTGCCAAAAACTCGTTGAAACTCGTTCTCACTGTACTGGGGGCCATCCAGGGAAGAAAACCCAGAAACCTCGGCAAGAAAATCTGAGATTATCTTGAGAAAGCCAGATGAGGAGAAGCAAGCAGGGGTTACTCGTAGACAATACATGGAAATAAGTCAAGCAAAAAATGGAACTAACGCTTCCTTGGTTGAAAAGAGGGAATAAGCCAGTGGAAGTGGACCATCTGGCAAAGAGGCACAACACAGCAGTGAAAGAAACTACCAATTAAAATGGCCTTAGAAACAAAAAGGGGTTCCTAAAAACACTACAGTCAGTTAACCACTGTTCATGTATGAAACTAAAAACGTTTTCACAGGAGCTTTGGGAATACAGCCGCACGAGCCTTCCTGACTAAGCAACTAGAGGATGAACTTCAGCCACCCAAGTGACAAATGACGAAAACATAGTGTCAGGACTGGCAAAACACGATTACACCGCTTTTCAGCACACATCTCTTTACTTAACAAAGGAGGGCTCAAAATTACTTAAGCAACTTCTGAACATTTTCCACACCAAAACACACATCCTTGGTATCATCTGTGTACTGTTATTATGAATGTTTTATAATTTTTTGCTTTTCACTTATGTACAGTGCTGCTACGAACAGTCTTCTATGTTTACCTGTTCGTACTTTTGTGAATAGCACTGGAAGACATATTCCTAGAAGTGAGCTTTCCAGATCAAAGGGTTGGCACATTTTACATTTTAACAACTATTGCTATCTCGCCTTCTGAAAAGAGATACCATGTTATACTTCTACCAACTGTGCCCTGCTGTGCCTGTTTATATACGCATTCCCCAACACCAGTTCTAAAGGATCTTTTATGCTTTTGCCCCTCAGCCAGCTGAGAGGAAGGAAAAGGGGAGGAAAAGCATTGGAAAGAATAAGAGGAGATAAGGGTGCTTCCCCAGTTTGATGACCCCCGTGTTCTCTGGGAAGCAGGCAGCATTTTCTATAAAGAAAGGAGCTGTCAGGGTCAAACGTTCTCAGCAGTCAGAATTTCAGTAGCTTGAGTAAGAGGCAGTCCTAACACAGAGAAGAAACAATGCTGTGTCTAAGGCCAACACCGAGCTCCTGGAAGAGATCTATCATCCACAGAATGAGCCTTGACTAGATTAAAGCTCTTTTATTTTGGTTTTTGTTGTTTTGCGATGTAGAAACAGCCATGCCCTAAACTGCTGTCACCTCAATCAACACAACTTCCCTGAAAGGCGCATCAAAAGAGGATGGCGGGCTGGGACAGTGACTACAGAGGGCATCCTAAGTCAAGTGTGGCTTCACCCAGTGTCCTGCCAGTCCAAGACGTGCCATCTCAGGGCACCTGCGTGGCTCAGTCGGGTGAACGTCTGCCTTCGGCTGAGGTCATGATCTCGGGATCCTGGGATCAAGCACCGAGTCGTTGGGCTCCCTGCTCAGCAGGAAATCTGCTTCCCCCTCTCCCTCTGCCCCTTTGTTCTTGGTAGATTTGTTTTCTTTTCAAATCAACAAACAGCTTTCTATGTGCCTTTTGCTGGGGAATGATCAGCATCCTATACGAAGTACCCTAATTATACATTTACTGAATGGAGAACGGACAAGGCTCTGTGTTTTGACCATGCTCCCTCTCGTCCCATAATGGTCTGTTCCAGGTTTTCTAGAAGACTGTTAAGACAGTAGATTGTTTTTTTTTTTTAAGATTTTGTTCATTTATTTGAGACAGCGAGAATGAGAGAGAGAGAGCACATGAGAGGGGGAAGGTCAGAGGGAGAAGCAGACTCCCCGCCTGATGCAGGACTCAATCCCGGGACTCCAGGATCATAACCTGAGCCGAAGGCAGTCGCTTAACCAACTAAGCCACCCAGGCGCCCCAAGGCAGCAAATTGTTTTAATTGGTGGTGGAGGTGGCCTTGGTCTTTTCCTCAAATTTCTTTCTCTCAAATTTAATCAAATTATTACCGCCACCTGGTGGCAGCATCAGGCTCTGCCAGCAGAGTAACCACAGCTGTGGTTTTCCAACAGTAGGCCTCTGATAACAAATCCATGTGCACCGACTCTCTCTTTCTTTGTAATAACCGTAATTTAAGAGCCCACACTGTTCTCTAAGCATTGGTCATGGCTCACCATTAGTCAGTGCCTTCTTTCATCAGATGCCATTTGTCACGGAAATAAACTTGAACCATTCAAAATTCTGAAATTAACATCATTCATTTTTGCTAGTGAGCACAATCCGAGCCCCCCCACCTACCACACAATTAGCAACAGTCTGGGCACAGTGGGGCCGCCAGCAGTGATCAGGCTCCTCTCCAGCTACCCATCAGGTTAAAGATGGTTTGCTTTACATAGGCTACCCCAGCTCAGTGGGTGTGTTTCACCCCCAAACTTCATTCGTTTCTACAGTTTAATTTATAGGGAAGAAATCAATGGATAGGAGAGAGTGGTTTGCCCTTCCGACTTTGCTCAGACATCAATCCCAGCTCAGAGAAGAGGCCACAATATCCCAGATGAGGATTACACAGCTTTTCAGAGAAGCAGCAGGCTTACTGCCCTAAATGTATTTGTCATTTAGCTAATTAGCTAAATTTTAGCTTGTGCTAAATTAAATGTAGTTCAAACTTCTTTGGTTAGAAGTAGGGTTAAAAATTAAACAATGCACTGAACATTCAGACTTATGTACATATATGTATGTAGGGATGTGTGTATATCCAAAATAAATGTGTTCTAGTTCATGAAAAGTGGAGTTCAGCAATCCACAGACACACAAAAATATTCAGTATAACAAACAATGTGAGCATCTACTATGGTTAGGCATGTGACAAGAAGCTGGTCTTACAAAGATAATTAAGACAGGTTTTATTCTCAAGGAGTACATATAACAGAGTAAGGGAAATCCTCAGATTTCACAAATCCCCCTTTGAAGGGCATATCTACTTTTCTTTTGTTTCTTAAGAACGTTAACTCTGGGTCCCATTCTGCCATATTCCTGGACACACGACTTAGAAAACTCGTTAAATACCATGAACACTTCAAGCTCTATCATATCAGAAAAGAACTTCCAATGCTACAATTTTTAGCTTATGGCTCTGAATTCTGAGGTTGCAAGTCACCAGGCCACAAGCACACGAGCTCCCATTAACCCGAAGGCTAGAACCTGTGTTTTGAGGGGCTAATCGTGTCCGGAACAACTAGGTGTCACTAAAACCATAATAACACACTTTCACTTGCATTTCATCTGCCAAATGTTTCCCCTTCCTTCCTTTTTCAACATGAAATCTATCATGCATGTTAAAAGGTTATAACACACACGCGTAGCTTAAAGAATAAAATGCACACAGTGCACCTACCACACAGCTTCAGCAGCAGAACAGAACCAAGGCCTTGAACCTGCCCCACTGCATCACCCCCTTCACCCATCTTTAAGACCCACCCCAAACTCATTTCTTTTGCTCTACAGCTGCAAAGTACATGTATACCGTGGAATGACAACATTCTCCGCTCTCCGAGCCCGCTCACCCTCTGGCAACCAGGAATCAGAAAGGAGACAGAGAGCATGAAAAGTAAGGATCACATCATCCGCATCTGTACCCCACTAGCCTGGTGCCTGTTTGTTAGTGGCTGCTGCGCCTACACCAAGAAAATGAAGGAGCAAACAGGGATTCCCCGGAGCAGGTAACAGATGTCCTCCTTACCTCCGCCTCTACCTGCTGCTGAGTTCGGCTGTGGTTCTCCTTGTACTGGTTGGCTCGCAGAACTTGCTGTTCGATGCCTAGCAGAACCGCTTCGCAGCCATCGCACCTACAACGGAGATAACCAGCCCTGAGCCACAGAAAGGACTGGGAGCTCTCCTCCAGCCTCCAAAACCTCTCTCCCCAACACCCGATAGGGACTTCCTTTAACACCCTGTCTGCCAAGGAAGGCTCCTGCCCTTCACTCCTTCCAAGACCAGTATTTCTGAATATGTAACACAGGGCACCTGGAGACAAACATGGAGGATGTGGGATGGTTTCCTAGAACACAGCTTGAATGTCAACCTTTGTATCCCATGGGAAAGTTTCACAGACTGTACCCCCAAGGGAATTAAGACAGACTTTACAGGTGGCACGGATTCACCACTTTTCTCAACAGAAAAATGATTTTCTATAAGCATCCAATTTTTTTTTAAGATTTTTTTTTTTTTTTTTTTTTAAAGAGAGAGAGAGAGAAACAGCATGAGAGCGGAGAGGGTCAGAGGGAGAAGCAGGCTCACCACTGAGCCGGGAACCTGATGTGGGACTCGATCCCAGGACTCCAGGATCATGACCCGAGCTGAAGGCAGTTGCTTAACCAACTGAGCCACCCAGGCGCCCTAAGATTTTTAAAAATGTATTTATTTGACAGAGAGAGAGAGAGCAGAAGTAAGGGAAGCAGCAGAGGGAGAGGAAGAAGCAGGCTCCCCACTGAGCAGGAAGCCCAATGAGGAGATTGATCCAAGGACCCCGGGATCATGACCGGAGCCAAAGGCAGACGCTTAACCGACTGAGTCACCCAGGCACCCCTAAAAGCATCCTATTTTAAAAACTGCCCCTTTTCTCAGAAGTTTATTACTTCTGGGACGCCTGGGTGGCTCAGTCAGTTGAGCACCCGGCTCTTGATTTTTTTTTTTTAGATTTAATTTATTTATCTGAGACAGAGAGAGAGCACAAGCGGGGAGGAGGGTCAGAGGGGGAGGGAAAAGCAGACTCCCTGCTGAGCAGGGAGCCCAATGCAGGTCTCAATCCCAAGACCCTGAGATCATGACCTGAGCAGAAGGCAGACACTTAACGAGCTGTGCCACTCAGGCGCCCCCTCCGGCTGTTGATTTAGGCTCAGGTCATGATCTGAGGTCCTGGGATTGAGCCCTGCATGGGGCTCCATGCTCAATGCAATCTGTTTGTCCCTCTACCTCTGCTCCTCCCCCTGCTCACACACACTTAATAAATAAAATCTTTAAAAAAAAGTTTGTTACTTCCTAATTGTCATCCCCCTCATTATTTCATTTCCCCACTTTTTGTTTTGGAAATGTTAAAACCTAAAACAAAGTTGAAAGAATAGTACAATGAATACACATTTACCCTCCACCTTAAAATAAGTAGTTGCAAACATTCTGTCATATTTGGAGTACTGCTCTACCTAACAATTTTGTTTCAAATCTAACTCCAGTGCTTCAACACAAGCTTTAAGAGTCTGTACTGCTAAACATCCTGGGATGGCGTTAGGATGGCACCTCTGGGTAGAAACACAACGAAGCCAGACTCGGGGCATGAAAACAGCATCAGTCATCTCAAAGATGGAGTAAGGCAGCCGACACAGGAGGACTGGAGGCCTAGATTTCTGTGCCAGGGCACTTTCACGCAAGGGGTGTTTTCTAAGTTTATTTCCTATTTATTCTGATTGAACACTTTTAAATCTTTTGAAAGTTCCTGCCTGTGTCAGATGTTGTAAAGGGAAGGTGTTTGAGGCCACACTTGGGACAGAACCTGGGGTAAGGAGTGGACAGTACATGCCCTGGGGTCCAATAGTAGCTGAAGGGAGGAACACTTGGCAGGGTCTGGACAGGGGGTCAGGGAGTCAAAGCTGGGCCACTCATGCCTGAAATGTTTCAGTCTATTTTAAAGAAGACAATTTCCCTAACCCTCTGCACAAAGCTTGCCTGCTCTGCTTCATGATTTCCAACAACACCATGTGCCTGCCTGGGAACATGCTCTCCTCACCTCCAACTCTCACTAACCCAGCCCTCCTTCAAAACTCAGCTAAAATCTCTTCTCCAACTAGGCTCATTCTGGCTTTATAAGCTCCAAATCATTTTAATATCTCCGTAACAAATCCTTGTAGAATGTCCAAAGCTCTTGCAAACATCAAATTCCATTAAAATAGAGAACATGCAAAAAAAAAAACAAAAATAAAATAGAGAACATGCAAATGTCCCACTTTTATTTTTTTAAGATTTTATTTATTTATTTGACAGAGAGAGACACAGCGAGAGAGAGAACAGAAGCAGGGGGAATGGGAGAGGGAGAAGCAGGCTCCCCACTGAGCAGGGAGCCCAATGCAGGGCTCGATCCCAGGACCCCGGGATCATGACCTGAGCCGAAGGCAGACGCTTAACAACTGAGCCACCCAGGTGCCCCACAAATGTCCCACTTCGTTTTATATACCAGAATATGGTTATCAAATAGTCTGTGTGTGCATCTGTTTCCAACTTAGAATAACCCACTCCTTCTCTTCACTATTCCTCACAATGTTTTACCAACACTAGCCCAAAGTTACTGACACTGAACGTGAGTTCTCATATCCACAGAATCTGATCAACACTAACTTCCTGAGCTTGGTCAAACTCGGACGCTGAGTTTGGAAAGCACTGGATCCATGTCACATGGCTAGGCTTCAGAGGCTCCACCTGCCAAGCCTGCTATTAAACAGCCCCCCCGCTGTAGCAGGATGAGAACTATTTTACCACTAAGGCCCTGGGAGGCCTGCAGGGATTCCTGCTGCCACACAGCTCTGGTCACAAATGCAGCCCCACTCCCTGGCTTACTGTCCTAAGGCTCCAGCTCCCAAGCAGCCCCAGCTGATACTGGGAGACAACATTTCCCGAAGCAGAGGCACAGAGGGCACGCCGTATGTCCCCCTCCCTAACGAGGGGGGACCCCTCCTTCTTTCAGTCTCACCATTCATGCAAGGTCTTGACAATATTATTGATATCCTTCTTTCGGATGTCGCGGCCAATGCAGAAATCCACTTCCAGCAGCTGGTTTCGCTGGTCCAGCTTCCCCTGGATGATGTCAGTGTACACAGCCTCAATGATGAGGTCTTCCAGTTCCCGGAGATTCCGCATCTCCAGGTCCCTCAGCAGCACGGAGTAGGGGATACACTGCAGATAAAGCCATGTGATATTTACAAAAACCACTGACAAGCGCTAAAGAAAATGCAGGTGTACACCTGTCTCAAGGGTTTGGGAAATGCAGTCTGGTGGTAATTATTAATAACTCTGGCAACAAGACATAGATAAATGTGAGCTGTGAGACCTATGGGACTGAAACAAGACCCACAGCATCTAGGAATGCATTCTCCTAGATTCTCTACCTCCTGGACTTCACCCAGCCTTTAGTTTTGATGTTGTGAAGCACTCTTAGTGTCCCAGAAGAGAAAGGGAAATACTCGGTGTGTGCCACTCTACCACCTTCTGGAAGCTTGCAGACTTGACATAAAATGCCAGATCATCATAAAACTCCCACACAATTTCAGACACTGAAGAGGAGAACTGGCTGCCTGCCCAGGAGAGCACAAGCAAAAAAATTTGCAGGCTAACATATGTACAGGTGGCCAGGGGGGTACTGCCAACTCAGGGGTCATCCCGAAGTTTACATCTGTTTTCTCAGACTCTTACAACCAATGTCAATTCCCCAACAGCAGTCCCTTATTGGGCTATACCAACATTTTACATTTATCTAAGACAACTCTATATCTAAATATCTAGTTTTCTGGACACATCACTACTAATTTGGAGGTTAATACAGCAATCAAATCTCAAAAACAGACAGGACGAAGAGGTATACAAACAAGAAAATAACAGCAAACATACCTAGAGGGGTTTTCTATGACTAAAGGTCTGAAACTCAGGGATGTAGATAGGCTTATAATGACAGGTTGCAGAGATAAGGAAAAAAGTTACTCCTACTCTTTGCTACACTTGGGAAGTCCATGATCAGGCCAAAAAAAAAGGGGGGGGGTCAAGTCCTCATTTCCTAAGAAAACAGGCCTCCCACCTGAAATGCCAGGCTGAGAATCAGAAATTTGTTATTAGACCAGGGAAAATGATCTCAGCAACTGAAATGGCAATGCAAGAACAAATCTACATCTCTCAAGCTCAGTCACAGGAGGGGAAATGCAAAGGGCAAACCTCCAAAGCCCCACAGAAACTTAGACAGTTATGCTGGGATTGGGCAGAGAGCCAAAATCAACTGTAAATTAACCAAATCTGGATCTTCTTTGTTAATGGCTACGAGAAGCTGGCTGCAAGGCCTCTTCTAAATGGAGTGGGGCAGAGGACTAAGAGATACGATGGAGTGGTTATCTTACAGAAGGTTAGCGTCTAAAGAGAGCATGTAAGGCAAAAATCCTGATTAAGATAATTAAGTTTGACAACCCCCAGAAGAAGGCAGCATGTTAAAAATCTAGCTCTTGGGGCGCCTGGGTGGCTCAGTCGTTAAGCGTCTGCCTTCAGCTCAGGTCATGGTCCCAGGGTCCTGGGATTGAGCTCCACATCGGGCTCCCTGCTCCGTGGGAGGCCGGCTTCTCCCTCTCCCACTCCCCCTCTTGTGTTCCTGCTCTTGCTAACTCTCTGTCAAATAAATAAATAAAATATTTAAAAAAATAAACAAATAAAAATAAAAATCTAGCTCTCGGGGCACCTGGGTGGCTCAGTCGTTGAGCGTCTACCTTCGGCTTGGGTCGTGATTTCGGGGTCCTGGGATCAAGCCCCGCGTCCGGCTCCCTGCTCGGTGGGGGTCCTGCTTCTCCCTCCCCCACTCCCCCTGCTTGTGTTCCCTCTCTTACTGTGCCTCTCTTTGTCATATGAATAAATAAAATCTTTAGGCAAAGTTTTCCCATCTGAAAAACTACCTATCTTGAAACAGCAGTCTCCCTTTGGTATGGCAAAATGCTCACACCAAGTGAGTTACTGCGGCATACCAGAACTGAGACCTGCTGATTCACAAGGTCTCCTGGGCATACTTTTCCTGAATGAAATGGTGAATAATTATCTACACTATTTTAATGGTTATCTTTATCTCTGTTGTCCTTTGCCAAGCCAATTTTATGCATCCATGGTATGACGACTATGCACAGCTGGGAGCTCGTGCACCGAAGCCAGTGAGGAGCGAGACAGGAAGAGGTTCGGCACTGTACCTTCATTCTCGACGCCAAGCTCACGATGGTAAGGTGTTTCAGCTTGTTCTGTTGAGCTGTGCTCAGTTCTGGCAGGCTCTCCTTGTTGGCTGCTCAGTCCCACCCACCACAAAAATCAAAACACAAAATAAAATTAGAATTTCTTTATGGAATAAGCTCACCAACTCCCCACACCAAATCTGTTGATTCACTGTCATGACTCTGCACTTATTCATGAGGCAAATGTTCCATGAGCACCTCCTGTCTTCTCTGGAAGACGATGTGCTCCTGAAAAGCCAGGCATGAATGCACAAAATGATGGGATACTATCTGTGCCCTGTGTGACATTCAACCAAGGTCAGCATGTCTTCGCTAGGAATCTGTTATGTGCAATGCACTGTCTTAAGTGATTCAGGGAAGTCAAGGATAGATAAGATGGGGGCGCCTGGGGGGCTCAGTCAAGCGTCTGCCTTCGGCTCAGGTCATGGTCCCAGGGTCCTGGGATCGAGCCCCGCATCGGGCTCCCTGCTCCACGGGAAGCCTGTTTCTCCCTCTCCCACTCCCCCTGCTTGTGTTCCCTCTCTCGCTGTCTCTCTCTGTTAAATGAACTTAAAAAAAAAAAGGATAGATAAGATGGACCTTGCCAGGGCTGCTGCACTACACAACCCCAGGGATAATAACCACAGATTTGTGCAACTCGAGGGCCTTGGACTTATCCTCGGTCTTACAACTGAGTATTCGACAGCTACAGGTGCAAGACAGAACGACCAGAAGAAAGATACCAACTACCAGGAGCAAGCAAGAGGCTGAGGAAGACAGGGGAGACAGGAGAGAAAAGGAAAGAACTAGAGAAACAGAGAGAGCAGGTGAGCATGATCACCTTGGAAGGGACAGGAAAGAAAAAGAAAGATGGAGTTTGAGCTAAGCCTTAAAGAATGGGCAAAATTTTAGTACTAACAGTAATGATAACAAGGGCAATGGCAGCAGCCGCAGGGCACATGTACACACACACCCACTCAGTCCTCACAGCAACCTCGAAAGACAGATCCAAACGCCTTCAATTCCTTATCCTGGATTCCAAAAAGGTGAATCCAAGCTGACTTTTTTTCTTGGGCATGCTGCTGAAATTCATCTGGTGGCAATTCCTGACCTCAACTGAAGCAGGCTTTTAATCCCACTTGTTGTACAACTTCATTTGTTTTGCTGCAAAACCGTGGATGTGTTTTCATCAGGTGCTGTCCACATCTTGGAGGTGTTACATAAAATGGCATATGCATATTACCTCTTTAGAGTCCCCAAAATTCTAAATTCTGAAGCATCTAGCCCAAGGAGTGCAGGTAAAGAATTGTGGACCTCTATTATTACTCCCATCTTACAGATAAGGACACTGAGGTACAGAAGATTAATTTGCCAAAGGACACACAAGTAGTGGAAGTGGAGCTAGAATATAATTCAGGCAGTCTGGTTCCAGAGTCTGTGCAATGTTGTCCCTTTAGTGAGGATGGAAACAGAAGACACATTCACTGGAACAAAGCAAAGGTCAGAAAAAACTAACACGTGGCAAACTGTCCAGATGACACAGCACAGGGTAGGTTCAAGTGACCAGGAGGAAAGAAAGGGAAAAAGAAGTCTGGGATATAGTAGGGAAGGCCCTGAGTCATACCATTAAAGTAAACTAGCAGGCCTTTGTCATACCAACAAAAACTAAGGAAGCCAAACAAAAATGGCTTGGGTGGAAGGTAAGTTAGTATTTAGACATGCATTCACCTCATTCCTGATACTTGAGATCCTAATATAAAATAATTCAAAAGATCAGGGCCCCTGGCTGGCTCAGTCAGTGAAACATGCGACACTTGATCTTGGGGTCGTGAGTTCGAGCCCCATGTTGGATGTGGAGATGACTTAAAAATAAAATCTTAAAAAAATAAAATAAAAGAAAGAAAGACAGAAAGAGTCAAATGACCTATAAAACAGAATGGGCTGAATATGGAGTTTTAGATTACAGAATGTTAAAATGACTACAAAGATGTAAAACATGGATAAATGCCTATGAAATAAGTGAGAAAAGATACAATATTGTATACATAACTGAATGACACCTACATGATAAAAAACACAAAAGGGAGAAGTCCAGCAACATAATGCTGTTAAGTAGTTTAATGGTGATATAACTATGAGTGACTTTGTGTCCTATTTTCCAAATTTTCATCAATATAGTGACATTATTCTGATAATATTTAAAACACTTAAGTACTGGGGTGCCTGGGTGGCTCAGTCGTTAAGCGTCTGCCTTCAGCTCAGGTCACGATCCCAGGGTCCTGGGATTGAGCCCCGCATTGGGCTCCCTGCTCCGCGGGAAGCCTGCTTCTCCCTCTCCCACTCCCCCTGCTTGTGTTCCCTCTCTCACTGTGTCTCTGTTAAATAAATAAATCTTTTAAAAAAATAAAATAAAATAAAACACTTAAGTACTTTACAACTGGGTATTCTGACACTTCACAACGTTTCAAGTGTTCTACAAACACCAAGCCTCAAGAATCTCACCTAGAAAACAAATAAGGACTATATTTACACATGAGCATAAACATAGTCCCCCTTTTACCCACAGAGAAATAAAGCGTGAGAAGGTAAAGACCTCATGTGAGGGGCGCCTGGGTGGCTCAGTTGTTAAGCATCTGCCTTCGGCTCAGGTCATGATCCCAGGGTCCTGGGAGCAAGTCCCGCATTGGGCTTCCTGCTCAGTGGGGAGCCTGCTTCTCCCTCTCCCACTCCCCCTGCTTGTGTTCCCTCTCTCGCTGTCTCTCTCTCTCTGTCAATTAAATAAATAAAATCTTAAAAAAAAAAAAAAAAGACCTCATGTGAGGTCACCTACAGTGCTCAGTAAAGTGGGAAACAGCCAGGTCAGAAAGTTCCCACCCCATGCTTTCTATCCCAGACCTCAGTGATCCTCATGGAGGCAATATGTCCAAATAGAGTGACATAATTAAGAAAAGTCTTTGGAAGATTTTAGCCAACTCACCTATGTAATCTGGGTATGTTCCATAGGCAAACAGATTCAGCAACTGCAAATATGCAGCATTAGCTCCTTCTGCAAGCTGAGGAGGGAAAAAAATAAATCAAACAGTTCATGGACCAAGCTGTCTACCAATCACTGCAGTGTTCAAGCAAAGGATGATGATCATCAGCCACAGTTGACTGTTTTACTAGATGGTCCCTGAGGTCCCTTCCAACTCTGATTCTTTGGGAAAAAAATAAATAAGATTTATTTAATTTTAAATTTAATTTTTCTCTCTCAGGAATACACATTTTACACTCCACATAGCATGCCTAAGCAACTGCTTTTGTCACACACACGCACACACAGCAGTTAAGTATTGGGAGCAGTTCAGGTTTTCTTAGAATTTCCTTGCCATTGGGATGCCTGGGTGGCTCAGTTAAGTGTCTGCCTTCAGCTCAGGTCATGATCCCAAGGTCCCGGGATCAAGTCCCACGTTGGGCTCCTTGCTCAGCAGGGAGCCTGCTTCTCCCTCTGCCCACCGCTCCCCGATTGTGCACTCTCTCGCTCACAAATAAATAAAATCTTAAAAAAAAAAAAAAAAAAGAGCTTCCTTCCCATTAAGACAAAGACTGGAGGGGTACCTAGGTGGCTCATTAGGTTAAGCATCTGACTCTTGATTTCGGCTCAGGTCATGATCTCAGGGACCTGGGATCAAGCCCCACATTCGACTCCATGCTCAGTGGGGAGTCTGCTTGAGGATTCTCTCTCCCTCTGCCCTTCCCCCCTAAAATAAATAAGTCTTAAAAAAACACACACACACGGGGCACCTGGGTGGCTCAGTCGGCTAAGCATCTGCCTTCAGCTCAGGTCATGATCCCAGGGTCCTGGGATTTGAGCCCCACATTGGACTCCCTGCTCAGCAGGAGCCTGCTTCTCCCTCTCCTGCTCCCCCTGCTTGTGTTCCCTCTCTCCCTGTGTCTCTCACTGTCAAATAAATAAATAAAATATTTTAAAACACACACACACACACACACACACACAACAAAAAAACGAGGACTGGAGCAGCCTTGTCTACACACCGGGTTGGCAGGTATAACACAAGCCACTACCAGTCCAAACTGAATAAAGTGTAGGGTAGGTTCCAAGTTTCAGCACTACATGAATAGTATGAGTGCTGGGAGAGATTAGCACAGCATAAAGTGTGACAGAACAGCCCACATGGGACTGGGAACTACAATATCAGGCAGTCCCAAATAAAAATGTTCATGAAAATTACTTATTCCTTAAAAAAAAAAAATTACTTATTCCTCACTAATGTGGATGGCAAAGAGCCATCTGTAGAAGTAAAACAAAAAGAGATACTGTTCTGCCTGAAACTTCTCTGCTCTGTTGTCAGTTAACTGGGTGTTTCTTTTACTCACAAATATGTACCCATTACTCTTCCAATTTATCAAACTCCATAAAGTAGTATTACCCAAGCAGTATTCTGTGGATGCCAATAGTAATACTACTTAATTTAAACCATCTTTTATTTTTTTTAATTTTTTTATTAACATAATATATTATTTGTTTCAGGAGTACAGGTCTGTGATTCATCAGTCTTACACAACTCACAGCGCTCACCATAGGACATACCCTCCCCAATGTCCATCACCCAGCCACCCCATCCCTCCCACCCCCACCACTCCAGCAACCTTCAGTTTGTTTCCTGAGATTAGGAGTCTCTTATGGTTTGTTTCCCTCTCTGTAAACCATCTTTTAAAAAGAAGTTTCCAAGGGGCACCTGGGTGGCTCAGGTGGTTAAGCGTCTGACTCTTGATTTCAGCTCAGGTCATGATCTCACGGTCATGAGATCGAGCCCCACATCAGGCTCCACACTGGGCATAGAGCCTGCTTAAGATTCTATCCCTCTCAGGGGGTGGGAGGATGGGTTAGCCTGGTGATGGGTATTAAAGAGGGCACATTCTGCATGGAGCACTGGGTGTTATGCACAAACAATGAATCATGGAACACTACATCAAAAACTAATTATGTAATGTATGGTGATTTACATAACAATAAATTTTTAAATTTAGTGTGTTGTTAACATAATAAAAAAATTTTAAAAAAAGATTCTTTCCCTCTCCCCCCGCCCAAACCCCCCCGCTCTCTCTTTAAAATAAATAAATAAATCTTTTTAAAAAAAACTGTTTCCAGGAACTACATCTATCATTTCAGACCATTGAAAAGCAACTAGGGTTCCCAGCTCACACATGGAAAAAAACAAACCTGGGGAGATAGAGGTGATTTACTCAGCACCCCCACGAGAACTGTCTTCCTATTAACCCAGTCTACCTTCTCAGGTTATCAAGAACCTCTTGAGGTCCTAAAACAGACAAGGAAGAGACCATCAAATCTAGCCCCCACTTTTCAGACAGATAATTACAAAATTAAGCCTAAAAGACTATTTTCTTTAGAGCAGATACTCTAAAATTTCTCCCACTGGCCTAAATCAATGTCTTCCTCATTTTAATTTTCATCCATCTCCTCTCAGCCTATCTTCCATAGTTATGAAACCACTTGGCATATTCATTCAGGCTTTTCAGGAACCTGAAGGAACATATTACCCCTTTGTCATCTCTTCTGTCAAAAAAATGATGAGCTATCAAGCCATAAAAAGACATGGAGGAAATTTAAATGCATATCACTAAGTAAAAGAAGCCAATCTGAAATGGCTACATACTGTACAATTCCAACTATATGACATTCTGGAAAAGTCAAAACTAGGAAGAGGGTAGAAAGAGCAATGGTTGCCAGGGATTAAGAGGGGAAGGAGGGATGAATAGGTGGAACACAGGATTTTTAGGGCAGTGAAGCTACTCTGTATGATACTGTGATGGAGAACAATGTCATTGTACATTTATCCACACCCACAGAATGTACCACACCACGAGTGACCCCTAATGTAAATTATGTCTTTGGGTGATAATGATGTGTCAGTGTAGGTTCCACATTGGAGGGGGATACTGGTAATGGGGGAGGCTATCCATGTATGAGGGCAGGGATATATTGGAAATCTCTGTACTTTCCTCTCAGTTTTGCTATGAATCTAAAACTGCTCTAAAAAGATAAAACCTATTTAAAAAAACCTAGTTTGGGGATTTTTTTTAGATTTTATTTATTTGAGAGAGAGAAAGAGAGAGAGAGCACAAGAGGGGGGAGAGTCAGAGGGAGAAGCAGACTCCCCACTGAGCAGGGAGCCTGATGTGGAACTCAATCCCAGGACTCCAGGATCATGACCTGAGCTGAACGCAGTCGCTTAACCAACTGAGCCACCCAGGTGCCCAAAATAAACCTAGTTTTTAAAAATTTTTCCTCTCCCCGCTCAGCGGGAAGCCTGCTTCTCCCTCTCCCATTCCCCCTGCTTGTGTTCCCTTTCTTGCTATATCTCTCTCTGTCAAATAAATAAATAAAATCTTTAAAAAAATTTTAAAAATTAAAAACAAAAATAAAAATTTTTCCTCACAGGATTTCTTTTACATCTCTGGTAAATTTTTACTAAAAGCCTACTGTGTGTCAGACTACATATTAAATGCTAAGGAAACAATGGGAAGCACAACAGACCTTACCCTTACAGAGCTTAGTCTAGCAAGCAAAGCTGGCATTAAATAAAAATTCATGGGGTGCCTGGGTGGCTCAGTCGGTTAAGCATCCGACTCTTGATTTTGGCTCAGGTCATGATCTCAGGGTTGTGAGATCGAGCCCTACATCGGGGTCCACACTGGGTGCGGAGCCTGCTTAAGATTCTCTCCCCAACCCCCTCTTAAAAAAAAAAAATCACAATTAAAATGTAAAAGTGGCTCTTTCTGTCTCCGTTTATCACAGGAAGACAAGATGATGCCAGGTCCATACATCAGCAATAGAGGGTATGGGGAACTGCTTCAGTTTCCTAATCAAGAGGAATAAGAAGATGTGCAGCAGCAGTCCCATAACCCGAAGGCCCACACCTCTGCCACAAGGGGCTGATTCACCACAAGGCTGTGGACATGGAGCCAGCAACTGGTGGCAAAGGTGTCCTAACGGTCATGAAGTGAAGAACCAGCCAGCAAAAGCCAGCCACTTCCTACATGTGGACCACCGTCGACACAAACGTCCAGGCAGCATGGTGCACACAATCCATGAGAAGCACCACACTGATCTGTGCATGGCGGCCACCCCCAGAGCTAGCGCCACCCTGGGCAGCCAGAGAGAAGCTGTGACGGTAAAGAGGAAGCTGACCCACTCTTTAAGAGCTTCTGAGCACAACGCCCAAAGCAATAAAGATGTTGCCAGACTTTTCAATCAATCAAACAATCAATATAAAAGTATCAGTCAATAAATGTAAAAGTATCCAAAGTGAGACGCAGAGGTTGAAAAGTAGTTGCTCTACATCTCTTTGTTCTACTGGGTCATTCTTCACCAATCTTCTCATTTTTAAGGCACAACAACCACAACTAGATACCCAAAGTTTCAATAACAACAATCACAAATAGAAGCAAACAAAGCAAAAAGGACTACTTCCTAGCTTTTCATGTCCAATTTTTTTACACATCCACTTAGCATAACATTGCCATTTTCAACAGGCCCAGCTCATGTTCAATAGCAACATTTTCTGCTTGGTATGTACCTGACCAATCCGTCTTGTCTATATTTGCGCTGGAGGTTTTTTGGTCCTTGCAAATGCCTGAAAGTACCTCTGTTCAACACCAGCTAGGCTTATACTCTACTTTTCTTATTTATCAGATTCAAGTGGATTTTTCCCCTATCTTTCAAATTATTAGTAACCCAATCTAATTCTACCCCAAGTTGAGATGAAAATATTGACCAAAAGGAGCCCAAAACATCATCCTTGCTCTCCTTCCTTCTTCCCCCCCAATTCCCATCCTCCCCTCAACAGCACCCCTTCACAGGTCCACAATGCTTCAGCACTGAAATTCCTTGGGAACCTGGAGAATCACGGGAAGGTTTAGAACAAAGAAGACAGAGAAATTGTTTGGAAACTGCTCTTACCTCCTGCACGTTGGCCAGCTCCAGCAGTTCTCCAAAGACATATACTCCAGGAGCCTCCAACACCTGGCTTATGAGAGCAGTAAGGGCTGAGCCACTGGTACCTTTGGCTAGTAAAATAAACTGTTCCAGGAGGTTACTTGAGGGTTTCTGTTCACCTGCCATTCTCTGGCCTTGAAATCTGTCCAAAAGAAAAGTGTTTCAACGATTCTTCCTTCTCCTTTGCAAAGTCTATGCTTATTTATTGCCAGATCAGACATCAGAATACTTTAATCTGATAGTATCCAAAAAAGAAAAACAGTCCATATGCTATGACTACTTTGTGAGATGGGCAGGGTTCCACCTAAAGTTAAAGGGATTGTGTCCTTGCTCAGAAGTTTGAAACACACTTAGGAAAAGCCACTTCATCCCCATGTGGCCGTCTTCCAACAGCAGCACCTTCTAAGCCCTTAAACCTGACCAGATCCAAGGAAACACCCAGGAGTTTCTCAATAGCTGCTTTATATCTACCTCATTTATAGACTGTAATTAAGAAACAGAGAATTTTGCCCATACACAGAGGCAGAAGATGTAAGCAAAAGCAATCAGTTACAGCTTACAGTGTGTCATTAGAATCCCACCCACACATACAGATAAGGAAAACCACCAAAAGCAGACAAGAAAGATGTCTCATTTAATCAAAGAAGTCAACTTGAGCCTAAGAAAAGGGGGAAATCATAATGAAAGATAATCAACATATTCAAACTAAGAAAATACGTGCTGTGTAAGTCCTTGAGGAAAATCTATTTGACCTCCTATTGCTAGGTGATTTTACCGAACATGATTTCAGAATTTGTACGAAATCTCAAGAAAATAATAAAAGGATTTGACAAAACAATGAAGATACTGTATTGCCATCCTGAAGACATTAGGGGCCGAGGGTCCCTCAACTGTTAATCCAATTACACGCTGACTAAATGGGAACACACACTGCATACCTACTCTGCAGGAATCCTGTGTAAGAAAAGACTACTCGACCAAGAACGACACATTTGGGGGCAGTGTTACAAAAAGAAGAAGAGGTAAAGTGAAGAAAAGAATAATTCAAACGATAGTTTGGTGCAAGAGAAACCAAGTTTTCCTGTGGAGGCAGGCATATAGAGCAGCAGTCCTTTCACAGTATGAGAGAAACAAGCACGTCGCCTGACTTAGGGTTACCTAAGAACGTCTTGTCCGAAACAGAAAAAGTGAAGTGCTAGGGAAGAAAAGTTGCTGAGGAAGGAAGCGGAGAGATGGGGTAAGGTGGGAGAAGGCGGGAGAGAGGTGATGGAACGAAAACCTCCCTTCCAAGCGCAGACGTGTGGAGACTGAATGGAGGGGCCTGGGGTGGAGAGGGAAGAAATGAACAGAAACTTCGGTCCCTCAAAAAAATCTCGGCCTAAGGCGCCAAGCCTGTAGGCGCAAAGAGGCAAGGAGGCATTGAGAGTCGCTTTTTTCTGAAGTGGAAGGGCCGGAGGAAGCGGCCAGGGACACAGGGGAGAAGAATTCGCGTCGTGCGGGGGCGCTATTTTGATGCACAGTAGAGGGGCAAAGAGGCAGCCTTTGGGGACGGAGAAGCGATGACGGCCTCGGTTGAGGAACTGAGGGTTGCAGGCTGGGGTGGACTTCAAGGCGGGCGGCGTGCTCCAGGCAGGGCCGCGGGTGGGGAGCGAGGAGCCGCGGGGCGCGCTCCCCGGGGCGGGGCCGGCGCGGTGTGGCCGCCGGCCTTCCTGGGGACTGGCGCTAAGCCAGACGGCTGGGACAAGCCTGGCGCGCCGGGCCCCGCCCTCTCGCCGGCACCTACCTGCCCTCGCCGTCTCTCCGTCCTCTCGGTCGCTGGCTCGGCCTCCCGGCGCCTGTCCGCAGGTTGTCAAGCGTCCATGATCGGCCCGGCGTCCGACGCTTTTCTGCCTCCGCCGACCCGTTGCCCTTGCGGCTCCCCCGGAAGCCTCCCGCCGCTGCACTCGAGTTCCGCCCACACTAGGTTCCCCCCGCGGCGTTGGCAGCCTCAGACCTCCAGTGCGGCCTGGGCTTGGGAGAGACGGTTCGAGGTGGGTCGTAGCCCAGGAGCGGGGTGGAGAGGAGCCTGAAGAGAGGAATGCAGTCCAGGCAGTGCTGGGGCCCAAACCATCGCCATCGCCATCGCCATCACCATCCTGGGCTCGAATTCACCGCTTTGGCCGAGCTTTACTCTTCAGGAGCTCCCTACGGCAGCTGCGGCTACCCCGGGATACAAAGACATATTAAGTGTAATAACAACTCCCGTTTATTGAGAGTTTTCCCATGTGCCAGATGTGTACATTGTCTAGTTGAATTACCATAACTCTAAGCTTAAAAATCCAATAGCTAGTTAAGTGGCAAGGTCGGCTTTGGACCCCAGGCTATGGGAAGCCAAAGACCATATTCGTGACCTCTGTTCAGAAAACATTTTTAAAATAGGGGCACCTGGTGACTCAGTTGGTTAAGCGTCTGCCTTCGGCTTGGGTTATGATCCCAGGCTCCTAAGATCGAGCCCCACGTCGAGCTCCCTGCTCAGCGGGGTGTCTTCTTCTCTCTCTCCCGCTCCCCCTGCTTGTGCTCTCTCTCTCTCAAATAAATAAAATCTTAAAAAAAAAAGAAAAAGTTTTAAAATAAGCAAGAGATGCGTTGAGCCAACAATGGCTCTGTGAGCAAAACGACAAAAGTAGCGTGGCATTTGGTACTTAGCAACTCTCCTGGAAGATGGCTAAGGAATGCTACAAAGCTTAACACTTAAGCTTGTTCCTTTAAAGTACACACCACAGACTTTCGGGTCTTGAAGACAAGGAAAAGAACCCTATTTGCTTTTGGTGAATCATAGTGCAGAAGTCAGACAAATGCAAAGGAGCCTAGCACCAACCCACTGATTTATTCAAAAAATGTTTTGTTCTAATATCTGTGTTCTAGAACGTTATATAAAGAGAAGACAAGGTTCTTGCCCTCAAAAAGTTTCAATGTGGGGGTGCCTGGCTGGTTCAGTTGGTAGAGCATGAGATTTTCAATCTCCAGTTGTGAGCTCAAGCCCCACATTGGGTATGGAGCTTACTTAAAAAAAGGGGGGAAAAAAGCTTTAATGTTTTAAGTGCTATGAGAGAGATATGACAATACTTTGGAAGCACAGAAGAGAGTATGTATGTTGGTTAAGAGAAAACAGGCATCTTCTGAGCAAAAAAGGGGGGGGAAAGGCAGCAGATCATAGTCACAGAGGCTTGCTCTGTGTAGCATATACTAATGCAAAAAAGAAACCCAGAGTGTCTGAAACCCAAGGTTCAAGGATGAGAAGTGAGGGCTACAGGCCTGGAGTCAGGACATCAAGGGTCTTATAAATAAACCACATGCAAAGCAGTATGCCAGGTAAAAGCCTTAATACAGCAAAGTTCCTACCTGGGAGAGCCCACAGCCTCTGAGAGAGACAGACCTCTGGCTATGACAGACAGTTGCCACAGGCACCCTAGTGCTACAGATAAGGCTCTCCTGCCTGTGCTCTGGGGAGAGGTGATTTAAGGCACGGTTCTGGAGATGAGGCTTGAGTTGAGCGTGGAAGAATGAGCAAGCAAATCACAAAAAGTGTAAGCATGCAAAGGAGTTTTTATTTTATCTTAAGGGCATTGGGGAGTTACTTGGGGCTTTTGACCTGTGGAGAAGTGTGAATAATTGACACTTTAGAATGATCACACTAGCTGCTATAGGAATGGATTAGATATGGAGAGAGCTGGAGGCAGGGAAACTTATTTTTTTTTTAAAGATTTTTTTTTTTTTTTAATTTGACAGAGAGAGAAGCAGCGAGAGGGAACACAAGCAGGGGGAGCAGGAGAGGGAGAAGCAGGCCTCCTGCGGAGCGGGGAGCCCGACATGGGGCTCGATCCCAGGACCCCAGGATCACGACCCGAGCCGAAGGACTGAGCCACCCAGGCGCCCCGAGGCAGGGAAATTCTTGAGGTGATTGATATAGTATAGATAAGGGATTGTGAGATCCTGAACAAAGGCAGTAGCAGTTGGCATGAAAAAGAAAGGACATTGTTGGAGGCATTTAGACTATAGAATCTGCCGGACTTGGTGACCAGTTGAAGGCAGGTATAGGGAAGGAGGATATCACCCAGGATTCTGGCTACCATGGCCAGAGCTGTCTTGGAGGTGGTGTTAAGTGGATGGGGCTGCAGAGGAGAAAAAGCAAATTTGGCGGTGGAGAGAAGACAACTAAGTTCTGTTTGAGTTCGTATATATTCTGGCAGTACCTCTACTTCCTCCAGAATAATGTCCAGACTCCAAGGCCGCAGTGAAAACCCTTCTCAGGATGCTCCCCTCCAATCTTTCCAGCTTTGTCTCGCCCCACCCTCTTAAAGCCCAAACTCTAGGCCTTCCCATGCCCAACACAACTTATACCTTCCCTCTCTAACACCAGGGCCTATGCTCAAGCTTGCTCTCTCTTCTTTTTTGCAATGCTCTTCCCTCCTATTTGTCTGTTAAAATCCTACCAACGCTGTAGGCAAAGATTTCTTAATGCAAAAAAGCACTAATCGTAAAAGAAAACACTGAACTATTGTACTACATTAAAATTAAGAATTTCTTGGGGCACCTGGGTGGCTCAGTTGGTTAAGCGGTCCTGGAATCTAGCCAAGCATCGAGCCCCGCATCGGGCTCTGCATCAGGCTCTCTGCTCTGCGGGGATCCTGCTTCTCCCTCTTCCTCTGTCCTTCCTCCAGCTTGTGCTCTCTCGCTCGCTCACTCTGTTTCTCAAATAAATAATCTTTAAAAAAAATAAAATTAAGAATTTCTGTTTATCAAAGACACCAGGGCGAGACTAAAAAGGCAAGCCACAGACTTGGGAAAGATATTTGTGAAACCTGTATCAAAGAACTCCATATCCAAACTTTATAAAGAACTACAAATCAATAAGGATAAGAAGACAAAAAGCCTAACTTAAAAAGTGGGCAAAAGACTTGAAAAAGCACTTAGAAAAGAGAACACTGAAATAGTCAAAAAGCATATGAAAAGGTGCTCAACACCAGAGACGATGTAAGAAAAAACGATTAATAAGATACCACATTTAGGGGCACCTGGGTGGCTCAGTCGTTAAGCGTCTGCCCCCGATGCGGGGCTCGATCCCAGGACCCTGGGATCACGACCGAGCTCTGCCCTGCTTCTCCCTCTCCCACTCCCCCTGCTTGTGTTCCTGCTCTCGTTGTCTCTCTGTCAAATAAATAAATAAAATCTTTAAAAAAAAAAGATACCACATTTAGCCAAAATACCTAAGTTATAAAGACTTGTAAGACCCTGTTTTGACAAGGATAAAAGTCAACTAGAATTTTCTTACATTGCTGGTGAAGGCCAAAGTGATACAAACACTTTGGAAAACTGGCAAAAACGACTACTGTTGCTGATCATATGCATACTGTATAAGCCAGCTACTCCTCTCCTAGAAATGAGTGCAGAGTCTGCAAAAAGAAACCTATAAGAATGCGCATTGCAGCTTTGTTAACAAAAGCCCAAAACTGATAACTGATAACCTATATACCCATCAACAGAATAGACAAATATTGCTAGATACATACAATGGAATACTAGTCGGCAATTAAAAAAAAAAGTTACTGCTACATACAACATGGATGAATCTCACAAAAATAATTAACGAAAAAAGCCAGACTCCTACTGTACATACTGTATGATTACATTTAAATGAAATTCACGACAAAACTGATTTATGGTAATAGAAGCCAGAAGAGTGGTTGTCGGGATGGGAGGATGCAGTGCCAATTGGGAAGGGGCATAGGGATGCTGGAAATGTTCTATATCTTGATTTGGGGGGTGGTGACAGAGGTGTATACATATATAAAAACAGTGCCCTTCCTGCATCTATCATACCTCATTAACAAAAAAATTTCAAGATAAATTTTTTTAACAGAAAAAAAAATCAACCCATCCTTCAAATTCAAATGCCACCTCCTCCATCAGTTTTGCCAGCTGGAATTAATCTTTCCAACAGAACCTCTGTGGCATTCTGATGACCTTTCCCTTATGACATTTACTGCAGCTCATCTTGAATCTCAGCAGTCTCCTTTCTTTCCTGACTAGATGGTTATCTTCCTGGTGGCTGTGACAATGCCTTTCACCCTTTACCGGAAACCTGAAAAGACTCTTTGTTGAATTACAATGGAAGGAAAAATTGGGTGGGTGGCTAGATGGGTGAAAGGGGGACGGGAAGAGGAAGGAAGGCCTAGGGAAAGAGATAGTAGATGTCCAAGGAAACCTTAGTTTACACAATTTTACCTAGTTCCTAAAATCACATTAAATATCACCTTAAGCAACGAACAAAGAACAAATCAAACCACTAAGTCCTTCCTAGACTGAAGATAAACAAACATCACACTCCTTCTCTAACAGGAAATCCACCAAATGAATGCTTGCCTAACCTCTGGGTGTTTCAACCTAGATGGGGAAACTTCACCAAGGAGAATAATAATCACATAGCCATGTTGCTAAAAATATCGCCACCTTAGTGTGGTGTAAACAACGCAGACTGCGGGTCAGGAGACTTAGAGCCGAATTCTAACTCGGTCCCAAGTTGCTGTAACCGGTGGACAATCTCTTCACCTCTCTGGGCCTCAGTTTCCTCGTATGTAAAACAAGAGGAGTTGGATTGGCAAATTCTCTTAATATCCCTTCCGGTATGGATATTCTGAGTATACAATCGATATCTTTCCCAGTCCAACGCAGGAGCACACCAGAAACCCCTGCAAAACAAGTAAAAGGCGCCCCAGACCAACAGACAAGCACGATTTGAAGGAGTCATTTTGTCATATTATCTTCCGTGGTTTAATCAGTGTTTTGTTTGTTGTTTGCAGCCTTACCATGATTTGCAGGAGATTTCTGAGTTCCATGTAAACAGAGGTTAGCTCTCTCTGGGCTGTCATCCTCCTCTGAGAGTTAAGGGGGTCTTCCCGCACAGTTTCAAGTCTCCGAATTCAGAAACCCCAAAGCTGAAGGAGGGTTTATGAATTTGCGCACACTGCGCGGCACACTGGAGTCTAAGTTACAGAAGAACAGGGTGCAGGGACTGCTGGGATTTGTAGTCCCTGGGCCTCTTTGTTGCGTGCTGGGATCTGTGGTTCCCCCGGGCACTCCCCCTGGAATGCTGGGAAACGTAGTCCCTCTCACATCGCACAGTGCAACCCGTCGTCATCTCAGAGCCCTAGTGTGCCCTGCGGAGGGAGCGGGCCCCTCGAGCCTCTGCAGATTTGAAGCCAACCCTCCGCTGGGGCAAACTCTAGGCAACAAGACCTAAAGAAAAATTTGTCCTACGGGACTTCCCGGGGAGGGCCCTTCCCACTGACGCTCGTCGTCCCCCCCCCCGCGAAGCCGCTAAGTGCTACTATTGGCTGACCAGGATGCCAATCGGCGAGGCGGGCTTTCCATTGGCTTTGGGGCGGGCGCTCCGAGACTAGGGGGAAGGAGAAGGGATCAGAAGCGGGAGCTGAGGGGAGGGAGAGGCCGGTCCGGGTCTGGCCGCGGCAGCTGCTCGCCCGAGGTCTCCAGGCCGGGCTGCGGCTCTGTCCTCCGTTCCTGGGCACCGTGTGCGAAGCTCCGCCGCGCCAGCGTGGGAGAGCCGCAGGCGGCGACCGCCGCATCATGTCAGCCAAGGACGAGCGGGCCAGGGAGATCCTGAGGGGCTTCAAACTGTATCCGCCAGGGAGCGGGGCGGGGCCGGGAGGACTTGGGAGGCGGCAGCTCGCTGAGGAGACGGGCCGGGGGCGGGGGCCGCGCCAGGTGGGCACCGGACGGGATCTCGGCGGGAGGGGACGGGGGGAACGGCGTCCAGGCCCCCGGCGGGACCGGGCACTGGAGGTTGGGCAAGGGGCGTCCGGAGGGAGGACGAGGACGTTGTCGGGAGCCCCCGGAGCTGGAGGCGGAGGAGCCCCGGACGAAATTGGGCTGGGAGAAGCGCCGGGCGTCGGAAACGGGTATCGGGGAGGCAGGCTTGGGTCCGAGCCTCGGCCCGTACCCAGAGGCCGGGAAGGGGCTGCGGCCCACAGGGAAGGACCGAGGGGGCGCGGTGAGCTGGCCTGGAAGCCCAGCAGCCCGTTTGGCGGGAAGCCCCCGGGGGAACAGGAGAAAGTGACTCGGAGCGAGTGACCTTGTGTGGGACAAATGCAAATGCTTGTGCTAAACTCTCCCGCGTTCCCCCATCCCACCCCACCCCCGCCTTGTTTCCACAACTTCTCTGCCTCACTTGTGGCTCCTTCCAGGGCTGGAGCAGAGGAAGGTGGGCGAAGAGAAGCCCGGGATCGACTTCATCTTAACTCTGTCTTGGCCTTTTGAGGCATTGGATGGTGGCTGCTTCTTTCTCAGCTTTTGGACTTTTCTGTCCAGCGAAGTGAGGACCCTAAAGTCGTGCGTGAGGTGCCTTGAGGTGTTTTGGTGTTGCACTGGGACTCCTGGCAAAGGTATCTGCTCGCTCGCGTTTGTGTGGTTAACGCGTAGACAAGGTGGAGCTGTCCAGCAATTATTTGATTACGTTGGGGAGACGGTAGGATTTAGCAGGATAGAGAAATCATTGCCTCGGGCCTGTAGTGCCGCTTGTGCAACCTTCGCTCCTTAAAGTAGTGAGGAAGTCTCATGTTTTAATGGAGTGTCGATCTGTAACCATAAGATGCGGATGAAAAAATGCAATCCTGGACATTCCAATTTCAGATTTTCCTGCTGACCTTAATCTCTTTTTACATCCTGTGCCTACTAAAGGGAACATTCTCAAATTATTCTCCGTGATATTGTAGTCATCACTTTAGATCTCCTCCCCTAAAGGAGATTTAGTGAAGCACTTTTCTCTGAGCTGCCTATGTGTTTTCACAATAGGCATTTCACCCCTGTAAATTTTAATTGCGTTGTCACCATCAGAGACCAAGTTGGTAGTAAATTTTAGAACAAAATGCAAATAAGTTTACGGGACGTTTTGGATGTACAAATGAAAAGTTTCAAATGGAAGCTGACCTGCTATGCTTTCGGAAAAACGGAAGGCATTATTACCTAGGCATAATGCCATTCCTTATAAACTTTCAGTACTTTTATGTAGTGAAGTTTAGTAACAGCCTCTTTTATAGCTCCATGTGCCTTTTGGTGTTTCTCTTCATAATGGCACCTATAAGTAAATAGGGATGGCTGAAGTGTTAGAAAAGCTGTCACATGGATTTATTTTTCCCTTAATAACTTATATTGTTACTAAACTTGTATGCTGTAGACAGTAAAACAGGAGACTGGAGAATTGAGAGATTTCAGAAGCGATGTTTTTGTCCGATTGGATTTAACATATTGCCGAACACATGAATGAATCTTCTTAATGGCTTTCGGACAAAGCAGAAAGGGAAAGTTTAACTTCTTACCTCAGTTTGGGCTCTTGAAGCTGTTAAAAAAGAGGCTAAGGGGCAAATATGGAAAAGAGTAGAAAGCAGAACCTACATCAGCCCACAGGAAGGGCAGGTGAATTAACCAGTTCAGTGATGACGTTAGTGTGTTAAGAAACAGGCTTTCGGAGAAGGTTTGACCTGAGCTGATTAAATCTCCAGGGAAGCAGCCACATAAAAAAGTTAGCATGGGAGTAAGAGGATGCTCATCCTCTTGTAGCCCTTATTGACATCTGAGGATTAAGAGAGAAAGGGAAAGGAGTTCTAGAATTTGCTGCTACCTTCGGGGAAAAAAACAATGTTTTAGTAAAACAAACTACCTATTGTCCACCTTTTTTATTGGGTAAATTGTTTTTCTGAACTTTCATTGTATTTGTTAAGTTTTTTCTACCAAAAGAAAGCGCCATTATATTCTCCTACCAACAATGTTGACAATGCTCATTTCCATATTGACTGTGTCTGTCTTTTATATTTTTGACAATTTAGACAAGTGATACCTTGTTTTAATTTGTATTTCCCTGGATACCGAGATCCCTGGACAGGTAATGGAGCATAGTGGCTAAGAGCGATTCTGGACTGTAGAGCTATATACTATCTGTGTTGGAATCCCAGCCCTGTGCTCTTGGTTGTGTGGCCCTGAGCAGCTCCTTTAACCTCTGCCTCAATTTCCTCGTCTGTAAATGGGGATAAAATAGTACTTATCTCATAGGGTTGTGAAGATTGAATGAGTTGATAGCTGAAGCATTTAGAAAAACACCTGATGCCTAGTAAACCTTATGTAGTAGCTTTTTTTTTTTTTTTTAAGATTTTACTTATTGGTCAGAGAGAGGGAGAGTGCACCAGCAGGGGGAGGGGCAGGCAGAGGGAGAAGCAGACTCAGTCCCAGGACCCTGGGATCATGACCTGAGCCAAGGGCAGATGCTTAACCGACTGAGCCACCCAGGCATCCCAGTAATAGTTCTTATTATCATTAGAGAAGTTGCAAAATCTTCTGTTTGGCCGTTTCTTTTCCGTGAATTCCTTGTTGATTTTGTTTTTGCCCATTTTACTATTGAATTTTTTACTTTTCTTACTGGTTTGTAGGTGTTCTTTATTTTAGTATCATTTGCCTGTTCTGTATGTTGAAAATATTTTCCATCAATGTATTGCTCATCTCCTATTTTGTTGAACAAATTTTATTTATTTTCTAAGAGTTTATTTGAAAGACAGCATGAACGGTGTGGGGCGGGGAGGCTAGAGGGAGAGGGAGAAGTGGACTCCCCACTGAGCAGGGAGCCCAACTGGGGGCTTGATCCCAGGACCCTGAAGGCAGATGCTTGACTGACTGAGCCACCCAGGCACTCCTGTTGAACAAATTTTAAATTACCATTTTAAATTCATCAATATTTTACATGTGGCTTCTGCATTTTATGTACTTTTTTTTAAGATTTTATTTATTTGAGGGACAGATAGCGACAGAGAGCACAGCTGGGAGGAGAGGGAGAAGCAGGCTCCTCACTGAGCAGGGAGCACAATGTGGGACTCAATCCCAGCACCCTGGGATCATGACCTGAGCCAAAGGCAGCCGCTTAACGACTGAGCCACCCAGGCACCCCAATAAATAAAATCTTTAAAAAAAAAAAAAAAAAGAGGGCATCTGGGTGGCTCAGTTGGTTAAGCAACTGCCTTTGGCTCAGGTCATGATCCTGGAGTCCCGGGATCAAGTCCCACATCGGGCTCCCTGCTCAGCAGGGAGTCTGCTTCTACCTCTGACCATACCCCCTCTTGGGCTCTCTCTCTCTCACTCTCTGTCTCTCGAATAAGTAAATAAAATCTTTAAAAAAAATTTATTTGAGTGAGAGAGAGAGTGTGTGTGTGCCATGCACTACACACACTAGTGCACGCACAATCAAGAAAAATGGTGGAGGGAGAGGGCAAGAATATCAAGCAGACTCCCGCTGATGTGCAGCCCAACTCAGGGCTTGATCTCTCCACCTGGAGATCATGACCTGAACCGAAATCAAAAGTCTGATGCTTAACCAACTGAGCCCCCCAGGCACCCTTGCATTTTTGTGTCATAAGAAGACCTTTCTGACCTTGGGCAAGTCACTCAACTGTCTCTTTCCATCTGTTTCTTCAATATTCAAACAGATAAAAATCATAGTATCTACTTCATAGGTTTGCAATACAGATTAAATTAATTGTTTAAACAAACAAAACAAAACGTTTTTTTTAATTTTTTTAATTTATTTGAGAGACAATGAGAGATAGCATGAGAGGGAAGAGGGTCAGAGGGAGAAGCAGACTCCCTGCTGAGCAGGGAGCCCGATGCGGGACTCGATCCCGGGACTCCAGGATCATGACCTGAGCCAAAGGCAGTCGCTTAACCAACTGAGCCACCCAGGCGCCCCCCAAAAAAACCTTTCCTATCCCAAGATTAAATATTCTATGTTTTCATCTCTTTTTAATGACCTGGAATATTTTTACACAAATGATATGTGGTAGAAATCTAATTTCTTTGCTGTTTTAAAATGGTACTTAATTGGGCACCTGGGTGGCTCAGTCGGTTAGGCGGCTGCCTTCGGCTCAGGTCATGATCCTAGGGGTCCTGGGATCAAGCCCCACATCAGGCTCCCTGCTCCGTGGGAAGCCTGCTTCTCCCTCTCCCTCTATCTGCCGCTCTGCCTACTTATGCTCTCTATCTCTGTTAAATAAATAAATAAAAATCTTTTAAAAAAATAAATAAATAAAAATAAAATGGTATTTAATTTTTCTATTACAAACTCCAGCCACCCAGAAATGACCTTTATTGGTATTTTAATATAGCCTTCCAATGTAGCTAGTGTAATTATTTGCTTTTATAAAAATTGAATCATAAGCATTATCTTGTAACTTAATTTTTTCTCTTAATAATAAATTTACCATGTTAATAATTTCCAAAGATTTTTACTTTTAATTGCTTTTCATGACAAATTTGTCTCAGTCCTCTTAACAGAAGTTTTCTAGTGTAGTCTGTATAATGCACTGTTCTGCCTCTTCAAACTGCTCTTCCTCAGTATAAATACAGTTGACTTTTTTTTTTAAAGATTTTATTTATTTATTTGTCAGAGAGAGACACAGCAAGAGAGGGAACACAAGCAGGGGGAGTGGGAGAGGGAGAAGCAGGCTTCCGCTGAGCAGGGAGCCCGATGCGGGGCTCGATCCCAGGACCCCGGGATCATGACCTGAGCCAAAGGCAAACGCTTAACAACTGAGCCACCCAGGTGCCCCAATACAGTTGACTCTTGAACAACACTGGTTTAAACCATGCAGGTCCACTTACACAAGAATTTTTCAGTAACTACAGTAAACAGTATTATAAATGTATTTTCTCTGCCTTATGATTTCTTAGTAACATTTTTTCCTCCAACTTACTTTATTGTAAGAATATGGTACACAATACACATAACAAATAAAAAACATGTTAATTGACTTTATGTTATCAGTAAGGCTTCTAGTCAACAATAGGCTATTAGTAGATAAGTTCTGGAGGAGTCAAAAATTAGACACATTTTCAACTATGAGGATAGTTTGTGCCCCAACCTGTATATAACTTGATTAAATTAATATCAAGGGGCACCTGGGTGGCTCAGTCGTTAAGCGTCTGCCTTGGGCTCAGGCCATGATCCCAGGGTGCTGGGATCGAGCCCTGCATCAGGCTCCCTGCTCGGCGGGAAGCCTGCTTCTCCCTCTCCCACTCCCCGTTTGTGTTCCCTCTCTCACTGTGTCTCTCTCTGTCAAATAAATAAAATCTTAAAAAAAATTTAATATCAAGAAATTGACAGACTACCATAAAAAAGATTATGCTTTTATAATTTTACTATTTTTATTCTATATGGAATTTGCTTTGGTCTAAGGTATGAAGTAGTAATTTAACTTTTTCTTTGAAGATTAGCTAATTGCCCCTATTTACTTATAATCCAGAAGTTAATATAATACCTACAATATAAATGATTGCCTACAGGGGCACCTGATTGGCTCAGTTGGTGGAACATGCGGCTCTTGATCTTGGGATTGTGAGTTCAAGACCCACGTTGAGTGTAGAGATTACTTAAAAATAAAATCTTTAGGGGGCACCTAGGTGGCTTAGTCAGTTAGGAATCTGACTTGATTTTGGCTCAGGTCTTGATCTCAGGATCATGAGATGAAGCCCCGTGTCAGGCTCTGCACTGGGCATGGAGCCTACTTAAGATTCTCCCTCTGCCTTTATCTTCTTCCTCTCTCTCTGCCTTTCTCTCTCTCCCCCTCTCTAAAATAAATAAGTAAATAAAGAAATAAATATGTAAAATCTTTTAAAAATAAAAAAAATAAACAACTGCCTACAAATCAATAAAATAAATGTTTAGGGTGGCTGGGTGGCCCATTCAGTCAGGTGTCTGCCTTAGGCTCATGTCATGATCCCAGGGTCCTGTGATCAAGCCCTGTGTCTGACTCCCTGCTCAGTGAAGAGCCTGCTTCTCCCTCTGCCCCATCCCCCTGCTTGTGCTCTCTCTCACTCTTGCTCTCTCTCACTCTATCTCAAATAAATAAAATCTTTAAAAAAAATAAATGTTTAACTCAAAATGGGCAAAGGATATGAACAAAGAGTTCACAAAACTACAAATAGCCAATGAATATATTAAGAGATGTTCAACTTTAATAAATCAACAGACTGTCTCTTTTTTCCCAATTAATTGACAAAAATTTAAAAGGTTGACAATAGGGGTGCCTGGCTGGCTCAGTCAGCAGAGCATGCAACTCTTTTTTTTTTTTTTTTTTTGATTTTACTTACTTGAGAGGAGGTTGCACAAGCTGGGGGAGGGGCAAAGGGAGAAGGAGGAGCAGACTCCCTGCTAAGCAGGTAGCTGGATACGGGCCTTGATCCCAGGATCCTGGGATCATGATCTGAGCTGAAGGCAGACCCAGACGCTTAACAGACTGAGCCACCCAGGCGCCTGAGCATGCGACTCTTGATCTTGGGGTTGTGAGTTCCAGCCGCACATGGGTCATGGAGTCTACTAGAAATAAATGATGAATGAATAATCAATAATATTCAGTATTGGCAACTGTTTGAAGGAAAGGGACACTTCACTTGCTGTGTGTGTGTAGCTTTTATGGAGAAAGTTTACCTGTAACTGCAGCAGAGCATAGAGCAGTAGTTCAGTGGTTAGGAGTGTGGACTCTAGGGCGACTGGGTGGCTTAGTTGGTTAAGCGACTGCCTTCGGCTCAGGTCATGATCCTGGAGTCCCGGGATCGAATCCTGCATCGGGCTCCCTGCTCAGCGGGGAGCCTGCTTCTCCCTCTGACCCTCCCCTCTCTCATGCTCTCTCTCTCATCTTCTCTCTCTCTCAAATAAATAAAATCTTAAAAAAAAAAAGTGTGGATTCTAGGTTAAGACTTACTGCCTCCACCATTGTTACCTTAACATTCAAACTCTAAACCTCAGTATCCATATAATTTCCTCAGAGTGTTGTTAGAATTATATGATACTGCATATAAAGCAATTAGTATAGGGCCTGGCACATAGTAAGTAATAAATGTTAACTATATTATTATTTGTTTTATTAAAAATTATTAACATTATAACAGTAACTGGTGTTAATATTGCTGCAAAGCCAGTTTTTTTCTGAGATAAACCAGTGCCGCCTTCCTCTTATTCTCTTACTGAGAAACTGTAATATTTCTGTTTTGCCTCTTTGAAGAAATGATTTAATTAGTAAGCATTGATGTATGCCTAGTGTTTATCTTGTTTTCTGGGAACTAATTACATTTCAATTTATGACAGCTTAGCAGAAAAGGAACTAGTTTGACTCAGAAGGTTTCTGAAAGTACCTTTCACTTGTTTTCTTGCTTTCCGTCTCCATAGTTTGGTCCTGGATCCCCCATATCCTTTTCTCATAGCACCTTGATCTTTGACTTTACTTCCAGTCAAAAATAGTTGGCTTTAAATCTTCTATTCATTTAGATTTCCTTATTAAAAATAGCGGACTGTTGAACTTTTATTGAATAACAGTATTCCCTAATAGATGCCTTGGCCAAGTGTTAAAAATGAGTTTGAGGTTTATGATTTTCTAAAATAACAGTTTTGTTTATCAACTCAAGCTCTGGGAAAGCAACTAAGACATAGCACTCAGAAAGCCAGTGAACACTGTTGATCACAGATTGTCCAGGCTTAAATTTCATGTAGATTGTGACTGGTAGTGTGTTTCCCAGGGTGAGAAGTTGTTATTGTTACCCTGAATGGATTAAATGAAGTGATGTCCTATTGATCATATGATTTAGGATTTTTAAATGGGCATTCCTGCTTTCACATTTTAGAAAAGAATTTGGAATATAAGTAGATACAGTCTTTTTCAGATCTTCTAAATTTCTTTCAAGATTCTGTATATGGTTTATAGTGAAACATTATAGTAACTTCTGGAGAAATGGAACAGAACATGGTAAGACTCCCATGAAAAATTCTGGCTATATTGTCACTGTATTTGATAAAGGGCTAGCAGTGGTGCTGAGGTTTGGCAGCTCTGGGTTCCTATTAAGCTTGACCTCACTTTTGGCTCATGGCCTCCCTTGTCAGCGCTCTGCATCCTCAAATCCCCATGGTACAGGAGGATTTGACTTCTGAATGTACAGACCTATCCCTATTCCTGAGCTTTAGCATCATAGGAAGGTAGTTTAAAGGCCATCCTGACTAGTAATCTAAAGGTTCCAACCATTGCTTGAATACTTAAAACTCAGATTTTCAAGATTTTAAGAGTACTGTTCTTTTTTTGCTTTTGACCTGATGATAATTTTGAAGCTGAGAGGAAAAACAAGTATATTTTCTCACAGTCCAATATCCATAAAGAAGGTAACAGTCCCACATGAGAGGAACTTGTCTGGTCTACAATGAGGGGGTCGCGGCTAAGTGCACCTGGTCCAGAGGAGAGGCACTAGAATCATGTCATATATACAGTAGTCCAAGAATGGGAAGGTTTGACCTGAAGATGAAGAATTAAGCAAAGGACATGAGTGTTCTAAAGTTTAACTATTCTAAAGAGAAAGAATTAAATGTGTTCTTTGTGGCTCTCAGAGAAGGGTAGACGTTATAGGGGACAAAGTTTATTTAGCCCAGTTTCCAACAATTAGAGTTACCTGAAAGAGAAAAAAAAAGCATTTTCCAGAAAGTATTTTAAGCAGCAAATGGATGTTCCTGTCTATCAAGAGTATTGCCAAGGGAAATTACGTGTGCATCAGATAAGGTGTTAGAGAGATAATCTCCAGAAGGACTCAAATCATTTTCCAACACTGCAATTCTTTGATTTGGTGACAGTCATTCTTAATTAACAAGGATTGTTTTCAGCAAGTAATTCTATTCAGATATGTGCTACACCTAAAATAGGCAAAACATTTTTTGTAATTTGATATTATTAAAACAAGACATCATTTCCGTTTTGTTTTTCAGACAATTCTTTTAGATACTCAGTATTGATGAAGTATTCTGTTTAGTGCATTGTGGATCCACTGATTCAGAGTCCTGGAGAGCAATTATTGTCTCTGAATTTGGGGGATAAAGTCTAGAGAACTAAATAAATAACTCTTAATATAAATAACACTTTAGATATAGCCACAAGAAGAAAGGGGGTGGCCTAATATCTGATATAGTTTTTTTCAGTTATTCAAAGCACTTTGATATATTATTACATTATCACAACAACTCTATGTATTACTATCCTCACTTTATAAATGGGAAATTAAGGATTGAGAGGTTATCCCTGAGATAAAGGCAGAACCTTAAGGTTCTGACTACAGGAATGTCTTTGTGTGGCTTTATTTAACGTGTTACAAAATGATAAACCAGTTTTCATATCCAAAGAAGTTTTATTGTGTAAGGGAGAGAGAAAGGGACCATAACAATCAGAACTCACTGTGATAAGTGCCTAAGTAGCATAAAGTGCTGTGGCATCTCAGAGGAAGATTGACTACTGCTGGAGGTGTTGTGGAAGACTTCAGAATTGTCATTGGGATAGGATCTTGAGAGATGAGTAGGTGTTAAGCAGCTAATTTTTAAGATCCTGGAGAGTAACAGAGGTAGGAAAATGACATGAAACATGCAGGAAGAGAGTGCTTTGGAGGGGATTTGGGATCAAGAATGAGGAGGAATGGTCAAAAACAAGTCCTTGGAATTGCTGGAAATTGAATTCATTCACTGAATATTTGAGACTACTGAGAGTCCCGTGATAACGTATAGGTCACTGGTGATCTTTTTGAGAGTAGTTGATACTTGAGGAAACAATTTAAGTATAATCTGCCAGGATTAGAAAATGGTTAGATGCAGAAATTAAGTCACCTTACTTTTTTTTTTTTTTTTAAGATTTTTTTATTTATTTATTTGACAGAGACAGATACAGCGAGAGAGGGAACACAAGCAGGGGAAGTGGGAGAGGGAGAAGCAGGCTTCCTGCTGAGCAGAGAGCCCGATGGGGGGCTCGATCCCAGGACCCTGGGATCATGACCTGAGCCAAAGGCAGATGCTTATCGACTGAGCCACCCAGGTGCCCCAAGTCACCTTACATTTTAAGAATTTAAAGACTACCTTACTTTTTCTAGAAATCTGGTGACCTAGGAAAGCAGAGATCAGAGAAGTAGCTTGAATAGGTAGATCTTTTTTTTAAAGATTTTATTTATTTATTTGTCAGCACATGAGCAGGGGGAGCTGCAGGCAGAGGGAAAAGCAGGCTCCTCCCTATGTAAGGAGCCCGATGTGGGGCTTGATCCCAGGACCCTGGCATCATAACCTGAACCGAAGGCAGATGCTTTTAACCGACTGAGCCACCCAGGTGTCCCAAGCAGGTAGATCTTTATTAAAGAATGGAAATCAGCTGGGGTTTCTGGCTGGCTCAGTGTCAGTGGAGTGTGCAACTCTTAATCTTGGGGTCATGAGTTTGAGCCCCATATTGGGCATAGAGATTACTTAAAAAAAGAAGAAGAAGAATGGAAATCACTTACTTAAGCTATCTATCTTTGTGCAAGTTGCTTAACATCTGTAAAACAAGGAAAATGCTTGCCTTGTCTGCTTAGCAGAGATGTTCTGAAATTTGAATGAAATAGTATATGCCAACTCACTTTAAAAACCATAGCTCTACAGGGGCATCTGGGTGGCTCAGTCAGTTGGGTGTCTGCCATCGGCTACAGTCATGATCCCAGGGTTCCAGGATCAAGCCCCACGTTGGGCTCCCTGCTCAGCGGGGAGTCTGCTGCTGCTTCTGCCTCTCCCCCTTCTTGTGCACTCACTCGCTCACTTACTCACTCTCTCTCTCTCATATAAATAAAATCTTTAAACAACGACAAAAAAACCCGTAGCTCTGGAAATTCATTGTGCTTACTATAGCCATTGTTTCAACTATTTATCTTTGTTTTAAAGTTCAGGGTTGCTTTCTCTTTTGCAAATTTGTAGGTTTCATGTTTCAGGATATTGATAAAACCAGAGTCTTAATGATTCTTTTTTACTCCAGTTTAGACATCTGAAGCCTTTTTTCACAATTCTGGGAAGTAGTGACTGTTGGAGTGATAGCAAAGGAACCCTTCTACATGGCACATATGTCCCACTTGAAAACCAAAATCGGGGTCCCTGGGTGGCTCAGTCGTTAGGCATCTGCCTTCGGCTCAGGTCATGGTCCCAGGGTCCTGGGATCGAGTCCCACATCGGGCTCCCTGCTCAGCGGGGAGCCTGCTTCTCCCTCTCTCACTACCCCTGCCTTGTGTCCCCTCTCTCACTATGTCTCTGTCTGTCAAATAAATAAATAAAATGTTAAAAAAAAAAAAAAGAAAAGAAAACCAAAACCTTCTTCGGCTTTGTTTTTCTTTTTTTAAGAAGGTTCCAACTTGAGGAAGTTGATTTCCCTCTCAGTACTGTAGCATTTTTTTAAAACTAGGCAAATTCACAGATGTCTGAATGTGGCTTTTGATAGGATTCCAAGCAATATCCCTATACCTCCAAATAACATCTAAGAAATAGTGGCTGATCCTTTTGGGAATACACGCTTGGGGAAGGGCCTTGTATTATCTCCATGGCTATGTCTATCCAGCTTGTTTCTGACCAGTTTCAGGCACATAACTGCACATGTCAGTAGAGTAATGGACCTAGGAGGAAAAAAAAGGTTTCGTTTGACTTTGCTAGTGAGAAGAGTGTGTTATGTTTCAAACAGCGATCTTCTTCTCGTTACTAAATTACTTGCCTCCACTGTTTCCCAGGCCAGTTTGAATTTTGGTTGTATGCTTCCCAAGCACAGTGCCTTTGCCGGGGCCAGAGTATTATTTCACAGGGATATCACCAGGGATTACAGTGCTGCATATTATGTTTCAAGGATTCTGAAACCTCAGTTTCTCAGGGATCCATTTATATTTTCTCACCTCGTCCCCCATAAATAGGAAAAATACCACAGGGAAAATCACTGGGAGATTATTGGGTAGAGAAAGATGTGTAAACGTCTGTGAATTAGAATTGGTTCTAACGAATGTGAGGATACACATAGGATGCTCTGTATAACCAATGCTAGTTCAGAAAAAGCCTAGAAGGAGGGCTTTGAATGAAGTGATATTTAAGAATTAATGAAGGTTTTGGGGCGCCTGGCTGGCTCAGTCAGTAGGTAGAGCACACGACTCTGGATCTCAGGGTGGTGAGTTCAAGCCTGTTGGGGGTAGAGATTACTTTAAAAATAAATTAATAAAAATTGGAAAAAAAAGAATGAAGGTAAGAGTAAGAAGAGGAAATGAGTTCAGAAAGTGAGCAAGGAGGAGAGAGTTTGAGAGGGGAGAGGTCGTAAAGGCAGAGTGTTAAAAAGAGTAAGAAGAAGAAAAAGAAAAGGCCACAACCCAAAACTGGGAAAGCAAAGCAAAGAAAGGCATTCTTTTAAAAAAAAAAAAGGAAAGAAAGAAAGGCAATCCTATGATGAAAATGCGTAGGATACCACCAAATAGAGACTCCCTTTGTTTATTGCTAGTCATTACAGCTGCTTCCAGCCCAGAGGGAATGAGAAGAGAGAGGTTTTTCTTCATGCCTGTGACCTTGGTGTTGAAGATTTGCCTCATATTGCTCTGGTCTGCCATGGTAGACATTAGCATACATCAGTATGTGCTGAGTAAGCCACTTTGCCTGGAAATTCTACTTACCTTGAAATTCCTCAAACTATAGGTAATGAACCGCATGCCCATATATAATTTACAGATACTCTGCCAAGTCATGAATTCAACGTAATATAGAACGGGCCTTTAAATTCTAATGTGTGTTTTACCTGCAATTTGGCCGACTGACTTAGCTGTTCTCCTTAGGGAGAATGGGTTTTTTTTGGTTGGTTGGTTTGCTGCTTCTTTTTGCCGAGCTCCAGTTCTAAGTTGCCCTTGCCACAGCCTTCTGAATCCTGAATGAGCACTTCTCCATGTTTGGCTCCTGGACACTCTTCAATGGGCCTTTCTTTCTGGTTGCTCAGCCTGAGAGGGAGAATTCTAGTCAACCCCTCTGCCTTGCTCTCTAATACTCATTGTGGTTCAACACACATTTGAGTGTCAATTATGTGCAGAGCACTGAGAAAGGATAAATAATATTGTGCCAATGGAATTTGACTTGCAAATTTGACTTACATTCTGGTAAGTACTTCAGTGTAAACCAGTCTACAGGTACGCTGAGGAGGGATCAGATAATCAGATAGCTTTGCCTCAGGGTGTACCAGAGACCACAATTAAGAGAGGAGGTTGACATAGCACTGTGGCTTTAAAGAGCATCCTTGAAGTAGGATGCATGTTCTAGGCAGAGTAGAGAGGCGCGTGCTAACCACTGAAGCAAAGAATGTACGGTCTTTGGGAAATGCAGTAACTAACCATGGCTGGAAGATAAGGTGCATCTAGGGGCTGGAGTAGGAGGTGATTCTGAAGAATGGGATGGATGGCAGAGACTAGACTCTGTGTCTTTCTTCCTCCAACAAACCTTAATTTACCCTCTTGGCTTTATTACCCCAGTTATAGCACTTGATTATACCTGCTGCCCTTCAGGCTGCCTTTTGAGTTGCGATTCTTTATCAAATTGTCCTTTCTGTTTGCTTGACATTACCTTCCTATCTCACCCTTCTCTGGTCTTCTTTTAACCTATTATTAACTCATAACCCCCCCCTTTTTTTAATCAACATGTCCCAAACCTGTTTACAAAGCTTGAACTTTATATGTCCTTCAGAAATGTGTATGTCTGAAAACGGAAGGACTTTTTTATTGGACATTTGCATAGGATTATACTGAGACCATACTAAGACTAGAGGTCTTATCTTTCAATCTAGAATAGCGGTCCTTGAACTGTCACTGGTAAAGATCCAGGTTTTTACTTCTAATCCTTCACAGACCAATATTTTCACAAAATAAAATGAGGTACTAAAAAATAATAAATAGGAGTTATTAGAAAAATGACATATAAAATAAAAGCCAAAAAGTTTTATTAGAATCCACAAATTACTGTGCTTAATTGCTCTTAAAATTTTTAAACACTTACCTTGACACAAACTGGCAACAGACGATTCACAAACCAGCCCCACTGGTCAATGGATCACATTTTTGACAGCACAGCTATGGAATCCTCAATACAACTTGTGCCTGATACACAGTAGAACTTCAGTGAATGAGATGCTTAGCGTAATTATACCAGAGAAAGGGAAAAATAACAGTAGCAGCTCTCTTTGGACACTTGGGGGTAAATGATAAAGGGAGAAAGAGTACTACAATAACATTACCCCCACCCCCCATAAAACAGTTTTCCTCATCACTGTCTCTGAACATCACTCCTTTGGCTCTGTGGTGAGCCAGATATATATTAATAAATCATTTGTGTAGATTTCTGAGAAATGATAGTTTTGATTTTGCCGATTATGCAAGTTACTCAATGTCTGCAGAAAGATGTCAACCCATCTCTGAACTAGCTTTCATGAGCAAATCTACAGTTTGCCTAGGATTGATTTCAAATCATAACCCAAATCAAAGCATTTCTCCATGTCATAATATGGACCATACTGCCAAATGTCCCCTGCCTGAGATTTTCTTGTTTCCTTCAGTATCTTCTGAATAGGGTAAGAAGTCTTTTTATCAAAAACGTTATAACAGACAAATCAGCCTTCTATATCAATGGACATAATTTTAGATTGCTTACAACACTGCAAATGTTCAGTTCTTCAAAGCAAATTGTAAGGTCTTGAGTCCCCTTCAAACGAGAGATTCATGATATCATTCGGAAGATAGAAAAGCAGGTCTACAGACACATAGCTGCAATTGAAGGATATCATTATTTTGAAATATTTAAACTCAAATGGTATTTGAATGTAACTTATAAAGGGAAGTTTTCTCATCATAAATAAAATTGTGTTTCCCTTGTGATCGGTACAGCATCAGTAACTCAGTACACCATCCTCATTCTCTGCTAACCGTACTCCAGGAGAACATCAATAGAAGGCCAAAAAGACCACTTCCATGGCATATTTGGAGATCTGCCTGCCTTTTTCACCCTCTTATGAGTTCCCTCAGCTTTTCTAGCTCTGGAGACCTGTTCTTACAAAGATACCCCAGACCTTGCGGCTGCCTGAAGCCACTCTCTTTCTAAGAGTACGTAGTGTGGACAGATCTGTCTGAACACTAGCTATGTTACTTACTAGCTGTGGGTTGCTGAGAAAGGGATTTAACTTCTGAGAGCACCACTATTTAATGTGGTTGTCAGTATTAAAGGAGATAAGATTGAAAAAATGAGCTCTTTCTACAGTGATTAGTATATAAATTGAACATAGGTACTCAAATAGCAGTTATTTTAACCTGCCTCTCTCTTTGAGGACTAGCTTTAAGCAGTGAATGTAGCCAGCTGCCAGATAAGGCCGGAAATACTTTACCTTTTTCCTGGCCTTATACTGTCAGCAATTACTAAGTTAAACAAGACTGTTAGGAAGCTAGCTCTGAGAAATGCAAAAGATCAGGACTTTGTCTGCATTAGTAATGAACCACTGATTAAGAATTATTGATTGACCTTGGGGCACCTGGCTGGCTCAGTCAGAAGAGCATGTGACTCATGATCTCTGGGTGGTGAGTTTGAGCCCTGTGTTGGGTGTAGAGATTACTTAAATTAATAAAACTTTGAAAAAAAAAAAGAATTATTGGGGCGCCTGGGTGGCTTAGTCAGTTAAGCGACTGCCTTCAGCTCAGGTCATGATCCCAGAGTCCTGGGATCGAGCCCCGCATCGGGCTCCCTGCTCCGCCGGAAGCCTGCTTCTCCCTCTCCCACTCCCCCTGCTTGTGTTCCCTCTCTTGCTGTTTCTCTCTCTGTCAAATAAATAAATAAAATCTTAAAAAAAAAAAAAAAAGAAAGAATTATTGACCTTTTTGGCCATCGTTAGACTAACGCAGTGAGGTTTCCCGTAGCCTCTGGAGACTTTGTAGAAACTCAGAAGAGAGACCAGAACCTCAGTCTTAGACTGATCTGTTTTCCCAATCTTGACTAGACTGAATTGTCCGGCCACACACCTTAGCATTTGAATGTGTAAAAGACCAACCCTCAACTGCTACTAGTTCTGTTACCTGGACATTGTTGTGGCTCTATCAATTTTATATAGTTTGATGTGGTTCAATAATTTCTGGAAAGCTAGAAAATAAATAGTGTCTCTAGTCATACAATATGTCCTTTTTGTAAATATATCTCTTACCCATCAAGGATATATAAAAGATCAAGAATCAGGGACCCCAAAAGTAGATGAATTATGACCGGTGGAACATGCTAACAGCATAATCTGAGCTGGCATTGTATGACACCAAAGACATCTATATTCTGCATTGTTCGGAAGTGGCTTTCTAGCCTCTCGTCCTGGAAGGACTGCTTGTCCTGTACCATGAGCTTAAGGATCATGACTTATTCATCTTCTGTCCCCCTGTCCTGAGTATAGTCTCTCCCTGGTACAAACTGGGCATGCAGGATAGCTGACTGTGTCAAAAAATGTTAAGAGCATGAACATTAAATCAGGCAGTCAAGGTACTTGCCATCCCTAAACCAGATTCCTCATTCATGTAAGAACTCTAATAACAGCGCCTATTTCATAGCATTGTGAGGATTAATTTAGATATGGATAAAGAACTTAGCCCAATATCTGGCATCCAGTACATGTTAGCCATCGTCGTTCTATATGAAGTGCTAAATGTAAAGATCAGTGGTACTCTTGTGATTGCCTGTGTTTCTGCCAAAGATCCATACACTCGAGATGTGTAACATGTATTATCTGACAACAGAATCCTTTTCATTTCTTGGTAAAATCTTCCCTCCAGTTTTTTCTGTTCATTTAAACAGAAATTTACTTAGAAATGGCCCATTTGAGGGGCGACTGGGTGGCTCAGTCAGTTCAGTGTCTGACTTGAGCTCAGGTATGATCCCAGGGTCCTAGGATCAAGTCCCATGTCAGGCTCCCTGCTCAGCTGGGAACCTGCTTCTCCCACTGCCTGCCACTCCCCCTGCTTGTGTGCTCACTCGCTCGCTCTCTCTTTCTGTCAAATAAATAAATAAAATCTTTAAAAAAAAAAAAAAGAAATGGCCCATTTGATAAGGAATGCCTGATAAAGTATACCAGCTGATTCATAAAATTGCTCCAGATAATTTTATGTTAAAGTTTTCATATTTTATTGTTTTTAGAAATTATTTTGGAAGAATAACAGTATGCTAGTGACTTAATGAATATTTTTATATTAAGTATTTACTTTGTCATTCTAAAAAATATACTAAACATTTCTAATTCCCGCGGGAAAATCCTAGGGTGAAAAAATTTTTCCCTTTTTCTTTTTTTTAATAGCTCTAGTGAGTTTAGAGATTTGAAGAAGGGTATTCCCAAGAAGCTGCAAAGAGACCCCATGTTTAAGCTTCTTAATGTTCTTTCTACAGACAAAGAGAAACATTTGGGCACATAGTCCACTGTTTGTTGTTGTTTCCGAAAGCACTGCCAAGGGAGACCTAATACTCTTGGGGTCTTTTCTTAGGTCCCCAGGAGGGAGTTGATGGAAGATGGTTATTAATCTACACCAACCTCAGTTTATTAGCTGTATTGGTTCCCAAACATGTTTTTGGCAGAGAAATAAACTCTGCAGCTCTCCTTATAGTGTTTCTCTAGCCCTTTCCAGCACTGCAACCAAGGGTTTTATTTTTTCCGTAAGAATTTTATAGACATTTGATCTTTTTTTCTCACTGCTCACCTCTCTTCTTCCCTCTGCTTGCTTGCACTTCTTTGTGCACACAAAATAGATAAGCTTCAATGATTGTTTTTCCTCTGAAAAATGTGTTATTCCTAACTTTCTTTCAGTTCTCTAAAATCTTATTTCCCAGAAACATCTTTTAACAACCAGTGTCAATTCTTTGTTCATCTACTGTAGATCACCGTTCCCTGTCTTGTATAGAATATGGGCTTCAATGGCTGTAAGTTGTTCTCTCCATTCTTTAAAAGTATTTTCTTTCCCAGAACCCTGAAGTCCAAAGTATGGTCCCTGGGCCAGTAGTTTTGTCATCACCTGGGGAGCTGGTTAGAAATACAGAATCTCAGGTCCTACCCCAGACCTACTAAACTGGAATGTATATTTTAACAAGATCCCCAGGTAATATATATGCACATGACATTTTAAGAAAGCACTACTATCAATCGTGATTTGTTCAAAGCGGGAAAAACTGTCCAGTAGTTCTCAACCCTGGCTGTTTGGTGGAATCACCTGAAGAACTTTGAAAAATGCCAACACCTGGACTCCCCATCTCCAGAAATTCTGATTTAATTGCTCTGGGGGTGGTCCCAGCATTGGGAGTTTTAAATGTTCCCCAGGTCGATTCTAATATGCATCCCAGGTTGAGAACTACTGTTGTTCATGAATCTTACCATTTTTCGTAGTTTTTTAGAATAGCATGTATATGTAAATCAGTGCAAGACTAATGACTAAAAACTATAGTTTTTATAATACATTTATTGGGAGGAAGTATATATGCCTAGAAAAAAATTGGAAATACATACACCAAAATATTAAGCAGTAATCTCTGGGTTATAGGGTATATAGCTCTTTCTTATTTTTTATCTTCTGTTTTTCAAACTTTCTGTAATGGCCATGAGTTCTTTTAGTAAAGAATCCTCATATGTGTATGTATATTTTTTAATAAATATAATACTGTATATGCTTTATAAACTGCTTTTCAGTTTTTAAAAATTTTATCCTGCTTTTCACATATCATTATATAAGTATATTACAAATATTTTCTCATACCTTTAAATACCATTTACATAGGCTTTTATATTGTTTAAAGTGAATCCTGACCCAAGATAATGGACTTTTGCCTTAAAAGATATGTTTACAGGGGCACCTGGGTGGCTCATTCGGTTAAGTCCCTGCCTTCAGCTCAGGTCATGATCTCAGGGTCCTGGGATAGAGCCCCACATTGGGCTCCCTGCTCAGCGGGGAGTCTGCTTCTCCCTCTGCCTCCCACCCCCCCGGCTCATGCTTTCTCTCTCACTCTGTCTTTCTCAAATAAATAAATGAAGTCTTTTAAAAAATTTTGTTTACATACCGACTGTTGTCTTGAGAGACTAACTGTTTAACTCTTGCAAACCTTCAGTGTTGGGATGCTTTCCTTATCCACAGAAGGGGAGGTGTTTACATGGAGGGGTCAAAACTGCAGTTAGGTCAGACCTTCCCAGGAGCTTTTGCAACTATTGTCAGTTGAGGACCAGCATTTTCTTGAGTTCTTAAACCTAATGCATAGAACGTGACTTCATTCTCCCAGAATATGCTGCACCCTAGGGAATTATTTTTATTTTTGAGAGAGAGAGCACATTGAGTGGGGCAGAGTGGAGGGAGAGAGAGAATCTTAAGCAGGCTCCATGCCCAGGATGGAGCCCAATGCAGAGCTCGATCACACGACCCCGAGATCATGACCTGAGTCGAAATCAAGAAGGACACTTAACCGACTGAGCCATCCAGGCACCCCTCCCCAACCAGGGAATTCTTAATGATGTTTGGATTGTAACATATGTGTCCTGTTGGAGGGAATTATATTTCTTTTTTGTTTTTTTTTTTAGATTTTATTTATTTATTTACAGAGACACAGCGAGAGAGGGAACACAAGCAGGGAGAGTGGGAGAGGGAGAAGCAGGCTTCCCGTGCAGCAGGGAGCCCGATACGGGGCTCGATCCCAGGACCCTGGGATCATGACCTGAGCCGAAGGCAGACACTTAACAACTGAGCCACCCAGGCGCCCCGGAGGGAATTATATTTCTAAACTTCCTCTTTTTTTTTTTTTAAAGATTTTTTTATTTATTTATTTGAGAGAGAGAGCACATGAGAGGGGGGAGGGTCAGAGAGAGAAGCAGACTCCCTGCCGAGCAGGGAGCCCGATGCGGGACTCGATCCAGGGACTCCAGGATCATGACCTGAGCTGAAGGCAGTCGCTTAACCAACTGAGCCACCCAGGCGCCCCCTCCTTTTTTTTTTTAAAGATTTTATTTATTTATTTGGCAGAGAGAGAACAAGTAGGCAGAGAGGCAGGCAGAGGGAGAGGGAGAAGCAGGCTCCCCGCCGAGCAGGGAGCCCGATGGGGGGCTCGATCCCAGGACCCTGGGATTATGACCTGAGCCGAAGGCAGGCGCTTAACGACTCAGCCACCCAGGTGCCCCTAAACTTCCTCTTCAAATCCTTTTTAGTTTAGTTGGAATTGTGCTTCAAGGCAATTAATATCTCTTATAGTTTGAGTTTCCTCTTCATTAATGTGTACATGGTGGTATGGAAAGTTGGAAAATTCCTAGAGTGATATCTTGAAACCTCAGTTGGTGTGGAGTTGTCCAGGCTGTGTTGTAATCAAAGAAAAGTCAAGTACATCCTCTTGCCCAAACCTTGGGAATAAAAACCAGCTTTACAACTTCAAAACAGTGATCTGCCTCTAAAACTGTTCTGTCCTAACCCATTCAAGTTGCATTAGATAAGAAGAGAATAATTTTGCTAATGGTCTCTGCAAGAAAGGAGACACAGTCTGCGGTTGGGGAAACTCTCATAGATGCACAGTAGCTTGCTTTGCAGGGGAAAAGCTCTTATTGCCATCTTCTCTACCAGAATCTGTATATAAAAGGTTCAGAAATGTGCAGTTTTTAGTTTCAGAGAAACAAGCTTAATATTTTATTCACAGAATTGAAGTTCTGGCTAGCAGAGCTTTTGAACTTAGCATTTCTTCCGAAGAGAAGGATTTGTAAGCACTTCACAATGTAAAGACCTCAGGAGCTACACCTGTTGCCTAAGGTCATGACACTATGTGTGTTCTTTAAAGTACTTAGTGTTTGGGGACGCCTGGGTGGCTCAGTCGGTTAAGCGGCTGCCTTCAGTCTGGGTCGTGATCCCAGGGTCCTGGGATCGAGTCCCACATCGGGCTCCTTGCTCACCAGGGAGCCTGCTTCTCCCTCTCTCTCCCTCTGCTTGTGTTCTCTCTGTCAAATAAATAAAATCTAAAATAATAATAATAATAAAGTACTTAGTGTTTGGTCTGAGTTTTCCCCTTAACCTGAGATGGTGGCACACTATCAACCTTGGCTATCTTCTCCGAAATGCAAATCAGGAAGAGACAAGACACCTGGATATAACACAGTACTGAAAGGTGATAAAGGATAGTGAGTGGGTGTTCAGCTTTGGAAGCATGTTTTAGACACTGATATTTATCTTAGCTCATAAGACCTGATTACAAGTAAGTTGAAGATGGTACTTTGTACAAGCCTCCATTATAGATAGTCCTTCTCACATTGCATTGCAATTATTCTTTTACCTGGTGGTTTTCCCTACCTGGAGGAGAGCTCCAGGGAACATATACAGGGATTATGTTTTATTAATCATAGTATATCCTAGCCCTGAGCCTAACACTCATAAATCTTCAGTAAATGTCAGACAAATGAAATGTCCAATTCAGTCTTGTTATAATCCAAAACTCTTTGGTCGTATTCAAATACGGGTTTACTTTTTTTCTTCTTTTTTCACCAGTTATAACTTGATCATTACTTATGCCAGTAAGTGATTAACAATTATAAAGTAGATGACTATTCTGGACATTTGGGAGGGAAAATAGAAGAAAAATAACTATGAAACCTTTTATCTAAAATTATATCAGTATTGGGGATTTGGGGGCTGTTTGGCTGGCTCAATCAGTAAAGCGTACAACTCTTGTCTCTTGTGGGTTTAAGCCCCATGTAGGGTGTAGAGATTACTTAAAAATAAAATCTCAGGGCACCTGGGTGGCTCAGTTTAAGTGTCTACCTTCGGTTCAGGTCATGATCTTGGGGTCTGGGTATCGAGCCCCACCTCGGGCTCCTTGCTCAGCAGATAGTCTCCTCCCTCTCTGTCTGCCCCTCTCCCCCTCTCATGCTCTCGCTCTCTCTCTCTCTCTCTCTCTCAAATAAATAAAATCTTTTAAAAAATTTTTAATAAAAATAGGGGCGCCTGCGTGGCTCAGTTAGTTAGGCATCTGTCTTCAGCTCAGGTCATGGTCCTGGGATCGAGCCTGCTTGTCCCTCTCCCTCTGCCCTTCCCCCCTGCTTGTGCTCTCTCTTGCTCTCTTTCTCAAATAAATACATAAAATCTTTAAAAAAAATTTTTTTTAAATAAAATCTTTTAAAAAATTGGGGGATTCGATTTTTAGACCACATTTGTGTTCAGAATGAACATGTTATGGAGGACATGTATATATTTCAGTGTCATCATGCTGCTTTAACTTTTTTTTTTTTTTAAGAGAGGAAGGGAGGGGACGTCTGGGTGGCTCAGTTGGTTAAGCGACTGCCTTCGGCTCAGGTCATGATCCTGGAGTCCCGGGATCGAGTCCCACATCAGGCTCCCTGCTCAGCAGGGGGTCTGCTTCTCCCTCTGACCCTCTTCCCTCTTGTGCTTTCTATCTCTCATTCTCTCTTTCTCAAATAAATAAATAAAATCTTTAAAAAAAGAGAGAGAGAGGAAGGGAGGGGAGGGGGCAGCGAGAGAGGGAAAATCTCAAACAGACTCCATGTCCAGCGCAGAGCCTGACATGGGGCTCAATCTCACAACCCTGAGATCATGACCTGAGCCGGAAGAAATCAAGAGTTAGACACTTAACCAACTGAGCCACCCAGGTGCCCCATGGTGCTTTAACTCATTTTAAGATTTGAAAACACAAATTTAAAAAAATATATATTTCTCTGGCCACTGGTGTTAATATATTAAGTAAATTAGGGGCACCTGGGTGGCTCAGTCACTTAAGCATCTGCCTTCGGTTCAGGTCATGATCCCAGTGTCCTGGGATCGAGCCCCGAATCAGGCTCCATGCTCAGCAGGGAGCCTGCTTCTCCCTTTCCCTCTGCCTGCCTGCCTATTTATGATCTCTCTCTCTCTCTGCCAAATAAATAAAATCTCTTGGGCACCTGGGTGGCTCAGTTGGTTAAGCGACTGCCTTCGGCTCAGGTCATGATCCTGGAGTCCCGGGATCGAGTCCCGCATCGGGCTCCCTGCTCAGCAGGGAGTCTGCTTCTCCCTCTGACCCTCTTCCCTCTCGTGCTCTCTATCTCTCATTCTCTCTCTCAAATAAATAAATAAATAAATAAATAAAATCTCTAAAATATATATATTAAGTAAATTGAATGGGTGAGACACATGTTTGATTTTTGGGTGCCTAGCAAAGTTAGGCCTGAAACCATTATTCTGACTCCTTAAGCATTATATCTGCGGTAGTTAGCTTGGAATTTGTTCATCCCAACAGTTTTGGTTTTTTTTTAAGAAATGAAATCTATGATTGAGATTAGTGTATAATATGTATTATACTGTATGTTAAGCTGTGTCTAAGTATATACCAAGTTACTATTTAAAATGAGTTCTAAATACTATATGTAAGAGAAGATTCACCAAGAAAAAACCATAGTAAAAAAAAAGGAATATTCTTTGCAAAAGAGCAATTTCTTTGTAAAGCTTAGAAGGTGGCTTATTAGTAGAGGTAAGACCTAAGTTCTAGTGTATTTCGACCTCTCACTAGCTATGAGGCTTTAAGTCTGTTAATGTCTCTTAGGCTGTTTTTTAATCTTTAAAATGGGAATGATAATCTGCTTCGAGAGGGTCGGCTGAGATAATATGTGTAAAAGTGATTTATAAAGTTTTAAGGTGCTGTGCAAATGAATGATGGATTTCACTGATGGCCTTAGGTTTCATAGCCCAATTCTGAGTTTTTTTATTATTGCATAATAAGTCATAGTAAGCCTATTAGAGCAATGATTTGGAAAACATTAGGGTGGAAGGTTTACTTGGGCAGAAAAAATAACTACTATTAAGCTTTTCATATATACCTAGAGTATGTGCAGACCAGACTTTTTTTTTGTAATTTATACAATAATACTACAAAGAAAGGTGGAACAGGTTATGTTGGACTCTCTATAGTTTTTCTTTTAATATTTTTCCAATTTTATCATAATATAATTGACATATACTATGCTTTTGCTTTTGCTTTTTTTTTTTTTCCAGAATAGATCCAGACCAAGAATATGTTTCCTCTTTGTGCTAGATCCTTCCCATTCCTACAGATCCCTTTTTCACATGCTTATCAAGTGTCTCTCTGCATCTTTTTTTTAAGATTTTATTTATTTGGGGCACCTGGGTGACTCAGTCATTAAGCGTCTGCCTTCGGCTCAGGTTATGATCCCAGGGTCCTGGGATTGAGTCCTGCATCGGGCTCCCTGCTCAGCGGAGCTCCTACTTCTCCCTCTCCCACTCCCCACTGCTTGTATTCCCTTTCTCACTGTGTCTGTGTTAAATAAATAAATGAGATCTTTGAGGGAAAAAAAGATTTTATTTATTTATTGAGACAGAGAGAGAGAGCACAAGCAGGGGGTAGTGGCAGAGGGAGAGGGAGAAGCAGGCTCGCCACTGAGCAGAGAGCCAGACCTGGGGCTTGATTCCAGGACTCTAGGATCATGACCTGAGCTGAAGGCAGACTCCTAACTGACTGAGCCATCCAGGCAACCCAGGTCTCTCTGAATCTTTATTGGATTTTTGCTTTTGAAACATTTTATGACCCTTTTATTAATTTTCAAAGTCTTTTCTTGATATCTCTATAATCCTTTAAAAAATAATTACATATATATATATTTTTTTTTTTTTTTTTAAGATTTTATTTATTTGACAGAGAGAGACACAGCGAGAGAGGGAACACAAGCAGGGGGAGTGGGAGAGGGTGAAGCAGGCTTCCCGCGGAGCAGGGAGCCCGATGCAGGGCTCGATCCCAGGACCCTGGGATCATGACCTGAGCCGAAGGCAGACGCTTAACGACTAAGCCACCCAGGCGCCCAAAAAATAATTATATATATTATTGATGAACACTTGGGTTGTTTCCACTTTTTTTGGCTATTATGTATAATTCTGCTTTGAACATTCCATGTACAAGTTTTTGTATGAATGTACATTTTTACCTCCCTTGGGCATATACCTAGGAGTGGAATATCTCAGCCATATGGTAATTCTATGTTTAATTTTTTTTTTTTAAGATTTTATTTACTTATTTGACAGAGACACAGCGAGAGAGGGAACACAAGCAGGGGGAGCAGGAGCAGGAGAAGCAGACTCCCCACTGAGCAGGGAGCCCGATGTGGGGCTCGATCCCAGGACTCTGGGGTCATGACCTGAGCCGAAGGCAGACACTTAACCGATTGAGCCACCCAGGCGCCCTCTATGTTTAATTTTTTGAGGAACTACCAGATCCTTTTCCAAAGTGGGTGCACCATTTTACATTTCCAGCAATGGTGGATGAGGGTTCCAATTTCACTATATCTTCATCAACACTTGCTACTTTGTCTTTTTGAGAAGACCCCTCCTAGAGAGTATAAAGTGCTACCTCATTGTGGTTCTAATTTGCAATTCCCTGATAACTAATGATGTGGAGCATCTTTTTATGTGCTTACTGGCCATCTTTGGAAAAATGTCCAGATTCTTGCCCATTTTTTTTTTAAAGATTTTATTTATTTGAGAGAGGGCTGGCAGAGGAGCAGAGGGAGAAGGAGATAATCTCCAGCAGACTCTGTGCTGAGCACAGAGCCCCACACAGGGCTCAATCCCATGAACCTGAGATCATGATCTGGGCCGAAACCAAGAGTCAGACACTCAACCAACTGAGCCACCCAGGCGTCCCTTGCCCATGTTTTAATTGGGTTACTTATCTTATGATTGAGTTGTAGGAATTCTTTATATATTCTGGATACAACTCCCTTATCAGATCTATGATTTGCAAATATTTTCTCCAATTCTGTAGGATGTCTGTTTTCTTGATAGTATCCTTTGAAGCATAAACGTTTTTAATTTTGAGTAAGTCCAGTTTTTTGTTATTGTCGTCACTTGTGTTTCTAACAGTTTCATAATTTTAGCTCTTACATCTGGATCTGTGACCCATTTTGAGTTCATTTTTATTTACATGAAGAGTTGGGGATCCAGTTGTAGGTATCTGTGGTCTCAGCACCATTTGTTGAAAACTTTTTTTTTCTCCCATTAAATTGTCTTTGGCATCCTTATCAAATCTCAGTTGACCATATATGTGAGGTTTAAATGGATTCTCAATTCTATTCCATTGATCTGTATGTCTATCCTTATGCCAGTACCACACTATCTTAATTACTATAGCTTATAGTAAGTTTTGAAGTCAGGAAGTATGACTTGCCCAATTTTGTTCTCTTTCTCAGGATTGTTTGGCTACTCTGAGACCCTTGATTTGTATATGAATTTTAGGATCAGTTTGTCAGTTTCCACAAAAAAAAAAAAAAAAAATCCAGCTGGGATTTTGATAAGGATTAAGTTGAATCTGTATTTGGGGAGTATTGCCATATTTTTTTTTTTTTTTTTTTTTTTTTTTTTTTTTAGGCTCCACGCTGGGCTTAAACTCCCGAACCTGAGATCAAGAATCAGAAGCTTCACTGACTAAGCCACCCAGGCGCCCTAGCCCCAGTACTGCCATCTTAACAGTATTAATTTGGGCCATCCATGGAATTCTATTTTGATCTGTAGGAAAGAATAACAAAAAGCATTGTAATGAAAGAAGTTCTTGCTTGTCCTCCCTCCACAAAAAGCCTTTGGGGAGAATCCCACAAGTGGATGGACAAAAGAACCATCAATCCCAGTCTCCCAACTCAGGGAGTTACATACACTGAGCCTTGGAGAATCCACAACCAAGGTTTCCGGAGGCTGACAGTGGGCCTGTCCCCTACTGATGGGGACAGAGATTTCATTCCTTCTGACCTGTAAAGTATCCCAGGTGGTCAGAGACAGAGCAGGGGGTGCATGTTTGTGTCCTAAGTAGATGAACCTGTTGTTTTTATATCCTTTAAGCCTTTAACTTCCCTGGGCATGAGAAGATTGCTTTTTTGTTGTTGCCATTTTGTTTTATGGCTGTTAGTTTCTTTTGCTGGTCTGTTTTGGAGGAATTCTTTATCAGCCAAAACAGTTTTTGAGTTAGCAAGATAAAATTTGCAGGTTTAGCTTAGAGGCCACACTTCTTCAGAGTGTGGAAATTATAGGCTCCTAAAGAGACCTAATGTGTGATGATTCCACTGGAAATCAGTTTGTAAACATAATTACAATATCAGTTAATGGTGTAGGTTTCCGTAGTGTAGTGGTTATCACGTTCACCTCACAATATCAGTTAATGGTTCATTTTTATGTTCCTTCAATTCTTACCCCCCTAAAGTCTACTCATATGTAGTTGCACCCACATGTAATAGATCAGAGTGAAGAATATATACTGGTGGGGGGGCGCCTGGGTGGCCCAGTCGATAAGCGTCTGCCTTCGGCTCAGGTCGTGATCCCAGAGTCCTGGGATCGAGCCCCGCATCGGGCTCCCTGTTTGGCAGGAAGCCTGCTTCTCCCTCTCCCACTCCCCCTGCTTGTGTTCCCTCTCTCGCTCTTGCTATCTCTCTTTCAAATAAATAAATAAAATATTAAAAAGAAAAACAAGAATATATACTGGTGGGGTCTGTCCTTCACATGCCCTTGACGGTTTTGTCTTTCTGATTCTTAAGACTCACAGTCTTTTGAATGTTACCTTTGGGAAAAGTTGGCCTCTTCTGTACTCAGGAGGCTTGGCTCTATCTGTTAAGAGCCTCTCTTTTTTATCCTCAGAAAACTAAAGGGGGATAAAGGATGCCTTTTGCTGATGGAAACATGGTTTTTGTTCTTGATCCCTGGTGGCATGATTTCTGACTCTGGAAATGATCTTCCTCTCTTATGACAAAACATGGATCTTCTAGTATACTCTCTGTCTGAAAGTCAAAGAGTAACGGCAGTCCCTGGAGGAAAGCACGGGCTCCGGCTGTTTGGGGAGTGATGTTGAAACCAGATCTAGTGACAGCGCTCAGTTCTCCCTGGGGAGATCTCTAGGTAAGGGAAGAACGACAGAACTAGCTCATTAGTACTGCCCAGTGTTCATTCGTAGAAGTCCTAGGCAATTTTCAATCTTAAAAATAAGTCAGTCAAGGGGCGCCTGGGTGGCTCAGTCAGTTAAGCGTCTGCCTTTGGCTCAGGTCACGATCCCAGGGTCCTGGGATCGAGCCCCCACATCAGGCTCCCTGCTCCGCGGAAAGCCTGCTTCTCCCTCCCCCACTCCCCTGCTTGTGTTCCCTCTCTCGCTCTCTTTCGTCAAATAAATAAAATCTTAAAAAAAAAAAGTCAAAAAAATAACTTGCATCTTTATCCCAGTATTTGCTAGCGATTTCATATTAGGTAAGGTTTTTAATATCCCCAAAACTTCATTTTCCTATCCAGAAAGTGAAGTAATGGAGGTAATGATACCTAAACCATGGGGTTTTGTATCTGTAAAGCCTGTAATGCAGGGCTTGGCTCACCAACTGTTAATGAGATCAAGTCTATAAAGTATAAGGAAACAAGACCTAAATATAAAAAGCTTAAACGTAGGAGATAAAGCAACAGTGCACACAAGCTCTTACCAGCTAGTGAAACAGACTTTACACTCAGAGTTAAGAGTATATTTTGACAATAATACTAATACTAATCTAGTGAGTATTTACTGTGTTCTGGGCACTGTCCTACATTAATTCGTATTGAATCTTCACGAAAAATCCTGTAAGTACTTACTACATTTTGGAGTTGAGGCAAACTAAGCCTTAACGGCAGAGCCATGGTTTTAACCTAGGCTGTGAGACTCCACGCCTGTGCTTTAACCACATGTACACGATGGGAAGAGAGGGAGTACTAGAGAAGTAAAATGGAAAGGAAAGGGGCTTTCAGGTAGGATATCAGGCTTAGGAAAGCATGGAAGATTTCATGGGATGGTGTCACATATAGGGATAGTGATTGAACCAGTTGGCTGGAGCAGATGTTTTTTTAGGTGAACTGCAGGAATCTTCGTTCAGGGTGTTAGATGAGGGTGTGTCTATACTTGATCCAGTGACAGTAGAAAGAAAGCACTGAAAGGTTTTGGAGCAGGGAGGGGACAGGATCCAAGTGATACTTTAGAAACAGTAGTCTGGCAGTAGTGTGCAGATTGGGTTGAAAAACTGCAAATGCATTTCAATGGAAGAAATAGGGCTTGGTGACTGACTGGAAAGGAAAAATCGGGGGTGGTGGGGGGGAGGTTCATGAAGGTCAGTGTCCAGAGAGAGCCCTCAGGCAATTTTGACACCAAAATAGTTTCGTCAAATTTGGAAACCTTGAGAATAAGCTGTGAATGACTTCCTGACTCTCATTCCTGTAAACTTCCTGTACTTCCCAAAATGCAGTCTCTTCCAGGCCTCAGTACCTTCTGGTTGTCTCATTCCTTTGCTTATACTCCCCATTTCTCCCCAACAGCGCCCTGTCAGAAAGCCCTTTTCCTTTCTAAACAAAATCCCTTCCTCCTGGGGCTTTTCAAGGAGTCCTCCCTCTCATTTGCCTGCCTCCCAAAACCTGAAAACCTGACCCTTCCCCAGGGAGGCAGCTTCCTTGAGAGCACAGGGCAGAACAGCTCTTCCCCACCCACTCGAGGGGCCAAGCTCAGTGGGCCAGTTTGACAGGCGAAAATGTGCATTTCCCCCATGTTTTGCCTAGTGTTTTTTTGAAACATTTAATCTTTTTCTTATATAAATGTTCCTTGTATAGTAAAGACCCTGTCCCTTTGCTTGTCATGAATATTTTTCTAGTTTTTCATTTGACTTTATTTATGATGGTTTTGAGGTATGGAAGATGTGCTGGTTTTACTTTCAGAAACGCTTTCAGGATTAATTAACTCAGGAAATACACAACTACATTTTCCTTGTAAAAACTTAAAATAATTTGAATAAATTAGTCCCTTTTTATCTCTGTACCCAGCCCTAGTCCTTTTTCCCTCCTACTGAAACCACTCAGGTGGAATTTCTGTGGAATTATATATACTTAGTTTTTTGTATGATTTCTTTTGTTTTTCTGCTCAGAGAGACCTTCCTCATCCTTAGGTCATATAAATATTCACCTATATTTTCTTTATATCTAACTCTTGAGGACAATTGGGTACAAGTATCCCCTGCTTTTCAGAAGTTCATGTTAGGACATTTCACATTTACAAAAGACCTGCGTTAGTACTTGTTCTCACTAACTGAAAGAAATCCAAAGAGGATTTTCACTTCTACAGAAAAAGGGGAAAAACAATAGGGTTGAATATTTGTCTTGCAGTGAGCCCTTATGGAGGCAGCACGCACCCCTGAGCAGCGAGCATGGTGCCACCCTGCTCCCACCCTGGAAACTAGTTTACCCAACATCTCAGCATCAAGCCACCATAGCTTTCAGTTGTGTCTGTGAGCATTTGTGCTTTATCTTGATTTATTTTGTGTATCTGTTAGCGAGATGTGCATTAAGGTATCAGAAAAACCTAAGAGATGATTTTATAGGTGTAGAAACACTCAAAATTTTTTCCACAATAAATTAATGATAATTACTTCTTGGCTTTTTTGCCATTTCAGCTTACAAAAGCTTGCTTTCTTGCTTTCTTGCTTTCTTGCTTTCTTGCTTTTTTTTCTAAAGATTTTATTTATTTATTCGGCAGAGAGAGCACAAGCAGGGGGAGTGGTAGGCAGAGGGAGAAGCAGACCCCCTGCTGAGCAAGGAGCCCGGTATGGGACTCAAATCCCAGGACCCTGGATCATGACCTGAGCCAAAGGCAGACGCCTAACGCACTGAGCCACCCAGGCATCCCTCAGCTTACAAAAGTTTTCGTAGGAACACTGTACTTTTGGATAGTGGGGGAAACCTGTATATTATAGTAAGCAGTGTGAGGTAACTAACCATTTTTCTTCACGGGTTTGGAATTTAGCATATATAAAAGTCAGTATATGCTGGGGTCATTGCTATGTTTTTTGGTCTATCAATCTACCTCTTTATGCTAGTACCAGACTAATTGTAGCTTGGAATATACTTTGGTGTACTTCCCACCACTACCACCTACATGTTCTACATTACCTTTTTTTTTCCCCATCCTTGAGGTTCTGGAAGGGCTTTCCTAATAGCATCCTCCTTTACCAAACCTTTTCTCCTCCTCTCTAAAGTAAAAATCAGGGGCGCCTGGGTGGCTCAGTCAGGTAAGTGTCTGCCTTTGGCTCAGGTCATGATCCCAGGGGCCTAGGATCAAGCCCCATGTCGGGCTCCCTGCTGAGCAGGGAATCTGCTTGTCCCTCTCCCTCTAACCCTCCCCTCTGCTCATGCCCTCTCTCTCAAATAAATAAGAACCTAAAAAATAAAAAATAAAAAAAGGTGGTCAGATTAAAAAATAAAGTAAAAATCAGTTTTCTCTCTTGAATTTCTTGATTTTTATAAAGTTCCATTATTTTTCTAGCTACCCGGTTCAAAACCACCACCAACTGTTTATAAGCCATCAGCTCTCTCCAAATTAACTTTTCTGTATCTTTCTCCGACCCCCAAAAGCTGTAATTCTCAGGCAGAGAAATAAAACCCCAAAGGAGGACAAGAAACTTCCTCCTCCTGGCCTTTTCTGTAGTTTCTCTTTAATTTCAACTTGGACTATACTCTTGGCCTCTCTTTGCCTTTTTTCCCTATTGAAATTTTTGTTGGGGTCCCTGGGTGGCTCAGACAGTTGAGCGTCTGCCTTCTGCTCAGGTCATGATCCCGGGGTCCTGGGATCAAGCCCCACATCGGGCTCACTGGTGAGCGGGAGCCTGCTTCTCCCTCTCCCTCTGCCTGCTGGTTCCCCTGCTTGTTCACTCTCTCTCTCTGTCAGAAAGAAATTTTTGTTATACTACTGGAGTATCATTTACTCTGATATTACCAAAGAAAAAAAACTAAGTGATAAGGTTTAAACATAAGTAAAATACCACAGCAATGGGATATTGAAGTCCATAAAGAAGAGCCCAGCCATAAAGTCTTAAATGTTGTCTTAGAAACTAGTAATATGGATGTACATGTGGGTGTCTTCATCAGTTTTTTTTTTTTAAACTTCATTTTGAGGGGCTCCTGGGTGGCTCAGTCGGTTAAGCATCTGCCTTCAGCTCAGGGTCCTGGGATCAAGCCCTGAGTCAGGCTCCCCTGGGAGTCTTCTCCCTCTGCCTCTCCCCCTGCTTCTGCTCTATGTCAAATAAATAAATAAAATCTTTAAAAGAAAAACAACTTCATTTTGAAATAATTTTAGCTTACAAGAACTTATAAAAAATAGTGCAGTGAGTTCCCATGTATTCAATGATAATATCTTAATAACATCTAACATAGCCATAGTACATTATCAAAACCAGGAAATAGACACTGGCACCATACCAGTAACTGCTATTTACCTGGATAACATACATTCTAGAATTACCCTGAGAGTTAACTTGGCCATGCATGGAACGGTCGTGGAACCAGCAACTTTTCAGCTATCTTATTTACATTTGGGCTCAGTGATATATATATTAGAAGAAATGAGAGGCTGAGCAAAGAAACAAAGGGTAGTGGACTTTCTTGTCAAAGCCAGCTCTGCAGAATGTCCTTTTATTCCACCTCTGATAGACATTTCCATGTTTCCCATGTAGCCAACCAGAAGTTTCATGGAAGAGCAGATCACTCGTCCTGTTTGGTAATGTTCTGTCTCCAGTTCTCCCGTTTCCAGGGGAGGAGCCAGGAGTCAAGTTAGGCAGGTGAGGGACTCCATAGCCTCTGCTGTTGTTACAAGTCAAAAGCAAACCCTGTAGCCCTCCCCTGTGGCTTTGGACTGAGACAAAGGAAAATAATGTGACAGGAACAAATTGACAGTGGCTACATCTGCCAGCAGTGACTAATACAGCGCAGAGTGTCAGGTTCTCTGGGTCAAACAAAGTTGGTGCTGCCCGGGACATTGTTTCCCATGGATAGTTTGGTCTTGACCCTTGCTTGAGGCACCCTTGGAAGTGTATGCTTATCATAGAGTGTCATCAGTATAAAGGACAGTGCTGTTTTCAGGTTCCTTGGCAAAAAAAAAAAAAAAGAACAAATGCAACTTGTTGAAGACATCAAGGGATTTTTTTGTTTGTTTTTTTGAGCAGTCTTTTGTGGCAGGGAAAGGTGTATTACAGTGGTGTGACAAATTAAGGTCTGGTTTTTTAGGGGACTTAGTATCTGAAATGTGATTATATCCAAGTGGATTATAATCTTTAGACGTTGTTACCATCTGATAATGACTAGAATTCTTCCCCATCACAACAAAGACTTATGGATATACCCTGCCTTAAGATTACTGTAAACAAGTTCACTTATAACTTTCAAAATGGGGGCTGGGCGCCTGGGTGGCTCAGGCTTGAACTGACTCTTGTTTTAGGTTCAGGTCATGATCTCAGGTCTTGGGATTAAGCCCCCCAGGGCAGGCTCTGTGCTCAGCACGGAGTGGGCTTGAGAATCCCTCTCCCTCTCCCTCTTACTCTGCACTCCCCTCACGTATGCATGCATGCACTCTCTCAAAATAAATAAATTATTTATTTTTTAAGAAACAACTCTCAAATTGGGGCTTTATTTTTTTTTTAAGATTTTATTATTTGAGAGGGGCACCTGGGTGGCTCAGATGGTTAAGCGTCTGCCTTCGGCCCAGGTCATGATCCCAGGGTCCTGGGATCGAGCCCCACATCAGGCTCCTGGCTCAGTGGGGAGCCTGCTTCTCCCTCTCCCTCTGCCTCTCTCCCTGCTCGTGCTCTCTCTCTCTCTCTCTCTCTCTCTCTCTCTATCTCTTTGTCTCAAATGAATAAATAAAATCTTTAAAAAAAAAAAAGATTTTATTATTTGAGAGAGAGAAAGAGAGCACCAGTGGAGGGGAGGGGCATAGGGAGAGGGAGAAGCAGACTCCCCACTGAGCAGGAAGCCCGACAAGGGGCTCGATCCCAGGACCGCATGATCATGACCTGAGTTGAAGGCAGACGCTTAACTGACTGAGCCACCCAGGCCATTAACATTTAAGTTAATGGTATACAAGATTTATTTCATTTATAAGATAACTCATTCGGCATTTTTGAAACAGTAAATTCCTACAGAGCTTTTTAAATTGTTTAATTTCCTGGGGCACGTGGGTGGCTCAGTCAATTAAGCATCTGCCTTCGGCTCAGGTCATGATCCCAGGGTCCTGGGATCGAGCCCCACATCAGGCGTCCTGCTCAGCGGGAAGCCTGCTTCTCCCTCTCCCCCTTCCCCTGCTTGTGTTCCCTCTCTCGCTGTGTCTCTCTCTGTCAAATAAATAAATAAAATCTTTTTAGAAATAAACTGTTTAATTTACAAAAACAAAAACACCTTCATTTTCACCATTTTCTTTTTTTCTTTTTTTCACCAACTGTTTTAAATTGCTAAAATTCACCTATATAAAAAAGCATTCTTTCTGTGTTCTTATATGAAGGTACCTCACAGACTTTTTTTTTTTAAGATTTTATTTATTTGACAGCACAAGCAGAGGGGGCAACAGGCAGAGAGAGAGGGAGAAGCAGGCTCCCCACTGAGCAAGGAGCCCAATGTGGGACTCAATCCCAGGACCCTGGGATCATGATCTGAACTGAAGGCAGACGCTTAACGACTGAGCCACCCAGGTGCCCCGTCATCTCACAGATTCTTGGACGTGGTACCTTTTTCTAGTTAAAAGTGTACATTCACGGGGCGCCTGGGTGGCTCAGTTGGTTAAGCAACTGCCTTCGGCTCAGGTCATGATCCCGGAGTCCCAGGATCAAGTCCCACATCGGGCTCCCTGCTTGGCGGGGAGCCTGCTTCTCCCTCTGACCCTCTCCCCTCTCATGTACTCTCTCTCTCATTCACGCTCTCTCAAATAAGTAAATCTTTAAAAAAAAAAAAAAGTGTACATTCACATGACCAGCAAGCAGATATACTCATTTATTTTTAAAAGCTAACAAATCTCCGAAAATAGTATGAAAATATAAAGAGACTCTTATTTATTTGAATAATACTCATTTTAAAAAGATTCCCTCATCACATGTCAACTACAGTAATAAAATTTTTATTTATTTATTTATTTGAGAGAGAGAATGAGATAGAGCATGAGAGGGGGGAGGGTCAGAGGGAGAAGCAGACTCCCTGCCGAGCAGGGAGCCCAATGTGGACTCGATCCCGGGACTCCAGGATCATGACCTGAACCAAAGGCAGTCGTCCAACCAACTGAGCCACCCAGGCGCCCAGTAATAAAATTTTTTAAGATTTTTATTTATTTATTTATTTATTTATTTATTTATTTATTTATTTATTTGAGGGAGAGTGCGTGCCAGTGGGTAGAGGGAGAAAGAATCTCAAGTAGACTCCACATGGAGCCCAACGTGGGTCTTGATCTCACAACCCCAAGATCACCAGAGCCACAACCTAGAATCAGACGCTCGACCAACTCAGCCACCCAGGCACCCCTCAATTAAAAAAAAAAAAAAAATTTAAGATTTCATTTATTTGAGAAAGAGAGAGAGAGCACATGAGCAGGGGGAGGGACAGAAGGAAAAGCAAACTCCCCGCTGAACAGGGAGCCTGTTGTGGGACTCGATCCCAGGACTCAGGGATCGTGACCTGGGCCAAAGGCAGACGCTTAACCGACTGAGCCACCCAGGCATCCCTGATTATTTTTTAAATATACTGAAAATAACCAAGTCCTAGACAAGTAAGAACTGTACCACAACTCTAGGATACCTGTTAATAAGTTTCATGAGGAGATAACTTGAGCTTTTACAAAGTAGAATAAAAATAAAATACTGATTAAGAAATTAGTCCCCTTTTTGCCTTAATTGAAACATGATTCTAAAATGAAAAACTTTCCTAAGAAAATGTGCCCTATAAAAAACTAATTGAAGAAAAACAAAACTGATACTGACTATCCTTATACAGAGTGCCACAAACCTAATAATCTGTAAACAGTTTCTCTATCATTTGTCCTTCCTAGCCGTATTACCCAAAAGAAAAAGAAAATCTTTTCTAAGTACTTTTGTACACTAGAAAGTTACTGATTGATGTGACTAAATTCCAAGAACTCATAGCCAAAGATTTCCCTGCTTTTACTGTCAACTCAATGAGAGGAAACACCTCTCCCCTCAAGAAGCCCATAATCAGGCCGCCTGCTGATTCAGTCAGTTAGGCTTCTGACTCTTGATTTCAGCTCAGGTCATGATCTCAGGGTCCTGGGATCAAACCCTGCATCAGGCTCTCTGCTCAGAGGGGACCCTGCTTTTCCCTCTCCCTCTGTGCTCTCCCGCTGTCTCTCTCTCAAATAAATAAATAAAATCTTTAAATAAAAAAGATTTTGAGTGCATAAAACGAAAGTCAAACATTAATTAATACAACAAAGTTTTTGGTGACTTTTCCCTTATTGAAAGTTCTGAGAGGGGCGCCTGGGTGGCTCAGATGGTTGAGCGTCTGCCTTTGGCTCAGGTCATCATCCCAGGGTCCTGGGATCGAGTCCTGCATTGGGCTCCCTGCTAGGCGGGGAGCCTGCTTCTCCACTCTGCCTCTGCCTCTCTCTCGCTCTCTCTCTCTGACTCTCATGAATAAATAAATAAAACATTAAAAAAAAAGCAAGTCTCCTATTAAAAAAAAAAGTTCTGAGAGAGTTTAAGATCATATGTGCTTTTATTAGAGAATGTGAAGTAGCTTATAAGAAGTTACTTCTCTAAGGTTTTTTTTGCTTCGTCTAATCCTGAGTGATTATATTATTATGACTGGATGTATTTTAGAGAAATTTGTTTGGGTGGCATTGCTATGCAGTTAGTACATCTGGGGTGGTTGTTAACCAGCCTCTGCCCATGATAATTTCTTTGTCTTTGTTACTCCCATTTCCCTCCATCATGGTTGCATCCATAAGGGTCCTGTAAGCTAAAGAAAAATTTCTTCCCACCTCCTTCTATCAGCTTGTCTGGTGTGGCCTTGTGATCATATCAAAAAGCAATTTAACTCTTTTGATTTTGCTGGCTTCTCTTGTGAGAGACTTCAAATGAATGTCCAGTGTCCAAGCTGACCAGAGAGCATAGAGGTGTATGAGGTCATTAGTATCTTCCCTGTGTCTAGGTGAGAAAAGGGAATAGGGAGGAGCATACAGCACAAAGGGTGGCCAGAGAGATGTTGGAACCACAAGGTAAAGAACATAAAATGCTAAGCTAAGAAGTTAGGACTTTTCTCAGTGAAAATCTTTTGATGGGGCACCTGGGTGGCGCAGTCGGTTAAGCATCCAACTCTTGCTTTCCGCTCAGGTCATGATCTCAGGGTGGTGAGATCAAGCCCCACATTGGGCGCTGTGCTCCGCGCAGAGTCTGCTTAAGATTCTTTGTCAGCCCCTCCCACTCGTGTGTACGCTTTCTCTCTCCTAAGTAAATCTTAAAAAAAAGAAAGAAAGAAAATCTTTTGAAAGTTTTTGAAGGGGAAGTAATGATATGATCCAGCTTGTGTTTTAGGAGTGTTGCTCTAGTCACAGATTATATTATAGATTATATTAGATAATCTGTATTAGATTATAAAGGCTAGATGAGTGGTACCTCAACTTTATTGCACATAAGAATTGCTTTTTTTTTTTTAAAGATTTTATTTATTTATTTGAGAGAGAATGAGAGATAGCACGAGAGGGAAGAGGGTCAGAGGGAGAAGCAGACTCCCCGCTGAGCAGGGAGCCCGATGTGGGACTCGATCCCGGGACTCCAGGATCATGACCTGAGCCGAAGGCAGTCGCTCAACCAACTGAGCCACCCAGGCGCCCAAGAATTGCTTTTTAAAATGAGCATTCCCAAGGCTCCTGGCTGGCTCAGTCAGAAGAGCATGTGGCTCTTGATCCCATAACCCAGATGAATCCCTGAAACTTAAAGGTGTAGCCATCTTAACTAGATATTTTTAAGCAGATTGTTTAGTGTTGAAATATTTTCATGTTTGAGATAAAAATTTAGGTATCAGAGCACAGTCATTTAATAATAAAACCAACAGGCCTGATACAAATAATTGAATAAAAAATCAATGGCAGAAGAGACAAATTTCCACTGCAAAATTCCAAATAATTCACATTCTTCCCTCATGGAGTTGGAGCATAACTCCCCACCTGTTAGTTTGGGCTGTAGTTACTTCGTTCCGAGAGTACAATATGGAAAGAAGGGGAAAAGAACATATTTACAGTGGAGAAACCTGACAAGCACCACCTCAGCCAGGTGATCAAGATCAGCATCAACAGTGATAAAGCAGGTTGATGATACATAGCCTTGACATGATGGGATGAAAATGGCACTTCATCTCAATGGTCTTCCTTTCTAAAAACTCAGAACCCCAGCCTAATCATGAGAAAAATATCAGACAAACCCCGATTGTCAGACACCCAGAAAATACTTGACTAGTACTACTCAACACTGTCAAGGTCATCCAAAAAAAACAAGGAAAATCTGAGAAACTCTCACAGCCCAGAGGAGCTTCAGGAGACATGATAACTAAATGTAAATGTGGGATCCTGGGACAGAAAAAAGGACATTAAATTAAAACTTAAGGAAATCTGAACAAACTGTAGACTTTAGTTAGTGATAATGTATCAGTATTGGTTCATTAGTTGCGACAAATATAAGATGTCTATAATAGGGGAAACTAGTGTGAGGTATATGAGAACTCTACTGTTACAACTATTTTGCAAATCTAAAAGTTTACTTTTCAGAAAGGAATAGAACAGAATAACAATTGATAAACCAATTCCCTTCCTGGTAAATTGTTAGGAATTGAAATAATATAGCCTTTCCATCCCTAGATTAGTAATCAGGATCTGAGCTAACATCATTAGAGAATTATCTCAGTATCACTGAGAATTATCCAGCTTGTGTATGAATTGTTTTGAAGGACATGAATAAATAAATTCTTTGGTTTTATATAGAAGAAATCCACAAAATTATCAGAATAATGCCCAAATATAAGGTCACCCTGAATATAAAGCAGCCTGTTAACATTCCAATGAAAAAATATTTTTAAAAAGGGATATGGGTGGAATAGACAAATGTGTATTTTACCTACATATTTAAGACGATAAATTTATAAAATAATACATAAATTTAGAAATATTGTCCCCCTCCACTTGTCTGTCACTTTCTATGAAACAATATTGCCCAGATTTTTTTACATGTCACTTTGATGTCAATACCTGGCACATAGTAGGTTGTCAGTAAGCACTTAATGATAGTTTGAGATCAGGTACATGGAGAGACCTGGATCAATCTGTGAGGACCCTTTGAAGGTCTTTGACCATAAAAGTAACACAGTAAAGGTGAAGTATTTAGCCTTGTCTCAGGGGAGATGGAGATGGCACAAACTGCCTGTTTAGGGGAGGCCAGGATGTAGCCAGGGTTGGCATGGATGCACAGAAGGAGCCCCAGCTTCAGAGTCAGGCAAATCTGGATTCTGTAGACTGGGTGGTCCCAAGAGTCTCTCTGAGGAGGTGCCACCGAAGCCAGGATCTGGGAGTGTGAAGAGTAAGGGCAAGAGCACTCAGGCAGCATCACGGGCAGAGACACTAGTGTGCTGAAGAAAGAGAAAGGTGGCCATTACGGCTGGAGCGTGTGACTGGGCACCTTGCAAACCATGCTAAGGACTTTAGTTTTGTTTTCAAGTGCAAAGGAAAACCAGGGATTAACATCTAATTCACCATTTTTATAAAACTACCTTCTGTGAGGAGAATGGATTGAAAGAGGGAAGCAAGGAGGGGCACTTGGGTAGCTCAGTTGGGTAAGCGTCTGACTCTTGATTTTGGCTCAGGTCATGATCTCAGGGTTGTGCGCTCAAACCCCGTGTCGGACTCCTCACTGAGCGTAGTCTGCTTGGGATTCTGTCCTTCTGCGCCTACCCCTGCTCTGGAAGCGAGGAAAACCATCAGGATTCTAGATAGGAGATGATAATGGATTCAAAACAACAACACTCTGCTTCTAAGAGTCTAAGCACCTTACATGAGCCAACTCATTTAAGTGTGCTGTCTCTTCTTTCATTCTCAGAAGTACTAGTTTGGATGATAATTACAGGAAACTATGAATCAGCCAATTAACATTTTCATGGGGGCAGTCTTCCTACCCATCAATTTCAAACCATTCTATGAAAGCCCCTAGCCAGGACAACGCTCTAAGATTCAAGCAGGAAAAACTAGAATCTGTCTCTGAACATCCTGAGCCTCTTGCTTTTTGTTCCCTTTCTGTTCTGGCCTGGTTCTCAGTTACATGTGAGCATTTTTGTTTCTTTCCCAGTATCTTTTTTTCCTTCACTCCTCCCTTGTGTGTGTCTCTCTCTCCTTCTGTTTGTGTGTTCCATGTTTTACTCTTTCCTCTCTTTACCTTCCCCATTCCTCCTCTCTACTCTGTCTCTTCCTCTCCACCAATCTCCCTTTGGTCTCTCCTCTCAACTGGCCAGTGAGGTCCTGCTGATGGGGTTTTGGAATATAGGTGAAGTTCACGGTGGGGTAAGGTCTGGAGCCAATGACCAAGAAAGAATTCTTGAGACGTCTTTAATGCAAAAAGGTAGTTTGTTACAGCAGAGGGACAGGACCTGTGGGCAGAGAGAGCTGCTGCACCGGGGTTGTGAGGGGTGGCTGATGATACACTATGAGATCGGGGGAGGTAAGGAAAAAGGGAGGTTTCAAAAGAACTTTCATATGCTAAAGAGGACCTACAAGATACCGGAGGCCTTGCCATTGTCAAGTTAAGTTTGTTTACCCCTCTCGTAAGGCGTTAAAATTAAGATAGTTGGGAACTTCCTGGAGGAACATTACACTCTGCCCGCTTCAATTATCTGTCAATGGGCTGTAGGTTATAAGGGCATTTAATTGTGTCTACATTTCCTTCTAGAAGCTAGGCCATTGATAGAAATGCTTTGTTCTTGTAAATTGCTAAGACATTTGTAAACTGAGGGAGACTCAGGTCTTGCAGGATTGTGATCTCTACAAGTTAACTATTTGTTTTTTCCTTTCTTTAGCTTTAGGGCAGCCAGGAGTGCCTGAGGAATGTCACATACATCCTATGGGGGGGGTGTTGTGGGGTGTCAGCTTCTGCTTTGTCCTCAGCTTGCCTTCTGTTCCCTCATCACTGCCATGTACAGTGGATCTGTTCTGTTTATAAAAATGGAGGTTGTACTCATGCCAAAATGCTTCTAGATGATTGTCACTAAGTATTTTAAATTCTTTTATCCCAGTGCCTGCATTCACATCTCAAGGAAATTTACCTCGTATCCCAACATCTGACTGGTTTCTTCCAAGCCCCAAGCCTTCACTTCCCACTCCACCACCGCATCCCGCCCGCCTTCTCTACCTCAGGTCTGTCCCCAGCCCCCGCACTGGCCCAAAATCATACCAGGTCACAGCTATTTAAAACATAAGAGGACTTATGTAACCTTCTGTGTGGAGCCAAGTGACTCTCATTCTTCCATGTGTATGTTAGTTTACTTCCTTTTTTATCCTAAGGTTCGACACTCTACAAACTTTTTTTTTTTTCTGGAGCTTATTGTTTTCAGGCTGAAGCTTATTTTTAACATGCTCTTACTTTTACATATGAGAGTGTGCTACCTTGGCAGCCTCGTTCCAAATAAGAAGCTACCAGAACAGCTCTCCCAGCAGAGGCTTCCCATAGTAAAGGAGTGTTCTTTGTGCTCACCGTGGGTATAAATCACCCGGGAGCTTTTAAATGAGAAAAGACCTGGCTGACCCAGAAGGTGGTATTTATAAATAGTCCTTCAGCCCCCATCCTTAAAGCTTGTACCTAATCCTCTCTCTCAAGATTGGAAGTGACTTGACCTTTGAGTCTTAAAACTCAGGCTCTTTTTCTCTGAAAAAAATCTAGTTAACAAAAACCTGCTAAAACAAAAATGTTTTCAGCCAGATCATGATCAGCCATTAAAGTTTCCCTTTCATTTCCAACATTTTTTTTTAAAGATTTATTTATTTATTTATTAGAGAGAGAGTACATGGGGGGGCGTGTCAGAGGGAGAAGCAGACTCCCCGCTGAGCAGGGAGCCCGATGCGGGACTCGATCGGGACTCCAGGATCATGACCTGAGCCAAAGGCAGTCGCTTAACCAACTGAGCCACCCAGGCGCCCTCATTTCCAACATTTTTAGTGAAATATGCTTCCTCTTTTGAGGACCATCTTTTCTTGTGGTTGTTATTTTAAGATACCTACCTTGGGGCGCCTGGGTGACTCAGTCGTTAAGCATCTGCCTTCGACTCAGGTCATGATCCCAGAGCCCTGGGATCGAGTCCCACATCAGGCTCCCTGTGCTCAATCGGGAGCTGCTTCTCCCTCTCCTGCTCCCCCTGCTTGTGCATGTGCTCGCTCTCTCGCTGTCAAATAAATAAAATCTTAAAAAAAAAAAAAAGTTACCTACCTTAATAATTTTTATTTCTTTTTCCTATTGAGCTGTCATGGATTTGTATTTTTATGATTTATAAAGCTGTTCCCAAATGGCTGTATCTTTGCCATGAATTAAGAGTGTTCCTTTTCACCCCTACTTAGAGAACTTGGAGGGGCTCTAAGTAGACTCCATCCCAACATCATTTAATGGAGCTCTGTTTGTATTTCTCTAATTTTGTAGCATTTACTGAGGGTAAAATTTTACAGTTTTGTTAGGATTATACAATGAAGCCCACGATAGAGACACTGATAGGTTTCCAGATTAAGGTACATGCTGGAAATGCCTAATTGTTGAACTGGCCAAAATATTTTTTAAGTATAATTCCCAAAAAAGATAAGTCCTTAAACCGATTATTTATAAAAAGAGGAGGCGCTTGTGTTGGGGAGATAAGCCATGTATTTTTAGCATCTTCTCTCCCTTGGTATAAAATGGAGGAATCTTAAATTCACTATCCACTAATTATTGGAGAGCACACTCTCATTTAAGACTTTTTTTCTTTCTATCCTCTAATAGATTGACAAATTCTGGTGCCAGGCTTTTCTTTGCTGACCTGAGCCAGCAGCAGTAATGCTTTTTTTGGAAACTGCTAGATCCGATCTAGCTGTTGCTTTACGAAGGGAGCCCCTTTTCTGAGGCTTTTCTTGCAGTAGTTTTGCTAGAATGCCCCATTTGTATGTGAGCCTAAAACTTTAAGAGTAATTTTAGTTTTGTTGTTTAAGAAAACCTGGTGTCCAATGTGGCTATACTGACACCTAAGAGACTATCTGTAGAGAAAGAATGAAAAGTATGTACGGAGCAGGTTAAATGAGTATTGTGTCTTCTGAAAACCTTGGACTTAAATGTCGAAGGCAGTTCTGTTTAGGTCTGAGCTCAGAGTGGACTTGCTGGAGCAGTAGTATCTTCTGTTTCATTTCTCCAATTGGGGAAGCTTTGTCTTCATATATGGAGACCCCAGAATAGCTAAGCATATTTGTAGTAATTGGAATTTTAATAGATGATCTGAGGGTACCTGGCTGACTCCGTTGGTAGAGCATGCAACTCTTGATTTTGGGTAGTGAGTTCAAGCCCTACGTTGGGCATAGAACTTACTTTAAAAAAAAAAAGTGATTTAAAAAAAATGTGATCTAAGCAAGTATGTATATATACTTTTGACTTGCTTTTGAATTTACTTTAAAAAAAAGTGGAATTTCAGAATATGAAGCAGAGAAGAGAAAACCACAAAGGTATATAAGAGCAGCAGTATTTGGGGATATAATGAGCATACTAGGAGACTTAAGATTGCACACAAGGAGGGCGCCTGGGTGGCTCAGTTGGTTAAGCGACTGCCTTCGGCTCAGGTCATGATCCTCGAGTCCCACATCGGGCTCCCTGCTCAGCAGGGAGTCTGCTTCTCCCTCTGACCCTCTTCCCTCTCGTGCTCTCTATCTCTCATTCTCTCTCTCTCAAATAAATAAATAAAATCTTAAAAAAAAAAAAAAAGATTGTACACGAGAGGAGAGAAACACAACCAACACAACTTCATTTGGTAGGTTCATGCCGGTGGGGGGGTGGGGGGGCGGGCGGGGGTACAGTGCACAAGCAGGTTGAGAGCACAGGAAGCTAGGGTAACCCTTAGTTATCTTCTGTGACTTTTCTTTAGTGGCTGCAAAACCTAGAAAGAATCTCTCCAGAGGGTTAACTGTACCATTACAGGCATACTGATGCTAATCAACCACGCTCTGGGTTCAACACTGCAAGCTATCCAAACAATGGGAAAGCTTGAAGGCTCCCTGGGCCTTCAGAACTGACTGCAGCAATGGCCACACAGCCGGAAACACATCCTGAAGAACTGCTGACTTTTTCTCTAGTCCTGGTATCCAGGCATCCAAGCCTAGGTCATGTGCTTGCCCCCAGCTGCACCAGGCTCCGGAGGGAAGGATTTGGATCTTCTAGTTACAGTAATACCTGGCAGGCGCTGTCTCCCCCATGGGAGAGTTGGGAAGAGGGTTTGGTTGCTAGACAGCAAAAAGAAAAAAAAAAAAAGACCTGCAAACTGTATCAACTATTTATCTGAAGGTCCATCTCTTGGTAAATATTAACCATCTTTCTCAGATTTAGCCTCCATGTATGGATAGTATTAATTTTTCTTTAATTATTTGTCCATTGTTTAAAAAAACCCTCAGGACTGGGGCGCCTGGGTGGCTCAGTTGGTTGGGCGACTGCCTTCGGCTCAGGTCATGATCCTGGAGTCCCGGGATCGAGTCCCACATCGGGCTCCCTGCTCAGCGGGGAGTCTGCTTGTCCCTCTGACCTTCTTCCCTCTCGTGCTCTCATTCTCTCTCTCTCTCAAATAAATAAATAAAATCTTAAAAAAAAAAAAAAACCCTCAGGACTGTCTTTTTAAATTTAGTGTTTATATTTGTCAAAGTTGTGTGTGTACATTGCTCAGTCATAGTTCCACCTGGTTTTGAATGATGAGCCACGTTCTGTATCCTCCCATTCATATTTTCTATTACCCAGAGAAAACTTTTCAATTTCTAACTGATTTCTTTGCTATTTATCTTCATATTTCTGAATTGCACACTGTGGCTATTCCGTTTTAGGCATTGTTTATTGACTTCCCACTATGGAAAATGAGTTTTGTTCTTTCTCAACACTTTCTGCCTGACCACACACACATGCTCTTCTCCTTCCCCCATCCTCCCAGGATAGTGGTATTGGATCCATAGTCCGTGTTTTTATTATTGTGACTACGTCAGCCCTGTTTGCAATGGTGCCATGTAGTATACTGTGACTACTTTTTTCTTCCAATACCACCTTTGATTTTTCCCAGATGTTAATTATTGTCTTGGTTTTTAATTCATTTACTTAGATTTTCTGTGCTTCTCACTAAGGAACCCCCAAATGTACCCAAACTGTATAAATCTTTCCCACTTAAACACATCAGATATTCTATGAATTTCGTCTTCTTAAAACGTCTCCCTAAGTATTCTGACCAGCTCTTGTCTGGATCCTTGGCCGGTTGCCTTCCAGGCCCGCTGAAGAGCTTTTACCCTGGGATCTCCTTCACCTGTCTCTTGTTTTAGATCCATTGCTTCCTGGATCCAATATCGTCTTCTTCCTTAGTCTTCCCTGTCATTTTGAAGTAGCATATTATCATTAGTTTCTCGAGAAAGTGAATCTTTTTTTAGTTTTAGGAATTCCCCTGAGAATTTTAAAGGCACTGCTTCATTTTTTTTCTATCCTCCAGAGTCCCTGTTGAAAAGTGTGATTCATTCTGATTTTTTTTTCCCCACTCTGATTCTGACCTTTATGTGACAGCTTGTTTTCCCTTTGGAAGCTTTGCTTTAACCTTGACGTTCTGCAAGTTCATAATGATGTGACTTGAGCACTTGCCAGATCCTTTCAGTCTGGGACAATTATCTTGAATTAATTCATTGATGACTTCCTCTCCTTGGTTTTTCGGTTCTTTCTTGCATTTCTGTTAAGATTTTGGATCTCTTAGACTGATATCCAGTTTTTGTATATTTACTCTCCTGTTTTCTATCCTTGTGGCTTTTTATTCTTCTTTCTGAAAGCGTTCCTCAACTTTGTCTTCCAAACCTTGCATTGAGTTGTTTGGATCTGCTATCAAAATGTGTATTTTTCAGGGCTCCTGGGTGGCTCAGTCATTAAGGGTCTGCCTTCGGCTCAGGTCATGATCCCGGGGTCCTGGGATCGAGCCCCGCATCGGGCTCCCTGCTCCGTGGGAAGCCTGCTTCTCCCTCTCCCACTTCCCCTGCTTGTGTTCCCTCTCTCCCTATGTCTCTCTCTGTCAGATAAATAAAATCTTTTTTTTTTAAATGTGTATTTTTCTAGCATTCTTTTTTGTTCTCTGAATGTTTTTTCATTGCTATTAGTAATTCATTTATTGTATGATGAACAATACAGAAACTAGAAAATATAACTACTTAAGTTGGCATTTTATGACAAAAAGAGATTATCAATTGACTAGCTTCAAAATTTGTAAACTTGAGCCAGAGAAAATCACCTAAAATATACAAAATTCAATTGTATATAATTTTTAGTGTCTGTAAGGATTATGTTATCTCTGGCTGTTTTGTTTTTAATACTTCTTTTTAAAAGTTTGTATCTTTTGGGGTGCCTTGGTGGCTCAGTCGGTTAAGCATCTACCTTCAGCTCAGGTCATGATCTCAGGGTCCTGGGATTGAGCCCCGCCTTGGGCTCCTTGCTCAACGGGGAGCCTGCTTCTCCCTCTGCCTGCCGCTCCCTCTGCTTGTGCTTTCTCTCCTCTCTCTCAAGTAAATAAATAAAATCTTAAAAAATAAAAAAAAAGTATGTATCTTCCTTTGTAGTCTCTTTTTTCTTCTGAGTTGCTTTTTTCTCTTTGTTTTGGTCTGTCTTTCATAGTAAATGCCCTCCTTGGTTGCTGGAGATCCTTGGCTAGTTTCTGATATTTAAGAGCAGGCCATTAAACAGGTACTTGAGATCTCTGGACTTGTGAGTAAAACTTAGGGGATGTGATCCTCACTGTGGGTGTGGTCTGCATGAGTCACTCCTTGGGGATACCTCTCTTATCTATTTTTTTAGGTCTTTTATCTTGGCTGCTCTGATTGTGTTGGAAATTTTTTAATTTTGTACTATTCATTTTCTCCTCTTTCTTGCAATTTCTAGATGTGTAGCCTTTGGTTCTCATGTTGTAGATAAAAATATCTCCGCTGGGGGGCACCTGGCTGGCTCAGTCGGTTAAGAGTCTGCCTTGGGTGCCTGGGTGGCTCAGTTGGTTAAGCGACTGCCTTCGGCTCAGGTCATGATCCTAGAGTCCCGGGATCCAGTCCCACATCGGGCTCCCTGCTCAGCGGGGAGTCTGCTTCTCCCTCTGACCCTCTTCCCTCTCGTGCTATCTCTCATTCTCTCTCTCTCAAATAAATAAATAAAATCTTAAAAAAAAAAAAAAAGAGTCTGCCTTTGACTCAGGTCATGATCCCAGGATCCTGGGAAAGAGGAGCCCTGCATTGGGCTCCCTGCTCAGCAGGGAGCCTGCTTCTCCTTGTCCCTCTGCCTCTGCCTGCCACTCCCCCTGCTTGTGCTCTCTCTGTCAAATAAATAAATAAAATCTTTAAAAAAAAAATCTTTGCTGGGTCTCTGCTAAGATCTTCCTTTGGATGTCATTTGGACCCTCTTAAACCATGTTATTTGCTTTCATGGCACTTGGCAGATAGGCCAACTTGCTAAAAAGTAAACGGGAGTTGGTAGCAAATCTGAGCGCTAGAACACACCTAGAATACAAACTGAGAGTCGCCTTCAGTGCATTATTTTCCTTAATATATTTGATCAGAAATTGGATGAACCTCCGGGATGCTGAGACAGGGAAGATACTGTGGCAAGGAACAGAAGACCTGTCAGTCCCTGGAGTGGAGCATGAAGGTACTCCCCAACCCTTTGTCTGCACAAGGCTCTGATGTTTCTGGAGCAGGGCCTAAGCATCAGGGAGCTAAATTAATGCAGGCCCTAATGGGCAAACGCCTGAGGGCACAGCGTTTGTTGTTGAGATTCCTAGTTCCTTCCCTACCTTTTTTTCTCTCACTTCCCAAAACCCATTTTGTGCTGAAATTTTAGCATTAGAACATACCTAAAGATATAAACTAAGCTCTCAACATTTTTTTCCAAAAGAAAATTTGCATTTTTATCTCCCTGAAATAAAAGAAAAACTAAGGGGTTAAAACTAACAGAACAGAGTAGAGAAGGTGCCCATTCAGCCTTTTTCCTGATGAGAGCAGCTAGGGAAGGCCCTTAGATGCACTACATCTGATGTTTCTTAAATATCTTTCAGGGGGACGCCTGGGTGTCTCAGTTGGTTAAGCGTCTGCCTTTGGCTCTGGTCATGATCTCAGGGTCCTGGGATTGAGCCCCACACCTCCACATCCCCGCATCAGGCTCTCTGCTCAGCAGGAAGTCTGCTTCACCCTCTCCCACTCCCTCTGTGCTCTCCCTCTCTCTCTCTCTGTCTCTCTCAAATAAAATCTTTTTTAAAAAAAATAAAGATCCTTCAGTCAGATGCACTTGACCAATTGGGGACTTCTGCCTTTAATTAAAAAGTGTAATTCTGTTACCAAGGCATTCTCTGAAATTTAACATAGATAATGTGTTCTCTAAATCAGCTCTAAGAAGCTCCCAGAAACTTGAAGCATCATAGTATGTGATTTTCAATGAGAATGGCTTCAATATTTCTTTTTCTTTACCAGCTCGTGTTCCCAAGAAAATCCTCAAGTGCAAGGCAGTGTCTCGAGAATTGAACTTCTCTTCAGCAGAGCAAATGGAAAAATTCCGCCTGGAACAGAAAGTTTACTTCAAAGGGCAATGCCTAGAAGGTATTCTGTGGCCTACTGCTGGAAGCCACAGTGAGAGTGACGGGGGAAAAAAGGCAGGACCCAGTGAACTAAAAGCACTGCTTTGGTAATGTTCACTTGGCAACACAGATTGTGATGGGATTCCTACACCCTGAGAGACTGGGAAAAACAAACAAAAACAAAGCTGGCAATGACAAGGGCCTTTGAGCCTAACAAAAGGGTTTTTGACACTGGTGGGCCTGGGTTGGTGCCTGCTTTATCACTGGCGAATTGTAACGTGGTCACGAGGAAACTGCCGACGAGGGCCTGGTACGGTGCTCTCTGTCTTCTGCGGATCTGACTGGCAAGGCCGCTCTGCACTGAGTTTCCACCGTGAACTGTAAGAGGGCACATATGTGTCTTACACCTGAAATTCCAAGTGAAAGGCCTGTTCTGTTCTTCTGTTTGTCATGTACGCATAGCCTACTTCTGAGAAAACATTGCTTGTACTATATCCGCCCACTGGTCCTCGTCCTTTCGACCCTAGAGCATAGGGAGTGAGCCTCTGGTGTGGTCCAGAGGACAGCCCGAGGAGGCTTCCGTGACCTTTCCCATGCCTCTGACCCAGGAGGTTTCTGATGGCTTCATTTGTGGTTCTTGGGGTAAGAGGCTCACTCTAAAGGGGCAGGGGCTGGACAAGGAGCCCTGAGACTGTCTGGGGTGCCCGCTCACCAGCTTTTCCTTCTTCCTGCAGAGTGGTTCTTCGAGTTCGGCTTTGTGATCCCGAACTCCACAAACACCTGGCAGTCCCTGATAGAGGCAGCGCCCGAGTCCCAGATGATGCCCGCCAGCGTGCTAACGTGAGTGAGCAGACCACAGACATTGCGGGGTGTGTCTCGAAGCAGGCGTTCCGGGCGGGGGGACTTGTGGTCCTGTTCAGCGGGCCACCCAGGTTGAAAATAAGGGTAAAGAGTATCCAGGGGTATTTGAGTTTATAGGTTACTGACTTCTGTCACATGAAAAAGACAGTGTGTGATCGAATGGAAAAAAATAAAAAACTTTAGATTAGACCTTTAGACTAAATTCCTGATTAACCCTGACTTGCTGTGCAATCTTGGACAATGTTTACCTCTTTGGCTTTATTTTTCTCCTCTCTAAACATAGAATTAATAATTCTATCTCACAGAGGTGGAGTGAGGCTAAAACGAGATGATATGGGAGAAAACTGGCCTGTACTCTATATTAAATCTAGGCTAATTTGCTCACTTCCCTGACTACCAAACTTCTGATACTCTACTTTTCTTGAATGGCCTTTAATGGAATCTGGCAAAGTTTTAATTTTGTTTTAGAGGATAGTGTTTGGTTATAGTTTTTCACAGACTAGCTTACCATTTTAATAGTTATGCTTCCTGCTCAAAGAATAATTAGTTTGTCCTTTATCCAAAAACACTGTCAGTAAAGGCCCACCAACCATTTTCTCTTGGGAAAAGGTATTAGACTTTTAAAGTCTAGTGTCTTTACTAGTGTCTAGCAATGAGTTATTCACACAGATAGTTGTGTAATATTGGATTGTCCCTTTAAACAGATCCTTGGTGAAAGCCACACTGAATGTAAATAGAGGTTATTTACTTTATAAGTCTTTAATAGATGTTTAATTACAGCAGTAGGTATTTTTATATTCTAGTAGTCAATTAAATCTTGAGTTTCTTATGTACCTATTTTATAATTAATTACCAACAAAAATATATCTGCTGGCTATTAATTACCCTAGGAAAGTACAGGGTAGTATATAGAAGGGCATTTTTTATATTTTATTAACCTTCATTGACTTCTCCTTGGCCAGGCCCAATTTCTTTCAGGTACTAAAACCATTGAGTCTATGATGACGTATTTAGGTTTTTTAAGTCATATTTTACTTTTTGCAACCCAAAAGCAGTACCTCTATTGCCCTTAACTTGGTTCAAGAGTGGTTTGGTTTGGAAACACTGAGATATCCACCAAGAGAAATGAAATTCCACTCTGTGCAATACAGTTGTGCCATTTGGGGTTCTTTGGCTACAAGCCATAGAAATGACTCCAGCTGATATGACAGCTGAAGGGGGTGGTAGGGAGAGGAGGAACTGAGACCCGGGCAGCTTGAAAGATACAGATGGCAGGAATCCGTGGATGATTTCCTTCAGGAGCAGCCTTAGGAAGGATCCTGCTCTGGGGAGAGAGTCTGATTGGCCCAAATTATGTCCTGTGCCCACCCCTTTGCCAGGTGAAGGAGGGACTACTTGGCTAACCTGTGGACTGGAGATGGGGTGGGTCCCCAAAAGAAGAGCAGAGTGCTATTACCCAAAGTGGTGCAAATAGATGCAGGAAAGGCCAATCCACAGCTGTCTACTAGAGTAGGTGTTGTAGGGAAAGATACCACCCCTACGGCCTGCAGGTTTCCATGTGTATCAAAAAGTCAGTCATATTAAAAAAAAAAAAAAAGTCGCACTTATAAGCACCCCTATGTGCAGAGCGCTCTTGCTAAGGGCTTTACTTGTATCAAGGATTAAGACATGCTCTTTCTTCTGTTTTCTGAACTTGAGGAGAAAAAAATCGAATCACAAAGTTAAACGTCACATTAGACTTCTAACCCCATTTGGACATAGACTTCAGTGTCCCCAGGCCAAGGTGGGTGCATGTCCCCGGGCCCAGCAGACCCAAACTGAAACCACTTTGCGGAAATGAAATCTGTTGCCTAACACACTCACTCTTTTGCCCTCTCTTCTTACTTATAGTGGGAATGTTATCATAGAGACAAAGTTTTTTGACGACGATCTTCTTGTAAGCACATCCAGAGTGAGACTTTTCTACGTTTGAGAGAAGAATGTGTGTGCATTTCAAGAATTTGGGTTTTTGGGGGGAAAGGAGGAAACTGTTTACTTTTTTCCTCCACACATTTGGTTTTTGACACTTCCACCCCTAATTCCCTGTACGGCAGAACCCACCTGTGGCCACCAGGGGACCAGTTCTGTGTAGGTAACCAGATGGCTGTTAACTCCTGAGCCGCCATCTTCCACTGACCAGACTCAACTCCCAACCCCAGACCAGGGCAGAGGGTGAGCCTTGACTCCTTCCCAGGGTGACACGGGACAGACGCTTACCACGAGAGCCACTGCTGTTCCCGCCCCCGCCCTGCCTCCTCCTTGGGCCCCGCAGGCAACACATCTTCCTTTGGCCCCTGGTTTTGGAAAAATTCATATTCCTGACCTATGTTTAGTTTTTTTCCTACCATTTCTATTTCATACATTCTCATACGTTTAACTTGTAAAATAGACTGTGATATTATTATTACATAATGAATTAAAACATATGAATTAAAATATTCCTGCAGTCTTTAGCATGGCACTGCTTTCATCTCTACTTTTTCTGGAACATGAACCCGGCCCCATGATGTGAAGACATTTATCAGACTGTAGGATCACAACTGTGTTTTACTCCAGAGATCGACTGATAGATCTTGTGTTCCCGATGCTTCAGTTGCTGCTTTCCAAGAACGTACAACGTACCCAAACAAGACCCATGACCTTAACGTTTGTGTTTGAGACATGATATGTAGTGGTTCTCTTCTGCAACATAGATGCTCCCTTTGTTTGTTTGTTGTTGCTTTTAACTTTTCTCATACCTTTATGATGTACCTTTGCTAAAGAGGTTTCCAGAAAGGGTAGAAGTTCCAAACTGGCAGAGTAGAGACTCTTTTATTCTTACGTGAGAGAATAGAAGTTCCAGAATGGAGAAAAGATCTCCCCGAAGTCATGTGGAGAACGATGGGAACGCATCGGGGATGGGGTGGGTGCTGGGAGGCCTTAAAACCCAGGCAGGGGAAGCCAGCGTGGGAGAGAGTGATGGTAGCTGGGTGCCCAGAAGTCTGACATGACAGAGAAGGGTTCTTTTTTAGGAACTTAACCCTGAGCTACCAGCAGCCTTCACTGTTCTTTATACAATACCAGCAATTAAAGGGCTTCCAGTTCTCACAGTAGTAAGGGTCTGAGGCCGCAGAGGAGGAGAATACATCCAGAGATGGGCCCTCTCTGGCATAGCCCCTGCTCATATATTCCTCCTCTCCTTCCGTCCGTTACCAAAGGGTCTGCTTGCGTCTGTGGATGGGGAGGGGAAGGACATTTTTAGTGGACTATCACCGTCTTTCAGTGATAATTCCATTCCTCACATGAAGGCTCTTGTCTTCAAAAGCTTTTTTTTTTTTAAGATTTTATTTATTTATTCGGCAGAGAGAGACACAGCGAGGGGGAACCCAAGCAGGGGGAGTGGGAGAGGGAGACGCAGGCTTCCCGCGGAGCAGGGAGCCCGATGGGGGCTCGATCCCAGGACCCTGGGACCATGACCTGAGCCGAAGGCAGACGCTTAACGACTGAGCCCCCCCAGGCGCCCCTCAAAAGCTAATTTTTAAATACCAAGATTGGATGAAAAAACAAAGTTAAAACGAGTGCAGATTTCCTTTTGCTTTCTGGAAATGCCGTCTCTCCTCTCAGGGAATTGGACACCTCCCGGTGGAGAGAGGCCATCCCAGGGAAGCTTCTCTCCCTGCTTAGAGCCTCCTTCACTGCCCTTCTCCACTCACTCACCCAGCCAGAACTCTCAGGGACACACTTCTTTGCCAGCTGCTCTGAGGGAAAAAAGAATGATCGCCCAGTCATTCGTAGACGCTCACCATCTCTTCAGGCAATGCATATGCTCAGGTGGTGGTGGTCATTTTATCATGAAACAAGGGAGGCCAGAAAAGTGTGCTCTGGGGACAGTGTGAGTGAGAGGTTCTGAGCTGTGCGGGACGGACTGGAGCTGGCCTGGAGGATGGCTGCAGCTATGGTGGGAGGAGGAAGGGGAGAGGGGTACGGGCAGGGGGCAGCACAAGCCAAAGGAGAGGACACAGGAGCTGTGGGGACAAGGGCCCGTATAGGTCAGAGTCAGCCGGTAGAGTGGGTGCAGGTCTAAATGCCTGAGGAGCTGGGGGTTCTGTGGATACATCGAAGGCCACAGAATGTTACGAAGGAGAGGCATGCAGCCCAGGCCTGGCACATTTACAGGCACCTGCCCCACCCGAGATTCGGATTCAGTAGGTGTGGGGCCCAGAAATCGCCCTGCTACAGCAGCCCCGGTGATTCTGATGCAGGTGGTCTGTGGACCATACTTTGGGAAATGCTGGGAGAGGCCGTAAGTGTTAGAGATGGATATATGTACACAGGTAGCTACAAGGGAAACTAAAGTGGCGTGCCAGTGTTGTGGGCTTCGGGACGGCTGTGGGCTACAGCACTGAGTCTGGCCTCGGGCGGGTGGGGAGGGGTCGGAGGGAGTCCAGTCTCTACCGGAGGGGAACTAGCCCCGCTCAGGCCCCACTTACACTCTTCCCACATGCGTACGCGTGACGCACAGGCCTGCCTTTCGGAGATTTGTCTCTAGTAGAGGGACGTGACAGGTGATTGTAAATGCCTGCGATAAGGGAAGCACAAGGTGAATAAGGAAGAAGAGATAAAAGAATAAATAAATGAAAGGAAGAAGAGATAAAAGAATAAATAAATGAAAGGAAGAAGAGATAAAAGAATAAATAAATGAAAGGAAGAAGAGATAAAAGAATAAATAAATGAAAGGAAGAAGAGATAAAAGAATAAATAAATGAAAGGAAGAAGAGATAAAAGAATAAATAAATGAAAATGAAAAAAAATGAGAAGAGATTAACACATTTCAGAAAAATCAGGAAAGCCCTCTCCTCTGAATCTTTCAACTCTTAGCCTGCAAAACATGTTCAAGTGACCCTAAAAATACAATTTTTTTTAAAAGATTTTATTTATTTATTTGGCAGAGAGAGAGAGCGAGAGAGGGAACCCAAGCAGGGGGAGTGGGAGAGGGAGAAGCAGGCTTCCTGCCAAGCAGGGCACCCGATGCGGGGCTCGATCCCAGGACCCTGGGATCATGACCCAAGCCGAAGGCAGACGCCCAACGACTGAGCCACCCAGGTGCCCCTAAAAATATAAATTTTTTAAAAATAAGGCTCGGGGGGTGCCTGCCTGACCCAGTTGGTTAAGCGTTGGACTTCAGCTCAGGTCGTGATCTCAGGGTCCTGGGGTGGAGCCCTGGTGCCGAGCTCTGCACTCAGCAGGGAATCTGCTTCTCTCCCTCCCTCTCTCCCTCTGCTCCTCCCCTGGCTCGTTCTCTCTCTCTCTCTCTCAAATAAATATTTTTTTAAAAATTTAAAAAATAATGCTTTCCTTCAATCCTGCAACACCTACACTCCTGCTCCATCCTTCTCTTTCTCTGCAGATCCAAATTCCTCAGGATTGTCTCCACTCACTCTTTCCACCCCCCTACCTCTCATTTACTCCGCAACTGCTGCTGTCTGGCTCTGGCCAGTGGCCTCCTTTCCTCCAACGCGTCGGTGAACTCCACTGATCCACTGCCCCCTTCTGGTCCTTCCTGCTTTGTCAGCTGCATTTGATCCTTCTGACATCTGGAAATTCTTGTGGATTCTGGGAGCCCCTTTCCTGGGAGTTGTGCTCCTTGCAGGCTCTTCATTTGCTTCCAACCACCTTGTCCCTAAAATGTTTGTTAGTGGATTTTTGGATTGTTTTTGTTTTTGTTTTCTTTTTTTCCTAGCTGTTGTATATCGAGAACATTCTATGTGCAAATTCTTTAAGCATTATGCATTCACTCCACGCATATTTATTGAGCACTTGTTATGTACCACTGTTTTAAATGGTGGACATGCTTGCTGACCAAGACAGTGAAGTCCCTACCATCACATTCTAATGCGAGGAGACAGGAAGCGAATAATTCAGATAGCAATCAATGCTCTGACAAAATAGTACAGTGCAATGGCAGCATCAGTCTGGTGTGAGAAGGAATGGAAAGAAGTCAGCGTTCAGCTTGTGACCACCAAAACGGGATGGACGAGTCCCCAGCAAGCCAACAGCCAGGGAAAGCCAGGCTTTACTCAAAAAGATGTTCAAGTCCCTTAAACTATGAACAAAGCACGAACCAGTGCAGTCACACGCGATTGTCTCATTTACTACAAAGAGCTCCCCCTTGTGGGAGCAGTGCACCTGCCTCTTCCAGCCTGGTGTAGGATGGAGAGGAGAAATGAGGGAGAAGCAGGCCACAGAGGTCAGATGCAGATGTCACTGCTTTCCTTCACCGCACCCTCTCTCCCAGGCTGGGGTGGGACCAGTGGAGAGAAACCAGGTTCAGGGGAAGGAAGAGAATTGCAGGGTTGATAACCACTTCCTGGAGGTTAGCGGGGAGAATGGGCTGCCCCATAATCCAGACCAAGGCCTGTCAAATAGCCTTACAAACATCTCTACCCCTTACCTCTCATGCTGCAGTTCCTATGACCACCTGGGGCCTGTCAGGCCAACAGCATCGTCTTCCCTTCTGATTTATCCTTCACATCTCGGCCAAAAAGAGCCCCAAAATGTGCGTCTGGTCACCAGTCCCTCTATATTGAACAGTTTGGTTTTGTTTTTACTTTTTTTAAAGAAGGACTTATTTATTTTTATTTTATTCATTTATTTGGCAGAGAGAGAGAGACAGCGAGAGAGGGAACACAAGCAGGGGGAGTGGGAGAGGGAGAAGCAGGCTTCCCACTGAGCAGGGAGCCCGATGTGGGGCTGGATCCCAGGACCCTGGGATCATGACCTGAGCCGAAGGCAGACGCTTAATGACTGAGACACCCAGGCGCCCCTGAACAGTTTATTTTTTAGAACTTCTTGCTAGTGACCTGGTAATTGCTTTGCAGCTCCCAAAATACCCTGTTAAAATAGTCCTTGAAGTGAAGACCAACCTGGCTTGGCAGTTTTGGGGTGCATTTTTACTTGGTTTGAGGCTAAGCAGCTTTGACCATAGTTTTGAATAAACTGAGGGGTGAAGTGGAATGGAGTGAGAAGCAGAGATTTGGTGAATACATTTGGTTCCCAAACTGCACCAAGGGACCCCAGGGCACTGCAGCAAATTCACAAGGGTGCCAAAGGATATTTTAATTTTGAAGGGAAATGCAGCCATTGGGGCTGTCTGTTGTACAGTGCTCACTATTAGCTCAAGATAGTTCAGTTTCAACATTATATTGCACCACACTGCATTCTTTTTGATGAGCTATCTTTGGGAAACTAAATTTTTTGACGTTTTGGTGATAAGCAAGTACCCCTGAAAAGTCAGTGTGAATAGGGGTGCCTGGGTGACACAGCCGGTTAAGCATCCAACTTTTGGTTTCGGCTCAGGTCATGGGATCGAGCCCCACATTGGGCTCCACACTGAGGGCAGACTCGGCTTGGGATTCTCTCCCTCTGCCCCTCCCAGCTGCACTCGCTCGCTTGCTCTCTCTAAAATAAATGGGGAAAAAAGTGTGAACAGGAAATGAGGGTGGTTGTGTCCAATCTGATTCCAAGGTTTGGGAAGCTGTGCTGTGCTTAGCAGGCACACATTGCATCAGTAAGTCATTGTGATTATAAATAAAATAAAAATATTTTTTCCTCTCAATTTATGTGGCTTTTCTTTTTCCAAAATAACATGACAGCTAATCGGTTAAGATATAAATACTTAAGTTGTTTGGACCTAACTACATAATTTAAAAAAGTATTTATTTTGGTTTTTTTGCACTGTGGAAAAATTACTGAGACACTAAGTGTGCTGTGAACAGAGAAAGTTTAGGAACCTCTAATAAGCCCTTAGTTTTGGGGGTTTTTTTTCAGATTTCATTTTTAAGTAATCTTTACCCCAACAGGGGGCTCAAACTCATAACCCTGAGATCAAGAGTCACATGCTGTACTGGCTGGCTCAGTTGGTCGGTGTGCAACTCTCAATCTTGGGGTCGTGAGTTTGAGCCCCATGGTGGGGGTAGAGATTACTTAAAATATGCTTTTCAGAGGGTTAGAAACACATGCACGTGCATTACCATCACTGACAGCCACAGCAACAAGTGGGTATTGGCCACCCCCTTCTGAACCCTGAGACAGCTCTTGGTTCCATGGAATGCTTTTGAATTCTTGTACTTATTAAAGAAAATGTTTTCAAAGGAAAAGAAGGCATTTATTCAAATTTCCTAAGAGTGGCTTTTTTAAGTGACTTGATTTATTCAAATCATCCCCCAAATAGCTCTTCTCAATTATAAGAGGATAAGCAAGATTATTATTATCACTTGAATGTTTTATATATAATTATTACTTTCATTTGGGGCTAAAGTATGTGCATTAGAGCCATAGAACGTGATAATTTGAATATGGTGCACAGGGCACCCCTGTGTAATTAAGTTATACATGATTGGTGTACCTCTTTACAGAACTTGAAATTTCATTTCATTTTTTTATGTTAATAGAGATTGATAATGGTCATTTCTTTTCCTTCCTGTTATGTTGGCCATACACACTTCATTCAGGGCCCAGCCCTTGGTCAGGATTGGAATCCAAATCCTCTCTTCCGGCAGATTGTCTAATTATTACTCTCTTTTAATTGGCTTGTATTCAGCAACGATCTGCAATACGTTTTGTACAATTAGGCTAAGGTTTTTCTTGGAAGGTTCACGTTTACTTAAAAGTAGACACTTTTGATATTCAAGAGGTTTTATGACCTCAAATATTTCCAGACTCAAATGATACACAGATCTGTGTTCTGGCACAGAAATATTTCCAGACTCAAATGATACACAGATCTGTGTTCTGGCACAGAATTCTGAGACCTCAGTGTGGATTTGATTGTGTTGTGAAGGAGGCACACAATCATTTGCTGAAAAAAACCTTGCCTCTGCCCACAGGCACCTCCTTGCTCTCCCTGGGGAGGCAAGTGGCCACTGGGAGTGCCACATCTAAAAAATGTCATTGCACAACAAGAGACTAACCATTTAAAAGTTAAGTCGCTGTTTGTGACAGGCCCCTGAGCAGAGCAGGAAAATAATAGAAAGCCCACCTACCTAATAATGGGATTCATTTGATGCCAGGGTCTTTAAAATGGATTCAGACCACACTGTCTCCACCGAAAGAAATGAGCATCTGGTGAGAGGTGCTTACTGAGAGGTTGACTAGTGGAGAGGTCAGGGGGCCCTCAAAGCTGGCTAAGGACAATGTTGACAAAGGGGTCAGAATTGTAGAATCCACTGTCAACTCCCCCCATGGGGCTGGAACCCATCCAGCCTCAGTATCTTCTAAGACTAGAGTCTGCCCAGCATCACTATCCAGCAGGACACACCCCCAGGCTCTAGTGGAAACCACAGGAGCCACACTTAGGACATTGTGGGGAGATTGGTGAGGAGCCAGAGAATACCTCTGGGAAGGGGTTGAAGTTTTCCTGGGATACAGAATGGAGTTGTAGATGAATTTCTAAGACAAAAGAGGATGTGCACATTTTTGGGTACTTGATATATATGGTCAAATGCTTTCCAGAAAGGTTTGTACCCATTTCTACCCTTAGCTATGCCCAAACCTACAACATCAACCACGTCCTGGGCTGTGTTGACAAGGGTCACAGGTTCCCAGACCACCTGCTGCTGAGGGAGTCTGCATGAGGCCTGTGCAGGATTCTATGGCCAGACTATGGAACCAGTTCCCAAAGGAATCCTTTCCTATTCTCTGTTTAGTTCAGCAAACAATCCCTGAGCCCTGGTGAGGGTCCTTGTACAAGATCAGCTTTTTCTGGACACTGATGTCCTTCAGTATGTTAATAGGCTTTCGGGGGGGGGGGGGGATCCATGGAGTATTACTCAGCCATCAAAAATGAACTCTTACCATTTGCAATGACATGGATGGAACTAGAGGGTATTATACTCAGCGAAATAAGTCAGAGAAAAACAATTATCATGATTTCATTGATATGGAATTTAAGAAACAAAACAGGGCCATAGGGGAAGGGAGGGAAAAATAAAATAAGACGAAATCAGAGAGAGAGCCAAACCATAGGAGACTCTAAACTATAGGGAACAAACTGAGGGTTGCTGGAGGGGAGGTGGGTGGGGGGATGGGGTTACTGGGTGTTGGGTATTCAGGAAGGCATGTGATGTAATGAGCACTGGGTGTTATATGCAACTGATGAATCACTGAACTCTACCTCTGAAACTAATAATACAGAATGTGTTAATTGAATTTAAATTTTAAAATTCTAGGTCAAATTTGGAATGAGCTACATGTTAAACTTTCCTCTTAGAGCCTCCTTCATATGTTAAAGACCCAGGGAGTCTGTTTTCTTCCTGTTCTGTTCTGCAGAAAGAAAACTCTTCCCATTGCTTACCCCAGCACTTCGCCAAACAGGATGGCTGTAACCTCTCAGGCACAGCTTGGAGCAGAGAAACAGTTGGGAGGTGCCGGGCTGCATGAAGATGGGGGTCTCACCACTGAGTCCAGTGAGACTGCGTTTGGCTCTGAGGCAGAGGTGGGAACAGGGTAAGTTCTGTGAGTTCCTGGGAGGTCAGAGGAGCAGAGAGCACTGCAGGCTGGAGAGAGGGACAGGGGGACTCCAGGTAGTGCATGCAAGGTGGGCAGCTCAGATGACTGAGCCATGGCCCGCCCCACACACCCGGCTGGAAATGAGTCAAGCAGGACTCTGTGATCCCAATGAGAGATGAACCACGAGCATCACAGCATCTTCTGAGGCTGATTCACCTCCCTCTGTTCTCCTTCAACCTGGAAACCACACCAGAAGTCAATGCCCACATCCCAGCGCTCCTCCTTCCTCAAGCTGCCTTTGTTGTTCATGGAAGTCTGACTGGCTTTGGAGATTAGAGCCGGGAGCCCAGTATCCTCCTGGCTACTAGTATGACTCAGTTACAGATGACAGAAAACCCAACCTGAACCAGCCTAAACGAAGAGAAAATGTGCTGGCTTGCATAATTGAAAAGTCCAGAGATTGGTACGGTGTTAGGTACAGGTCAACCCAGAGACTCAAGCAATGTCATAGAACTTACCGTCCCTCTGCCTCTTGGCTCAACTCTTCTGTGTGTGTAGGCAGCAGTCTCCACCTCTCACATCGCCCTAATTTCGAGGCTCACTGCCCAGGCCCAAGCTTCTTCCCTTAGCAGCAACTCAGTCAAAAAGTCCCAGGAGGGGGCACCTGGCTGGCTCAGTCAGTGGAGTGCATTGATCTCGGCGTCCAGAGTTCCAGTGCCATATTGCGCTAGAGCTAACTTAAAAAAGAAAAAAGAAAAAAAAAATCCCAGGGCTCACTCTGATTGGATCAAATAGGGTCATGTGCCATCTCTGAGCCAATCAGTATAGCCAGGGGTTCCTGGACACTGATTGGCCGAGACTAGTGCATCTTCTGCCTGTGGAATTGGGTTGAGAGTGGGGGAGGGGAAGTTCTTTAGGAGGCAAACTGGACACCAATTCAGGAGATTATTGCCAAGAGAAGGTTGATGGGATGACCGCTGGTGACAAAAACAACATATGTTGTACCTTGTAGAATCCTCATCGGCGCCAGTCACAGGCTGCTAGGCCTTCTCCGTCAATAATGCATCTATCATTCCCCTAGTATATAAGGTCAATGTTGCAGGCGGCCTTAGAATGTTTCAGCTGTGTTTCCTAATTTAAGCTTTCGTCACCTCTCTGAACTCAGAGCAGACCCTGGGAGTGGAGACCGATGTCTCTGTAGAGGAAGGCCTGGGGAGAGCCCTGCCGTCTTCCCTGGCTGACTCTATCCTTCCCTTCAAGGGCGTGGAGCTAGGGGTTGACAAGCAGCCACACTGCAAAATTGGACTACCCCATTAAAGCTGGGACCAGGGTTTCTGTCCCCATGAAGCAGCTTTCACCAGGCAGGGACCACGAAGTGGCCAGGGCCTGAGGCAGGCGGGGTTGGCCTGTACCCCCGACACAGGAGGCATGGCAGAAGGCTGGGCACTGGGGCTCTAGGTCTTTGGACCCCTGGGCTAGCAACGGCAGCCGAGGAGAGGTGGCACCAGATCATGGCACTCAGGCATAGGGCAGCCTGACAGGCACCTCAGAGAGTGCCAGGGAGTGCAGCTGGGAGCCTCCGAACTCCAGCCCCCCATTCCCTGCAGCTCAGGACCCGTGACTAGGACTTAGGTCAGCAGTCACTGTGAAGAGCGAGCAGAGAGGACCAAGAGCTGGACCTGCCCCAGGAAGGTGCTGCGCACACCAAGCATTTCAACGGGTTAAGCAAGAAGGAGCCCAGGGGGCCAGAACCCAAGGAGGAATCAACCCTGGCCTCAGCTCGGGCTCTGGAGAGGCCTGGGGTCTCCCCTTGAGGAAAAGAAGGACCAGATCAGCTGCCCAGAGAGAAGGCTTGAGAAATGACCACTGCCTCTCATGTCTGACTGGGGCTCCAGAAACAGAGAGGAAGGAAGGTCTTTCAGTCGGGGTAGGGGTGGCTGGGGCTGCGGTTCCTGGGGCTCTTTCCTGGACTGAACGGAACCCCGCAGAGCCCCCTGCAGTTCCCCTCTGGCCACCAGAGGGAGCCCGTCCCTCGCAAATCTCCCAATTTGGGCAGCACGGGCAGCCCTGTCCTTGCCTTTGGAGAGCCTTTGCGAGTAGGATGGATGGGACTCTGGGCTCTGAGAACAGGTCCCCAGGCAGTGATAAATAGTGTGCTAGTCTCAGGACTAGAGGAAAGTGGGGGAGTGGGCCGAAGGCAGCAGGGGCTGTTCCAGGCCAAACCTTTGGTGGGGTGAAGCCATGTGGTGAGGCTAGGCAGCTGGGACAGAGGATGCCGGAAGCTTGGTGCAGACACAGGACATTAAGAAAGGCAGCCCTGAGCCTAGCTCCTGCCTCACACTCTTGTTCCCATTGCGCACAGGAGGAGACTGAGGCCCAGCAAGGTTCCGTTACTTGCTCTGTATTGACATGGCTGTCATGTCTGTATCTGGATGGCGCTTAGCCTCTCACCCCCTTTCTAGAGGTTTTGAGGGGAATAGTTCCTTCCGAGCAGGGCCATAGCCTGAAGGAGCCTGGGAACCGGATGCCAGCTCCACGTGTTGCCTGCTATGTGGTCTTCTTGCCCCCTGGGCTGGACCCCCGCTCTGGGCTCTGGGCCTCGGGGACATCTGCAGGACTGAGCTGCCCTGGGAAGCAGAATAGAGAGCAGCTGGTCAGTCTTGCCTCAAGAGCCTGTGCAAGTCATGTGGGGTGGGAGCCCAGAGTCAGAAGTTCCTTCCAGCCAAGGCCTTGATCTGAGCCTGACCCTGGCAGCACTTCGGATACAGCTCAGTGGAGGACAAACCAGTGAGGACACTCCACACTGTCCTCACTCCACAGTCTCCAACCCCTGTGAAGGGCAACCCGCCCCCCCCAAAATGGGGCACCGGGCAGAAACCACAAATGTGGGTGGGGGAGACAAGGGTGTGGAACGCTGTTCTACCATCAAGAGGTGTCCTGTGATGTCCGGAGGAGGGACCTTCTCTCTTCTGCTCCTTTCTGTATCTTAGGAGCTTAGAATGGAGTCTGGCACTGTGACAGCATTCGGTACATATGCGAATGAATGGATGGATGAATGAATGAATGAATGAATGAATGAATGAATGAATGAATGAATGAATAGAATAGAATACTATGTGCAGGGAAATGTGGTGAATAAGACATGGCCCCTGACCTCAGTGGGGGACAACCAAAACACACACACCAGTAAATAGACAAGCTCACTTTGTGAGAAGTGCTATGTGGCCGAGGGACAGAACTGGGGAGGGCCTTCTTTATGTCAGGGACAGGGAAGGCCTCTCTGGGGAGATAACGTGGGCCCGGAGACCTAACATGGATCAAGCTATGAGAAGTCTGGGAATCAGACATTCCTGGAGCAGGAATAGCAAGTGCAAAGGCCCCGAGGGAGAACCAAGCTTGCCTTGGACACAGGGAGGCTGGTGTGGCTGGTGAGCAAGGTAGGCAGGGCACAGGATGTAGGGAGAAGTGGCCTTGGGCTCAGAGCTTTCACTTCCTGGGAGGGAGAGCACCCAGCTCTCTGTGCTCCCTCGTGTGACCTAAGCCTTATCTCTTCTTGCTGGGCCCTTGTCCTGGCCTATCTGGTTCATACCTCAGTCTCCGTTACTCTGGCCCAACCCAGGCCTCTCTCTGGCCATCCGGACCCATGCACCCAACAGCCTCTGACAATTCACCTCAAACACAGTCAGGTCTCCATGCAGCTTGAGATCTTCATCCCAGCCCCTTCCACGTGGTAAATGGCTCCTCCCGGTGCTGGAGGGCTCAGGCCAGAGCCTGGGGGATCCTTGCCTCCGACACCCATTCTATCCCTGAATCTTGACACTTAACCCCATGTGGTATCTTTTTTTTTAAGATTTTATTTATTCATTTATCTATCTATCTATTTATTATTTATTTATTTATTTATTTATTTGAGAGAGAGAGAGAGAAAGCACGAGCTGGGTGAGGGGCAGGGAGCCCGATGCGGGTCTCGATCCCTGGAGTCCAGTATCATGACCTGAGCCAAAGGCAGACGCTTAACCAGACTGAGCCACCCAGGCGCCCGTAACCCGTGATGTCTTAAATACACGTTTCTCTTCCACCTGGCACTTCCCCTTAATCCAGTCCCCCTGCCTCTGCAGATGTCACTTCAATGTTTTCCAGGGAGCTTTTCTGCCTACAACCATTCCGTGGCTTCCCAAATCCTCCTTCAGTACCTGGTCCACAAACTGCCCGCCCCCGTTGCCTATGCACCCCTAGCACCCTCCTGCGCGGGGCCTGCCCATGCAGCGCTCCTGCCCCCCAAGTTGTCCCCCAACTTTCTCATCTTCTTGGGCCTTCTAGTCTTGGCTTCAATGCCACCTCCCGCGGGAAGCCCTCCCTGCTGTCAGGTCCTCCTGTCTTTACGCTCAGGGTCCCGTTATCCATAGATGGTCCTTAAGTCGTGTATGCATACCTCAGGTAACAGCCCCGTCTTCCCACCCCTTGCTGCCCGTGGGTGCCTGGAAGACTCTCCGACAAAGAAAGCGGGGGGCCTGAGGGGGAGGGAGGGCAGAGGAAGGTAGGAGGGTGAGGGGGGTGTGGCTATCAGCAGAAGCTGGGGTCCCAGCCTTCTTCCTTTGAATAAAGCGGTGTGGAAGTCAGCTCAGGTGTGAGGCAGTAACTCCCACACGGCCGGACTGTTGGGGGACAGGGGTGGGTGGGGAGTGCGCATGGCTTCTCTGTCCCCACCTCCTCCTCGCCCATAGCCATTCCTGTCTGTGGGGTAGACTTCGGGCACTCTCACTCGAGAGGTGTCCCTCCTAAGGACTGTGGTCCATACCAATTCTGGCCGCCCTTTCCCTCGCGGCACTGAGTGTCTCACTTGGACTCTTGAGAAAGGTGTCTAAGACTGCGTTCAGGGGACGCCTGGGTGGCTCAGTCACTTGAGCGTCTGATTCTTGGTGTCTCCAACTCAGGATTGTAGGACTGAGCCCCGCTTCCGGCTCCGTGCTTGGCAGGGAGTCTGCTAGAGATTCTCTCCTTCTCCTTCTGCCCCTCCCTCCCCAAAAGAAATCAATCCTAAAAACAAGACAAAAAAAAGACCACATTCAGGAGGGACGAAGGAGGCCCAGGATGGCCCAATTGGTAGAAGAGGAAGCAGAACCCATACTTTTACTCAGTGAATTGATTGCCCCACGAAGTGAGCCCTGCAGCCAGTAGCCCATTCTTAGCACCCCCAACAGCTAGGGGTCAACCCTGCTGAGCCCCTAGAGCCTGGGCACCACCATGATTCAGGGGCACACTGGATGCTTGCAGGAGGCTTCTGCTTGTGAAGCTCATCTGCAGGCCCCAGGTGAGAACAAGCCACAGGAGGCTTAATCGGCTCTAATAGCTCCCTTCCCCCAGGGATTGAGCTTCACTTAAGTTTTCCTGACTGCTCACAACCGGTGTCTGAAAATCCTAAGTGCCCACCTACCATCTTCACTGTGCTCAAGGGGAAGGCTGGCCGGCCTGCCTAAGCAAGGCCCAGTTCTTTCTCCAGGCAAGAGCTTGGGAGAATTAGGGCAAGGCTGCGCGAGTGCCCTGAATAGGAAGTCCAAAGGGACAAGGTGCCACATGCCACCACCAGGGGGAGCCACAGTCACCCAACTAACTGGGTGAGGACCCAAGCGTGAAGGCCAAAGTTCCGGGTTGTCCCACCGGGAGGTGGCTTGTCTGGGGTTTTGGCCCTGCGTTCCACACTTGGCCCGTACCACCACCCACCCACCCCAACCCTGGGGTCTGGGTAACAGCAGCGCCTCATGTAGCCGGTTCCTTCATGTGCCTGAGGGTGTGGACTTTGCCTTCCAGAGCACCCTGATCCACCTGGCACCCAATAATGTGGTCCTGGGAAAAGGCTCTTGGTAGAATCAGTAGACCAACCCCGGTAAGCAGCCTCCCCTTCACAGCCAACTCCAGCGCCCTCCTGCAGGGCTTGGTGGTCAGCAGCAGCTGGGTCCTTGATCTCCATGGTGACTTACCACGCTGCCCGAAGGGCATACCCACCCCTCCTTGCCCACTGGGGTCTTCAGCCCACCCTCCCCAAGCTGGGGCCTGAGCTCAAGATCTCCCCAACCAGCCACCCCCCCCCCCCGTCCTTGCCCCCTCCCCAGAAGGTCTAGAAAACTGAAACAGAAAAACCAGGCTTGAGACAGCTTTGTTAGAACAACTCAGCAAAATAAAATTCCGGTTTATTGTTGGACAACATTGTTTCACACATACATCAAACAGGCCAAAAAAAATAAACAGCAACTTCATAGACAAAAAAGGAAAAAAAGAAACCTTTTATCTTTGGCCTTTTTAACCATCTCATACAAACCAACTACTTATAGTACAGCTAAGTACATACACAAAAAAAGTTACTGGAATGCTCGGAATAAGATTGTTTTTTTGTTGTTGTTTTTGCTTTTTTTACAAGGTTTTTTTTCTCCTTTGAGATTATAATGAACATGGTCACACCACAAGTAAAGTCAGAAGTAGGACAGAGAACGCTCCAAAGGCTGGTTTGGTCATCCGAGATCATTAAAAATGGCTGACCCCTAACAATATGTACAAAAATATAAAATGTAAATAAAAAATACAAACAAATTTTCCTTTTTAAAGTACTTTTAAGAAAAAAAGCAGGGCCTTGGAAGTTTTGGTTCTTTTTTCCTCCCCTGTTGCAAATTCACGTTGTGGTTTTGGCTGGGTGGCGGAGAGCGTGTGTCATCTGCGGGTGGCGCTGCCCGCGTTGGGCAGGCGGGCGGGACTCTCTACTCGAAGGTGACCACGTTTAGATTCTGAGACGGGAAGTGGAGGGTGAATAGGTCACGGTGGCCTTTTTTTTTTGTTAAGTTTAACTTTTCCTTTTTTGCTGTCTAGTCATCCTCATCGGTCTTCTGCTTCTTGGTGTCGACATCGTCATCCTGCGCAGAGAAAGACGGTCAAGGCCCCTGCAGCCCCCTGGGCCCACCCCCACTCCTGCGGGCAGAGGCAAGGGGCCAGGCACTGGCTGCTCCAGACGCTTCCAGAGCTCTGGGAAGGCAGGCCTACGTTCCTTCCTGTTCCTGCTCAAGGTACGGAAGCCTTTCGGGACCACGCCACGGAAATCAGCCCCTCTGGCTGCTACTGTGCCTCACATCCCAGCCCCCACCGAAGCCCAAACCCACCTCATCGTCTTCAGCTGCCCGTTTGCCCGTAGCTGCCTCGGCCTCCTCGTCTTCGTCTCCATCCTCTTCCTCACCTGCACAATCAAACCCAGACTAAACCACACTGCCTTCCCTCAAACCGCTGGCAAGGATCTTGGTACCCTACCCGCGAGCGACAGCCTGAACTCGGGCGGGGACACGGCTTAACACTGCGGCTCCTCAGGGGACCTCCGAGTGACAGATTCCCCAGGAAAGAACGGTCCCTGATCTCTGCTGCCTGACAAACCGGGCAGTCGGGGCACCCTGCCCTGGCCCCCCCCCCCCCCCCCCCCCCCCCCGTGCAGGCACCGGTCTCCGGACGGGGAAAGAGCGACAGACCGGTGTGCGGAAGGCACCCGCGGGAGCGTGCGTGTGGGGGGCCGTTTCACTTCACTAGCCTGAAACCAGAGAAGTCCTAGCCCCACAGCACCAAGCCAGCTGCGGGTGCTCCGCTGGTCTCCACCCCCAGGAGCCCCTAGGCAAGGCCGGGTAAAGGAAGCCCCGAAAAGGGGAGACGAACGAGGCTACTCACCATCGCCTTCCTCCTCCTCCTCCTCTTCCTCCCCCCCCTCTTCCTCTTCTTCATCTACCTCGTTGTCGGCCTCCTGCTCCCCATTTTCCTCATTCTCCTCGACAGAAAACACAGCAGGTTGTTACTGACGACAGGCCACCCCTCCCGCCCCGCCCCCTCCCCCCAGACCCCACCCAGTGCATCTGCAGCCCCAGACCAGGCAAGAGACCTCAGCTCCTCTTCCTTACGCTCCAACAGGAGACGGTGATGCGGGAACCACCCAAGGGCTCAGCCTCCTCGCTCACCCCAGACTAAGCCCAAGCTGGAGCGAGAGAAACTTCCTGGCCAGGAGTGGCTAGGCATCACGGGCAAGGCGGACACTCACAGCGTTCCCGTTAGCAGGCGCGTCTCTTCCATTCTCGGCCTCCTCCACAACTTCCTTCTTCTCCTTTAAGTCCTTCAAAAAGTAAGAGGGAACCAGTAAGTCTTTTGAGAAACCCGAGGCTGGCAAAAGAGGCCCAGGGCTCGAGGGTATGAAAGCAGCGCAGATCTGGATGTCCCAACAGCCCCATGCTACACTTGGAAACACGGCAAGGAGGGGCCGCAGTATACCCAGCGCTCTGTGGTCAGGGTTTCCTCCAATTTCTCAACCCTTAAGAAACACACCAAAAAGAACCCCCTGCAGTTGTTCCCACTGCCCCTTACTCATGCTTCTTAGGACAAGAACCATGTGGCACCACGGCCTTAAACCCGTCTGGCCGGGCAGACGAGCCCGGGAACACTTCACTCACACACCCATCACAGACTGGCTTCCAACCAGAGGGAGCTCCGCCTCTCACAAATCCGTCTTGGAGAACAGCAGGTAGGGGCCATAAATAAATAAGGTAATGGAGGGAGGGCCCAGGCACTGCGGGAGAACTCCCGTGGGCGGGCGAGGCCGAGGAGGGAATGGGAGGGCGCTAACAGGCAGAACTGGAGGGGGCCGTCTCAAGTCCTCACAGCCCAGCTAAGCACCAAGCCCACGGCAGGCCAACTCTCTATAAAAGACCCAAACCCACCAATTCCCTATATGTGACAGCTGTCCCAGGAGGTCGCAGGTCGTCGCCGGGAAACGTGTCCGGGCTTAAGGAACTCGACCGCCATTCAGAAACGCGCCGCCCGGCGCCCCATCTCCCTCCCGGCCTCTCGTCGTCCGCGCGGCGGCTCTCAGGGCCCGTCAGACCGCACCTCGAGGAGCGGACCCGGTTCGCTTTCCAAAGGGCAACGCCGCCGCGGGCGCCCCGAAGCCCGGTAACTTTTTCCACCTGGCCGTGCCGATCCGGCCGCCAACACAACAAACAGGCGTCGGGCCGGGCGCAGCTCGGACTCCGTCCAGTGAGCGGCACCGGGGCACCTGTCGGCCCCATTACCACCGGCTGGCGGGCCGCGAACTCCGGTGCCGCCCGCTCCCGCCCCCTGGCGGCCGAAGCCCCGGGGAGAGGGTGGGGGCGGGGAGAACGCGGCGCGCAGGCGCGCAGCCCCCGCCCGGCGGGCTTTGCGCGCGGGCCTCGGCACGCACCGCGCGCGCGGAGCACGTGGCCCAGGGCCGCCGAGTGCGCCCCTGACCCTGGAGACCCCGAGGCGGCAGGCCGCGCTGGCCCCCGCCTGCGCGAGTTGCGCGCCAGTCTTTCCGGGCGTCCTGACGCCCCCACCCCAGGCCTTGATGCGCGGGCCTGCCTCACTGCATTTGGCGGGCAAAGTCCCGCGGGAGGCCGCCCCGAAGTCCACGGGGCTTTCTCAGTCCCGCAGCCCGAGGCCGTAGGGGATGCGCTCCATGGGGCTATTTATTGCTCCCGGCGGGAAATCACCTTGGAGGAAAGCGAATGCGGACGTCCGCAGTGGGGAGGGCTGACCCTCCCCCCACCCAACTAGTTCCCGGGCTGGGCCCAGAGGGGGTCCGCTGGAGCCCTTCTGGAGATCCCAGCCGCAAGCTCCACTCCGCCGGGGGAGTCACCCCTGGGAGAAAGCCAGAGGTGACGCCGGGAGCACAGAGGTTAAGGAGACGCCAAGGTGACTCCTGCCCGTCCCCAAAGGGGCACGAAAGGGGCGCGGACCAGAGCCTTGGGTAAAACGGCCAATCTGCCTTAAACTGCCGCGCTCCCGCCGAGAGTGGAGACGAGACGCTCCCCGCGCGGGCCGCGGGAACGACCCGGCGCGCAGAACCGGAGCTGCGCCAAACGCGCAGGACCTCAAAACCGAGGGCAGTGAACCCACAACACCAGGCCCCGACAACCCCCGGCGCCCGGCTCGACCCCGCAACCGGCCAGCCGCGGCCACAGCTTTTGTTCGTCCGCATCGCCTCCGGGGCGGCCGCGCACACGGTGCTCCCGGGCAGCCGCGGGGGGCGCCCATCGTCGCCCCGGCGCGCCGTTCCTTCACTTTCCGTTTCCTCCCCAACGGCGCGTGGGCTCGCCTCCTCCACAGCCAAACCCGGCACCGCTGGTGAATTATTGAAGCTGGGCGGCTGCTCCCGGCGCACTCTCCCCGGAGGACACCTACCCCCGCCCTCCCTGAGGGCACCCAGGGCGAAGACCTTCACACCTCCGCGGAGACAATCGACGTCGCGGTCGGCCGACCCGCTGCCCGACTCCGCCTTATCAGAGCTTAGTCCAGATAAACCACCTCGGACCCAGTGTAAGGCGCGAAACGAGGCGGCCCGGCTCCGAACAAAGAGCAGCGCCGCCGGCGGGCGCTCGTTGCGGAGCCGCCACTTCCCGCAGCCGGCCCGCGCCCTCACACGCGCCCCCCCCAGCACTTCCGATTCCAAACGCGCTCGAGTTTCAAAGTTATTTCCGTGCGCCCTGCGGGCTGACGACCCCCAGCCCGGCCCCTCTCCTCCCGCCACCTTTCAGACCACTCACAAACAAGTTTCAGGAGCCATACAACACCCGCCACCCGAGCCCCTCAGCCCCCGCGCCCGCCCCCCGGGGCCCCGAGGGCGCCGGGCCCACTCCCCGACGGGCATCACGCCTGCCGCCGTGCTTCCCGCCCCCTCCCCCGCACACAAAAGAGTGGGCTGCCTGGGGGCCTAGGCCGGGAGCGAGAGGTCTCTCCGCCGGAGGAAGAGACAGCGGGTTCGGGGCAGCCCAGCCGCCGCGCGCGCGCGCCAAACACCGCTCCGGCGGCAGCAGCGCGCGGACCCCGAAGGGGCGGGCGGCGTCCAACCTCACCTTGGTGGTGATCTCGGAGCTGGTGTCCACGGCCGCGTCTGACATGATGGGGCACGCCGGTGATCCGATGCAGCGGATTAAAAAGAAAGCAAGAGTTCGAGGACTCTGGCGAGAAAGCTGCCTGAGTCCGCGGTGGCGGAGGAGGCGCGCGGCGGAGGTGGTTGCGGCGAACGGGGAGCCGGACACGGGAACAATGCAAAGATGGCTTTTCAGAGCAGCCAGTGGGGAACTCACGCGGCGCCAGAACCTTTAATATAGATTAGTGGGCGGCGCTCGGCCTCCTCTGCCCGGATGCTATTGGCTGAGCGCAGGGAGCGGGCGCTCGCTCATTGGCTCGATTCCGAACAATGGGCAAGCGTGCTTAAAGCGGCAGTGCCTTGGTGCGTCCCGCGCTGCGCAGTCGCCGGCCGCACTGTCATTCAGGGCCTTAGTTTGCCGGGTCTCGGCGGCGCCGGCGCCGCGGGGGAGGGGCGCACGAGCGCGCTCCGGGCGCGCGCTCCCGCCGCTGTTTTGCTGGGGCTGCTGACGCAGAAAGCCAAAGCGCGGCAAAGCCGCCCGCCCAGCCCCCCGTCCTCCCCTCCCCTCTGCTGCTCGGAAGGAGGGGGAGGGAAGAGGAGGCGGTGGCCGGCGCGCACGACGGCTGCCAGCGAGGGGGAGGGGAAGGCCGGGTGCTGGGCTGCGCTCGCCCGGGGCGGTGCCCTGTGCAGTGCCCGGGGAGGTGCCCGCCCCCGCGCCGGGGGCACCTTCGACCGAGAATTGTCCCAGTGCAAGTGGGTGGAAACCCTGCGACGAGCAATGAGGGCGCGAGGCCGCCCCGTCTCTACCTCATCCACACCCTCTGCCCAGCCCCAGGTGTCCCGGGTCTTTGAAGAGGTGACCCTGTTGCCCACCACTAACCCCGGCGTTGGCCGCCTGAGCCAGCCGACAAGCGGGCTCCGTGCCAAGCACACACACACACTCTGAGATTCATGCTTCGAGGGGACTCGTGGGCCGGTGCGGGCTCCTGCCTTCGAACGGGACAGCCCACGGGCGTCGCACCACACAGCAGTCTCCGCACTCCAGGGCTTTGGACAGCGCCTGCCCCGAGCGGCCACTGTCGTCGCGACAGCCTCAGGGAGCCCCCTTCCAGAACCCGGCCATCGAGTCTATCCTCTCTCACCCCACTTAAGGGGCTGCGAGGGGCACACGACCTTATACACTGAGAGTTTACTGGGGGGGAAATAATCGTCCCCTTAGCCCAGTTGGTTTAGTCCTTGGGGACTCCTTGAAGTTTGGGGCGCCATTTAGGGAACCACGCGGAGCCCTGAGAAGGGAACCATCAAGGCGCCACACTCAAGATGGCGTTGGACGCGGCAAGCGTGGCGTGACGTGGCGATCCGATCACGCAGACGATCCGAAAACCACAGGTTATACCCCCCTTATCGCCACCGCACTTGGCTGTCGAACTGAGAAAGCAGCTGTGTGGGAGGAAAGATTAGAACAGGTGGGAAAATGTTCCAGAAAAAAAATAACCGTGCCGCACTCAATATGGCGACAGATAGGGTTCATCCCTGTGTCGCCAGAAGGGGGCGCCCGACACGGAAGGCGGGACTCCGGAGAAACGGGCGCGCACTGGCTGAGAGTGGCGGGCGAACACAAAGTTGACGCTTTGCGTCCTGCCATTGGCAGGTTCTGCTGTCTGTCTCTTGGGGCCGCGGACCTGGGAATGGAGAAAACCCGGAGTCTGAAGTCGTGGAGGAGGAACGGATGCCAAGTCCAGTAGAGCTTCAAGTGAGGAACGGGAGGAGAGATTGAGTCGCCCTTCTCGGTTCTCTTAGGTCAGGGGCTCGCTGACCCCATTCCCACCGCGAGACTCCCTTTGCTGAGCTTACCACGCGCTCGCCCGGCTGTCTCCTCTGGCCCCGGACTCCCCTGCCCGGCCTGGGGGAGGCGCGGAGTGCCGGGGCGCCACCTGGGTCTGGGCCCCCTGCCCACTTCCCCTGTCCCGCACGCGTCAGGCCCGCATCCTGGTTCACATCTGTCAGTCTGGCCGTTGGGGCTTTCCCGAGCGACTTGTCCCCTGGGAAGAGAGAAGCCCAGGCTCCCTGTCCTTTGGTCGGGAGGAACGTAGGACAGGTGTTGGACAGGGAGGGAGAGCCGCGCCACCTCCTGTTGCTTGGCGGTCGCCATCCCGTACCGGGTACGCGGCAGCGGAGGGGGCGCCCGCCGGTCTCAGTCCTACCCCCAGGCACCCCAAGGGCTGGAAGGGGATTTTCCCCAGGGTGGGCGCGCGCCAATCCAAGGGACTCAACAGTGGTGTCCCCGAGGACCACGCGTCCCAATTCTTTGTTCGGTCCCCTCCTTCCCCTGGCCAGTTGCCTTTATTGCGGCGCAGACCTGGGGCCGCCTTTCGCCCCAAAGGAGGAAAGGGCTCGTTGGCCGCTGCCGCTGTGACCCCCTCCTTTGTGCCGCAGTCTTCCGAGAAGTGGAGGGGATTGTGCGGCATGGTAAATGAGGCGGGACAGCGCCTTCTACCTGCGGTGCGTCCGTTAAGCTCTGGTTCCCCTAGAAGGGATTGTTCGTTCAGTCCACAAAACCCGGATGCCCCGAGAGCTTGGTCTGTGCCACATCTAAGCGATTGAGGCTTCTTCCCTCCCTGTATGGTGGCTTTGGGCAGTCGTCTCTGTCCAAGCTGAAAACTGGACATGACTTCTGCATTCTGGCCGGGGCCGGGGGTGGGGTGGGGTGGGGTGGGGTGAGGGACGGGCCATACTGGCCGCACTGGAGCCAACATGCGGGAGGAGCTGGGTGAACGTGAATTTCCCTCAAAGAACTGCTTTGCCTGACCCTGTGCCCAGGCAGTTGGCTTTGCTAGAAGCGGTAAGGAAGGCTCATGCCCACCTGGTTCTGGAACCAGTATTTACATTCACCAAGTATTCACTGGGTGCCTGCTGTGTACACAGCTCATGCTTCAAACATTTTCATTTATCCTCTGCACTTTGCAAGGTAGACAGGACAATTATAGGGTTGAATCATATGAAACTGATGTTTTTGTCGAAACCAATTGAAAATCAGCAAATTTGTACGTTCAACCTCTAATATGATACCACTTTACTTGTAACAAGTCAAAAAAGCCGACCAAGGGATTATAGCAAGGAACTTGAAGTAACCAAGTGAATCAGTGACCAGGCTGGGGCTAAAATCCTAAAATGGCGGACTCTGTCTTGTTAGATGAGTCCTGGAGCAGAAGTGGCCTCCTTGGACCTCCTTGGGTTCATAAGTGGTGGCGTTCTTTAGGCTATCAAGAGCCTCCTCTCTCCAGGGATAGGCAACTCACATCATCTTTGCTGTTTCTAAATGGGCTGTTCTTCCTGTCCTCTGTCACTTCCACTCACCAATGCATCTCTGTCCTTTGCTGCCTCTGTGTCCTTTCAAACCCCCCAAGACAAGCTGGTATGCCCTGTTAGGCCACATTTCCTGGTGCATGTTGAGGTGCAGTAGGCTTATGTTAGAGCTGCTCTAAGATGAGGGGTGTTTTGGGGGGGATTGGGGGTGTGGTGGCATATGGCCTCCAGGCAAGTTTTATTTTAAGGAATTTGTATAAGGACACTGGGGTTGCCTACACATTCTCCAGTTGGGACCACAGCCCTCTCCCCACCAGGCCTGAGTCACACATTTATTTCACCTACCTGGCCCTGTGGGCACTTAGGTTTGCAACCCTTGCTCCTAAGCCATTTCCAACGTATTCCTAATTGGTTGTCTCACAATTTTGCTCGATTCCCAAAAGACCAAAAAGGATGTAAAGGCTGGTAAAGCTGCTTGGGTTCATATCCCAGTCATGCCACACACTAGCCGTGTCAACCTGGGCAAGTTACTTCCTCACCTCTAAAGCATGGAGATACAATGACAGGTCCTACCTTCCAGCGTTATGGTGGGAACTGAACTGGTTAATATTCAGAAAGTGCTTGAAACAGCGTCTGGCACACCCAGGAACACCGTCAATGTTCTTGGGATCCCATTTTCTTGCTTCTCTGTACCTCAGTGGGTTGGTTTCAGTGTTTGCAGGTCTCTGGGCAAAGGAACAATGTCTTCAGCAAATTCTTCCCATATTCAGTGGGAAATGAGGGCACCAGCCTAGCTGAGTTTCTGGAAGCCTATGATTCGGTGCCCGACATGCTTGGCAGCCCCTCTGGCCTCAGAGGAATGACAGAGTCTGGGAGACAGCCTGAGTGGAGAGGGCCTCAAAAAACTCCCGCCTTCCCGCCCTTCAGAAACCCAGGCGTTTCAGGCTGTGGTTTTCTTGCCCGGGCATAAGGGCCTGGGGAGCTGCCAGGGGCCTTTCAACTCTCCCGCCTTGCCGAGCCCGGATGGGATTGTGTAAGAGCCACCCCCCCACACGCCTGCTCCCTTGTGCAGCACGTCCGGGCCTGCCCGTTCTCCCCGGGGAGCTGTGCCAGAAGGCCCTGGTACCTACACAGGTCTGGCAGCCCCAAGAGGCTCCTGCCTGGCAGGGACAGGGTGGGGGACATCTCCTTACGTTCAGGGCCTGCCCCCAAACTGATACCAAACCGGAGCTCTGGTTGGAGACCAGATAAGGAGGCTGGGGGCGGTGCGTGTGCTGTGTCCATGGCCACTGCTGCCTCCCGAGCGCGCTCATGCCACAGTGCCAGTGCTGGGCCCCCTGTGCACGTGCCCCCTGTGCTGTCTCTAGGAACCCCCTGCCCGCCCCTGCCGTTGCCTGGCTCCGCTTCCCTGCATCCATCCATGTGTGTGCACGCCTGTCTGCAGAGCTCGAGCTCCATGGGTGTTTTGCTTAAGCTCTGGTTACCGTGTGTGGCACGTGGGCCCGGCATCCCGCTGGCAGGTGAAGGTGCTGGGGCGGGCGGGGGGGGGGGGGGCACGTGCACCGGCACACATCAGTCGCCCTGCCCAAGAAGGCCTGTGAGGGCAGAGCAGCCAAGGAAAGGTTAAACACCGCTATGTGACATGAGGAGACCTTGAACTGGGCATCTCCACACCTGTCCCTTCCTGCCACCTGGCCCCACACGGGAACCTAGCAGGACAGGAGCCTCCAGAGGGTCTGTGCGCCCCCTGCAAGGCCAGAAGGCCCAGGCTTGGTAAGCTTGAAGTTGGGGAGAGGCAGGCTCTTCGACATCTTGAAGTGTCTGCTTCCCTCTTCTCTGTTAATTTCAAATGGGTCTTTCCTTAACTCCGGCAGAGAAGCCGCCCCCAGTCCTATTTGGAGGGAGAAGGTGTAAGGTATGGAGGACACACCGCCAGCCAGAATTTACTCCCTCTCTCACCCCAAAGGGCAGTACAGACAGGGTGACCAGCTATCCCCGTTGCTGCAGGACATAGAACTCTCAGTGCTACAACCAGGAGATCCCCAGGCACCCTGAGACACATCGGTCACACTGGTCCAGTCCTTCAAAAGCTGGTAAGAATGGCATTTCTGAAGACCTCTATGAGCACCACCAAGAAGGGTCCTGTGGCCCTTGATCCAAAAACAGCCTCCCACTTGGATTCTGCTTGTCTTTGCCATGGAGAACCCAGGGTGACGCTGGGAGCATTTGGCTTGCACATGGCAGAGCAGAAGGATTGAGGGGCTTAGTGACGATCACAGAGGAAGCTGGCGGCGCCGGGATCAGGACCTCCCGCACCCTCCCGGGAGGGCTCTCAGCCGCCACGTGCAGGGAAGGTTGCCATGTGCAGTGACAGTCGTGAGCATGGGAATCTGTTTCTAGATCCAGGTGGGAGCCAGGGCCTCTAGAACAGGGGGAGATTTCTTAGGCTTCTTTCGAAAATACTCTCTCCTGCAAGAGGTTTTCTGCGAATCTCACAGGGGAGAAAAAACGAGGATCTCACTGGGACAGTTCTGTAGGAAAATCTCAAGGCAGGATGAAGCCTTACCCCAAAACCCAAACCTCCCCAGAGAAGGGAAGGTGGCAGTCCCTTTTCCAGGCAAATGCGAGCTCCTCACGCATGTAAAGCCTGAGAGGAGGGGCGCCTGGGTGGCTCAGATGGTTAAGCAACCAGCTCTTGATTTCGGCTCAGTTCATGATCTCAGAGTCTTGAGGTCGAGCCCTGCGTCGGGCTTCACGCTGAGCACGGAGCCTGCTTAAGATTCTCTCTCTCCTTCTGCCTCTGCCCCACCCCGACTCTCGCACACTCTCTCTCAAATTAATTAATTAATTAATTAATTAATTAAAGCCTAAGGGGAAAGAGTTCACACACGTGAACCGAGAGCCTCCCCAGAGCTTTCCCCAGCTGCAGCATGTTCTCGACTGCCGTGTTGGGGCTGGGCCTTGCACTGTGACCATTCACTGGCTCTTAGTGGCTTTCTCCAGGTTATGCCATCTCTTGCCACGGAGGCACTTTAAGAGTGTTACCTCAAAAGTATCAGCCAGACACCTATTGGTCCACTTGGGTCCTGGCAAGGTCTCAGTCTTCTCACTTGCTCGTCAGGGAGAACATGGCCCAGCTCCCAGGGAGAAAACAGCATGGCTGCTTGTCCCTACTCCTGGGCTGTTCACAGGGCCACAGCACTCTGCGTTGCAAAGTCCTTGGCCAAGATGTGGTTTTGAGACCCCCAAAGTATTTCTCACCTTGGTGGTAATCAGTCTTGGACCTATATGTGATTTGTTGAAGGCCTACCTCAGTCAAGATGTTCAGGAGGATAAAAGGTATTCCAGAATGTTCTTCAGAAGTCACCACTGCTGTAAAGGCTGAATTTGGATTCAGGGACATTCCTGATAGGAAGTAAAATGTGTTCTGAACACCTGTAGAAATAGATAAGAGAGAAATTAGAAATTAATGATTAATATTAAAAAGTGAGCCTACATGAAATGAAGCAGCTCTCAAAGCAGGGAGGGACAAGCATTAAGAAACATCCTTAACCAAGAACCCCAGCTTCTGCTTACTGGAGCTCTCAGCCTCATGGAGGGCTGTGGTCTAGCAGCAGAGGGGGTTCTCCATGCTTGCTTTCTGCAGGCCCAGGCTCTTCCTCTCGGGCCACCAGTCTGAGTCGGGCGCACAAGGATCCACTCCTAGGCTTAACTGACACTGGTTCTAAGCAAGTCCTTTTATCGTCCCCACCTTGTTCCCATGATCTGGGCTTTGATGAGAGGGGACCTCTGGACCTAGAGAGCCACATACGTGCCCACCACCGTGCCTGTGCTGTGAGCTGGTGGTGGCAGGGCGGTTCGTTGGGCCCCCACTCAGCGTGGCCCTGTGCCTTGGATATCTGGCTACACTTCCTCAAGAAATGACCGTTCCATTGCTCTGAATCCGATGGAATTGGGCCCAACATTCCAGTGAGCCCCCATCCCAGGATGCTGACGCCAGCTCTGTATCAGAGGAGAAGAGGAAAATTGAACACGCTTCAAGCAGTTATGGCAAGCACCCCCCCCCCCACAGATGGAGGGGATGGAAAAGAGCCTCATTCTACAGATGGAGGCACTGGGACCCAGAACAGGAGGCTGATTTGCCAGCAGAGCGGCCCCTGGCCAGGAATAGAGCCCCCTTGGCCCTGGCTGCCAGGGCTCCGTGCCACCCACCCTCCCTCTCACTGAATGACACCGGCTCTGAAAACTCTGGAGACCAGGGCAGACCAGAGTGGTCAGGGGGTACATCCTGAGGCAAGGAGGGCTCGGCAGGAGCCTGAAGTCAGGGTAAGCTGTGAGGGCGAGAGCAGGAGTGAGAGTCTTGGCAGCTCCAACGTGGAATCCGGCCAGGGGAGTGGTGAAGGAGAAAGTGCAGCAGGAGGGGCACCGGGAAGGGGGCTCTTCAGAAACCCGGCTTGCCCCAAATGAACAGAGGTATTCCAAGTGGAACCCCACAGCCCTGCCCCGTCAGGGGCACAGCAAGCGACCGTAGTCACAGCCCCAGCCCATCGGAGGTGCAAGAGGAGAGCGGCCACATGAGAACAGCAGCTCCTGCATCAGGGAACAAACTCTGGGCCAGACATTGTTCCGAGTTCTAGACATAGTAACCCGTTCAATCCTGTGAGGCTTGCAGTTATCCCCACCTTATGAAAGAGGAAACTGAGGCACAGAGCAGCCCAGTGCGGCCCAGAGTAAGTGGCAGAGCTGGGATTTGGAACCGGGCAGCTCGGCTGATGCAGCCCCACAGCTGGTCCCCAGGACCCCTCCCGCCATCAGCCTCTGCCCACCCCTCCTCCTCAAACGTCAGGGACAGGATCTTGGGGTTTCCCCTCTTGATCGGGAAGGAGTTTATTTTCACCAACTGAGGCCCTTGTGCCCCAGCCGGCACCTCTCAGGTTGTAGGAATTGCAGAGAAGTCCTCCCCAGATAGGTGATTTCTGGTCGTGGGGCAAGATTTTTTCCGGGGTGACCTGGAGATCTAGAAGGGGGAGGGCATTTTGCGACCGTTTGTCCCCAAGGGCTCACCAGAAAATCAGCCTACTAAAAACTAAGTGTTCCTAGGATGTTCCATTGAGTTATTTCATGGCATCAATAGACAACTGGTAACATCTGTCTTGAACATTTCTCCAGGCTACTGTTCAGCATGGCCTGACTCGGCTCTGGAAGTACGACACTGCACAATGTTCCTTTTATAGCAACTCACAGGACAAACTTCTCTCTGGCCTCAGCCCCAGCAGGACAGTGTGGCTGGATGGTTAGGAGTGCAAACTCCGGGTCTCCCCTTCCTGTCCCCTGGGTAAGAGCCCACTGGATCAGGCCCCCACCTACCTCTGTGGCTTAGTGTGGGTCAACAATTTCTTTCTTTTCTTTCTTTCTTTCTTTCTTTCTTTCTTTCTTTCTTTCTTTCTTTCTTTCTTTCTTTTTCTTTTTTTAAGATTTTATTAATTTATTTGAGATAGAGAGAGAGAGCTGGGAGATGGAGAGGGAGAAGCAGACTCCTGCTGAGCAAGGAGCCCGATGCGGGGCTCGATCCCAGGACCCTGGGATCAGGACCTGAGCTGAAGGCAGACGCTTAACCAACTGAGCCACTCAGGCGCCCCAACCTTTGGTTTTCTCACCTGTAAAATAGGAATCAGTAACAACCTCCTAAGACTTCTCTTGAATAGTGTGTTTCATTCTGTCGTTAGAGACCCTCCTTGTCTTGTACCGAATCACATTTCCCTCTCTGTCTGGGCTGTGGGAAGCTCAGCACCCACCTTGAAGGCACTTCTGAGTTCCAGAACATCCCCTGAGGTTCATGTGAGTAACCCTACCCCTGGCTTCCTCATATTTGCTACCCTCTTTTCTTAGCCTAACTTCTTCAGTGATTCTTTTTCTGTTGGTCTTTAAGTATTTCAATGAACTTTAGAACTGAAGCCTAAATTAATTAAAGCGATAATTAATTAAACATCTGGAGCCCTTGGGGCGCCTGGGTGGCTCAGTCGTTAAGCGTCTGCCTTCGGCTCAGGTCATGATCCCAGGGTCCTGGGATCGAGCCCCACATTGGGCTCCTTGCTCGGCGGGAAGCCTGCTTCTCCCTCTCCCACTCCCCCTGCTTGTGTTCCCTCTCTCGTTGTATGTCTCTCTCTGTCAAATAAGTAAATAAATATTAAAAACAAAACAAAACAAAACAAATATCTGGAGCCCTTTATACCTAAAGCACTTTCTCACAGGTTATGCCATGTAGGCCTTGCCCCCATCCAGGGAGGTGCCCCATTTTACAGAAGAAGAAATGGAGGCCCCCACAGGGTGCTAATGGGGTAGAGATGGGTTGTCTGGCTCTGCCCCAGCTGCCCAGCGCCGGCCTCCCTTTGCCCCTGCCCTGGCTCCTTCCCAGCCCTTCCCAACATCCATACCCTGACGTGGCCTGGTGATTCTGCCCCTCCCTGACTCTTCACTTCCACCCCACCTTCTGTTTCCTGTTACCAACTCTTGTCTTTTGGGGGACTTTCCAAGAGATGGTAAAGTTCAGCACATTATTTAAGGATGAGTGAAAAACCAGCCTCTCCATGACCCCCTTCATGGCATTTACACAAATAATTCAGATTTGGCTCTCCCCTCAAGTGACAGGAATGTGTCCCCCAAATGCTGCTCTGCTTCTCAAACTGAAGGAGGTGTGGCTCCAGATTCTTCCAGAAACGAGCTGCAGGAGCTCAGAACACAGCCTCTCTGCCCATTTCCTGGGACCGTCAACCTGGACCTTCCACAGCGGGGCCTGGGCTGGTCCCTCAGAGAACCCAAAGGCAGGCTGGGAAGAGCGACTGCCCAGCCCTGCACCCCCTCACTCCCTTTTCCCTGGGGAAAGCCTGAGACCCGGAGGGGCTCACAAATCCCCAGTAAAATGCAGAAAGGACCCTCTTTTCAACCCCAGCTGCTCTCTGAAGCTTAGACCTCTCAGTCCTGCGGAGCACCTGAAGCTCTGGATGGGCCAACGTGGGCTGGGAGCTGAGTTGGGGTCAAGGTTGAGAGAGCTGAACCACTCTGCAGAATATGGGGGCTTTTGAGCTTTTCCAGGACACTGGGCAGCCATCATTTTGCTCAGAACTCAATGACGGAGCCACCCATGACTTAGAGCATATTGATAACTTTTACTGTTATTACTTGATGGTGATTTCTCTTCTCAGTGTACGAAGCTCCTGGTTGTTGCCTTTCGAGAAACTGTGGTGGTGTGGTTAGTGGTATCAGCTCTCAGGTCACCCAGCTCTGCCCCAAAGGCACTGATCCCTGCCCTCTGGTCCCCCTCCCGGGGGGACCTCAATCTCTATCTGCTCACGGCGGCCACACCCCCGTGTGGAAGTTATCAAGTTATCCAGGAGACAGGACTGCCTGCTACCTCCTCGCTGCTTGGAGGTCAGGGGACTGGTCTGGCACAGGGCTCATCAGGAAAAGCTGGGAAAGAGCCAAGTGTTGCAGGCTAAAACCCCGGAAACAGGGTCAGGGAGCCCCAACCCTGCTGGCTCCTGCGTGGGCTCTGGGTAGATGAGGGAGCTCGCCTCGCCTATTTAGACAGAAGCACGCAGTGGGAATGGCAGTTGGCCTGGACACCCCCGGCCGATGGGCACATGGCAGTCATGCATCGGCCTCCCGGCCTTGGCCCAGCTTCGCTCCTCTCTGGAACAGGCCCCTTTCCAGATGATGGGTGTGCAAGTGTGTTGTAAGTACAACTATGAACACGTATCCCACATCCATGTTGGGTGACATGTCTCACGTGTGTGGACCATGCACGTGTGTTCCTGCGTGTGCAGACCTGAGCGTGTGCCTGGCCTGGCGGCGGTCATCGAAGCCTCCTTGACTTTAATCTAGGGGCTGGGGCACAAAGCCAGTCCCTGCAGGTGCATGGGTATTTGCTTCGTTCTCCTTTGTACTTTTCTGTATTTTTCTTTTTTTTTTTTTAAAGATTTTATTTATTTATTTGACAGAGAGACAGTGGGAGAGGGAACACAAGCAGGGGGAGTGGGAGAGGGAGAAGCAGGCCTCCCACTGAGCAGGGAGCCCGATGTGGGACTCGATCCCAGGACCCTGGGATCATGACCTGAGCCGAAGGCCGACGCTCAACGACTGAGCCACCCAGGTGCCCCTGTACTTTTCTGTATTTTTCTAACCTTCCCAAATGTCAGCAGATACACACGCACGAACACACACAAACACACACACACACACAGAGGCTCCCTGCCCTGCTCACCACCCAGTAGGGGAGGCCAGCACAGTCAGGAAGGTCCAAGGGCCAGAGTAGGAGGAACGGGAGGAGAGAACAGATGAGCTCTGCCTGAGCGGGTATGGAGGGCTTCCCAGAGGAAGCATCCTCTGAGCTGGGACTTCAAAGATGATGAGCAGGGGCGCCTGGGTGGCTCAGTCGGTTAAGCGTCTGCCTTTGGCTCAGGTCATGATCCCAGGGTCCTGGGATGGAGCTCCACTTTTGGCTCCCTGCTCAGCGGGGAGCCTGCTTCTCCCTCTGCCCCTCCCCCCACTCATGCGCGCGCGCGCGCGCGCGCGCGCGCGCGCGCGCGTGTGTGTGTGTGTGTGTGTGTGTGTGTGTGCGCTCTCTCTCTCTCTCTCTCTCTCTCTCTCTCTCTCTCTCAAATAAATAAAAATCTTAAAAAAAAAAAAAGACAAAGATGCTGAGCAGTGCTGCTCCAGATGGATCCAGACCTTCCCTGCTGATGGCTCCCGGGGCCCCATCTACTTTCCTGGAGCAGAGCCATAGAGCAGACCCTCTGCAGCTCCTTCCTGCGCTGTGTCCACCTCCTGTCCTCACCTCACTTCTGGGACAGAACCATGTCCTCCCTCATATCTCAGTGTTCTGACCAACAAAATAAGCAAATCAAACAAATGGCTAATAATGCAGCTGATCTGAGTGATAATGGAACTTCAGTTCCAGTGGAGGCATTTCATTTGGACTCGTCTTTTTCTGGAAGTCTCTGAGTCACCTAAGCCTAAAAACGGAAGGGGAGGGCGCCTGGGTGGCTCAGTTGGTTAAGCGACTGCCTTCGGCTCAGGTCATGATCCTGGAGTCCCGGGATCGAGTCCCACATCGGGCTCCCTGCTCAGCAGGGAGTCTGCTTCTCCCTCTGACCCTCTTCCCTCTCGTGCTTTCTATCTCTCATTCTCTCTCTCTCTCTCAAATAAATAACTAAAATCTTTAAAAAAAAAAAAACGGAAGGGGAGGGTGCACCAGGCTGGCTCAGTAGAGCAAGCCTCTCTTGCTCTTGGGGTCGTGAGTTCAAGTCCCACGTTGGGCATGAAGCCTACTTAAAAACAAATAATAATAATAATAAATCAATAAAATAAAAACAGAAAGTGATTATGGCAATAACCTAGTCTTACATCCCACCCTGGGAGACATGATGCCTCCAAAGTCCCCCTTCAGGGATCACCTTGTCTCGGTCTGGACACCTGCACGTACAGATGAGCGCGCAATACTGTCCGGACACCCATGCGCCCCGCCTGCCTTGGAAGCGCCCACCTCCTCCATCAGCCATCAGACCCCAGGTAACCTCCCTGCCTCCTGCCGAGCTCCTTCCCTGTGCCTCCCTCCCCTGCCTGGAACTGGGGACACAGTGGGCTAGGGACCAGCAGGCTCCATAGGCTGGGGAGAGGTGAGCTCTGCTTCCCCCTTCCTGTGTGGTCTTAGAGAAATCGATTAACTTCTCTGAGCCTCTAAGTTTCTTTCTGTAAAGGTGGGAAGGGGATGAGGAAAAAGTTCCAGTTTGTAAACTGTGAACTGCTCTGCAGATGCTATTTATTATGATGAAACCATGTGAGAGCAATTACAGAGCAACCATCAAGGATTATAGAACAATATAGGGCAAATGGCACACATATGTGCCAGGAAGGCCCCCCAGGAAGAGCACTTTGAGCAGAGTCCTCTCGTGGCTGCCATTTGGGTGGTATCTCTATGCCCTGTTTTCCTTGCACAAGATAAAACGCTCTGATGCTCAAAGCCAGTCTGGGCGGGGTGGGGGTGGGGGGATCGGCCCAACATGACCAGGAGGACCTGTTGGCTCAGAGACTCCGTCGCACAACTCAGAGACAATAGGCCAGCTCTGGAATTCAGGTCTTCTGGCCATGAAACATGGGTGCTTTCCACCCTGTAGGGGCAATAGGACAGTTTTCAAGGCAGGGATCTGAGAAGATGTGAGTCACACGAGTTGATGAAGTGAAGTCACTATTTGCTGTGAGGAAGAGCATTCATTCATTCATTCATTCATTCATCAATACCTGTTTCCGAACACCTATCTCCTGTTGAGTAAATGAGAATGAGGGGTGGAGTGGCATCGGAGGGACGTGTGTGGGCTCCTCAGGGCTTTCGTGGCAGGGACCAAAGTGATGCCTTCCTCATCCAAGTTAGTGCTGAAGCCAGGACCCAGCCTGAGGCTGGCAGGGCCCAGCCCCAGGCAGTTACTGGGAACTTCATATGCATGGGCAGAGCCTCTGTTTTTCATCAAGACTGGTTACGTGAATCCCAGGGCTTCAGTCGAGGGGGGCAGGAAGGCAAAGCGGGAGAGGGAAGGAGGATGAGGGAGCCTCCCTTGGGTCACTCAGGGGGCCCAGGGGATGAAGGGAACGGGAGACAGAGCCTGGCAGGGCGGCCAGGTTGGCGGAAGCAGGGCTGGGCACAGGTCCAGGGCCACCAGGCCTGCATGAGGGAGGGGTGGGCGGATGGAGGTGAGTATGACCCGATGGAGCAGGGAACAGCCTGATTAATAGGATGATAGGGGCAGATGGACAGGCGGCCAGGGCTGCTCTGGGCACCAGCCTCCCGCTCCCCGGCCGCCAGCCAGGCCAGTGGTCTGGGGGCAGGGACACTGCTGGACTCTGGTGGGGGTGAGGCTGTGGTGAATGAATCACTGGCCAGTGCCAGGAGCCTGCAGGCCTCAGCACTCACTCCCGGAGGACTAGCTAATTCACTTGGAGGGAGGCCGGGCCGCTAATGACAGGAGCAAGCTGCCTGGGCCCTGCTGAGCCCCATGCACAGCTGACCACTAAGCAAGGGGCCGGGCCGCAGGGGACGGGAGGGCCCACCCCTGGCACACGCTTGGCCAGGGCTCCCCACCTGCCTTCAGGACGGGCAGCAACACTCCTACAATGGGGAGACCCATTGTCTGTGGGTCTGTGGACCAGCCTGAGTCTGGCGGGTGAAGAGGAGACACGGACTCCCCCTCCTGAACTCCAAAGAGCCTAATTATGATGGGGTAATTAAGAATCAGTCTGGAGGGAGTGGACAGGGAAGGCCAGCCTAGTCCTCCTGTCCTGGGAGAAAGAGGAAGAAGAACCTTGTTCAGCCAAAGCACAAGGCCAGGTTGTGAGCTCGGTCCCACCAGGAATAGACATTCAAGTCCCCGAGAAACAAACCACTTGGAAAACAAGGCCTGGCATCTTGCCAGGCTCTCCCTGACGCATGCTGTTTGCTGATGGTATAGGTGTGGCATTCCCAGGCTGACCGCTATGGTGTTCATGCCTCAGGGTTTAGTGAGCACCTACTGCATGGCTCTCTGCTGGGGTCCAAACACTGTCTCAAAGGCTCAGCCAGGAAAGGGCTCAGCACAAAGTAATCACAACAGGGATAACACCCAACTTCCACGCACCAGGTGCCGAGCCCCAAACCAGGGGTCTGCATGTGCTACCCGGTTTGTCCTTGCATACATCTATCTGCAAGGCAGTGACTGGTAAGGATGCCCATTTTACAGATGAGAAAACTGAGGCATGGATCACTGGCCCAAGGCCTTTAACTTGTGGACAGCAGAAGCAGGTCTTCAATGACTCCCAGGTGTAACCTCTGCTTCACACAGCCCCAGGACTCTGGGTTTCACGGTTGGGGGTTGCGAAGACCTCAGGCTTCTGTCCTTACAGTGTGCTCGATGGAGCCAGAAGAGCTGAGCACTGGTGAAAGGGGAGGATTGAAGGGCTTGCTTTTGGGGTCCTAGCCTCCATTTCAGTGGTCCGCCTCCCAGGAGATAACATGTTAACAGACTCTTGGACGGATAGTGGGGAGAGGGGAAGGCCTGCAGGCCTGTGAGGACCCTGGGGGGCCGCATGGTCCTGCCTACCGGGCCCTGGATGATGGGCTAGCTCTCCTTTCTTGTGGTGGCTGCCATCCCCACTCTGTGCCCCACGGCCCCCCAGCTAATCTCCAGGGCCAAGAGGAGCGAGACCAAGCAGGGCCCCGAGGAATCTGTGGCCAAGTGGTCCCCAGGCGCAGTGGCCTCCTCCGGGGCTGGGGAACAAAGGGGACCTGGCTTGGGAGGGAGGGTGGTGACTGCATGCTCCCCCTCCGGTGGAGGTTGGGCCTGGAGGGAAGGGGCCTCGGGCGCCCTCTGCTGGTCTGGTGGCTCCAGGAGGAAGGCGGTGGCGGCGGCCGCAGGGATCCGCAGCTCCTCCTCCTGAGCCCCAGGCCTGGCGGAGTGTACTAGCCGTGGGTGCGAGTGTCTGCGAGTGTGTCTTTGGGTGCCTGGGTGTGGCATGCATGCGTGTGCATCTCTGTGTCTGTGTGAGCGCCGATCAATGTGTGTTGGTACTTATGCACAGCTGTGTTTGTGCAGATGTGCATGAGTGTCGGAGTCTGGGCCTGAGTGTGCACGTGTCTGTGTGCACGTGTGTGTGTGTGTGTGTGTGTGTGTAAATGCGCATGTTGACCTGGGCCCCTGGTGTGCAGAGTATGAATGGAGCCAGGCTTTGGCCCAAAGCCGTTGCGGGGCCTGCATCCGTTCGGCTGAAAACACCCCGGTCAGGCGGTCCCCAGGGCAGACAGCTCACGTGGGCATCGGCGGGAGGCTGGGGCGGAGGGGGGCGGCAGAGCAGGCCACTGGCCACTCTGATGTTTATTCTGTGCCTACGAGGAGAGAGAGAGGAAGATCTTGAGCCGAGTTCCATCTCTAAGGAGCTTTGCCCGTGAACAGTTGTACTCCAGCCTGATAAATAAGATGACAACCACATCAGAGGTTTAGGCCTGTGAGGGTCTAACTCGGCCTGGAACAATCCCAGAATGCTCCATGGAGGAGGCAAGCCGGAGCAGAGGCTTCGGGGGGTGGGGGGGGGGAGCATGGAGAGCAGAGAATCAGTGGGGGAATTGAGGGCACACCAGACAGAGAAAAGTTTCCCTGGGAGTCCAGGTGGGAAAAGCTGGTCCAGAGAGGGGGTCTGGCCCAGGTGCCCCGATTCTGCCTGCTGTGTGTGTTGGGGAAGGGGGGGTGTCACTGAAGAAGTCTGGCGGGGGCAGAGATACTGTGGGGCTGGAGGGTGCGGGGGGAGCCCTCTGCCTCCTGCCCCCAGCTGGGAAGGAAGGGCCGTGGTTTCTCCTTCTCGGGGTGTGAGGGCACTGAGTCAGAACTGTTGCTGCACAGAAGTTTCCCTGGGCAAGGATGTGCACGGCACCCACACGGACCGCAGCGGCTCAGATGCTGTGCCCTGGAGCCCGCTGGAGGCCTGGGTGCTGCAGAGATCACGCCGCTCCCCCGGCAAGGCCCAGCAATGCCCACGCCGCACCAGCTGCCGTGGCCTCTGGGCGCCTCGCTTGCCATCAATGCCTCCTCTGTGGCCTGGGCCCGGGAGGGTAGGCCGGGTAAGGCCTTGGGCCCCGGCCAGCCTGGTCCCCTCTCAGGGTGGCACCAGGCCGGCCTCCTCGGCCCTGGCCTCGGGGTCTTAAGTGGGCATTCTCCATCCTTAGGGCCTGGTACTGCTGGAGGTCCTCTACCAGTGAAATCAAGCTGAGGGAACACTTCCCTGAACACACACTCCTTTGGGCTCAACACAGTGGGCACACGCACCTGCCCAGGGCACCGCTTTACCCTTTCTGAACTCCAGTGGCCTTTTTATGGCAAGCCCCCTTCACCATCTACAACCTTGTGGGGTGCTGGCTTCTTGGCCCCACCCTGCCTTTTCCTCCGTGGTATCCAGACCTCGCATGGGAGCCCTGGAGACCCTCCGCGTGATGTGTCCCTGCAGGCCACCGCTCCAACAGCCCTTGTTGTTGCCTACCCACACGCCCGCTCAGGCTGAGCTCGGGCTCAGGGACACATCCGGGGCCTTTGGACTCCGGCTACATAGCCATCGCTGTGCAGGGCCCCCCTCCGGAGCCCACCACCAGTCCATCTACACCGCCACTCCCCCCACACGCACCAGGAAGGGAAGTGAGCACCAGTGCATTCCTCTGACCATGTGGAGGCCACCCTGTGTCTCAGGAGCGGGAGCCCCGTTCCAATCACTCATTTTCCCACTAGTGACAACAGTGCACTTTCTGGAGAGTTCCTGCAAACATCCCATTGTCCAGCCCTCCCAACCGACCCACAGGGAGGTCTCGTGTTGCCCCCAAATTACAGCTAAGGGAGCTGAGGCCCAGAGAGGCTCCAGGTTTGGACTGGAACCCGGACCTGTCTGACCCCAGGCCCCCTGGTGTTATCCGTACTGCGGGCCCCTGCTGCCCTGCATCCAAACACACCTGCCCAGGGTTCACTGGTGTGTGGCCACGGGCTCTCCACTGCCCTATCCATCTTGTTCCTTGCTCAGCATCTTCTGTGGCTCCAAGAGATTCCAGATAAACTCCTGTCACCTTGGCGTTCAAGGCCCCTCTGTCACCCGGCCCCACGATTCCTCCTCATTGTGAACCTCGGCTCCCGAGCCGCTCTCATCCTTGTCTTCAAGCCTTTGACCAGCTCTCCTGCCTCCTTGGCCTGCCCTCTCCTCCCTCCCACGGCAGCCAGTCCCATTCTGGCCTTGAGAGAGGGAGAGGGCAGCTGCTGAGAAGGAACGCGAAGGGCAGTCCTCCATGGCACCACCAAGCTCCGGCTCCGGCGGGGGGGGGGGGGGGGGGGGGGCGTGGCGCTTATGGCCACGCGGTGAAGGTTTGCTCCCTGCTGCTCCCTGCTGCTCCCTGCGAAGCTCAGCCCCAGGCTACCCAGGCACTGGGGCGCACGAGCCCCAGGCCCAGGGTGTGCAGTTTGCCACAGCCCGGCCTCTGTCCTTGGAGCCTGGCGGAAGGCTGAGCCTCTTCGGGAGCAGGTGTTGGCAGGGAGCTGGGGCATCGAGGGAAAAGAGGCGGCAGCAGGCGGAGGGGCGGGCACGAGAGCTGCCCTCCGCTCCTGGCGCGGCCTCTCCCTGCCCCTGGGAGCGGTTGCTAGGCTGGCGCAGGGCAGCAGCGGGAGCACACACTCCTGTCAGCTGCACCCACTGCCCACATGGCAGGAGCGGCCGCAGGCATGGCATGGGCCGCAGGCGTGGGCCGCAGGCATGGGCAGCTTTGCCCAGGGAAGACGCCAACAGGCCAGCCCCACCCTGGGGGCCGGGGGGTGGGGCATGGGCACAGATAGAACAGGGCCCTGGGGCCACAGGAGAGGAAGCTCTTCTGCAACTGCCCAGACGTTGGGTGACCAAAGGGTGGTGGGGTTCCCACTCCTGACACCCAGGGTCCTGGCTGGTCTTCCTTGTTTATCGGCATCCTGTCTGATGGGCCACCCAGGGGCCTTCTTGGCTTTTCTCCAGGCCAAGGGGCTGATGGGAGCCCCTGGGCCACCCCTCACCCCAACCCCTCCCCCTGTGGGGTAGGCCCCAGGGGTAGAGGACTCTTCTGGGAGCCTCCTCTCTTCTCCCGAGTTCCAGGGACTCAGAGCTTCCCCAACGGCCTTCATTTTGGCCGGGCACTCAGAGGCTGGGAGTCTGGGCCTGCTCCAAGTCCTCGGACGCCCTTGGGCTCCATTAGGCTCTTTCCTTTGGGCTTCCCTGGGGCTGCTCTCAGGATGCGTGGTGGGAGGGGGAGGATTTGAGCCTTGGGCTGAAGGGGCCAGATCCCCAAGACTGGGTCCTTCCTGCCCTCCGCTGCTGCAGTCGTAGGAGCAGATGTACAGCTGGGTGTAAGTGGTGAAGGCCCGGAGTTGGGGGGGGAGGGGGGAGGGGCACAATGATTCTGGGCAGACTCTTCAGCTGGCAGAGGCTTCTGCCAAGACATTTCCCCGCCCCGCCCCCTCCCCTCCACTCATTATCAACTTGGGGTTTGTGTGCAAACAGCAGCTGGTCTCTTTTGTCAGCCTCCCCTCCCCCCTGCCCCTTCCCTCCTCCCCAATGCCTCTCAAATGGCTTTTCCATCTTGGGCCCTGCCTTTCCTTCCAGGTGATTTAGACGTTGAGGCTCTGGGGAGTACCTGAGAGGGGAGGCAGCCCCTGGCCAGTCTTGGCCCTGGGTCCTAAGTTCTCCTCTAGCCCTTCAACGAAGCAATATTATTAAACTCATATGGGACATGACACAAGAGCCAGAGAGGATGAGAAACAGAGCAAAGTCACAGAATGGGCAAGTGCAGAGCCAAGACCCAGACCCAGGTGTGTCTGCTTGCAGAGCCTGTTTGTAGAGTCTGTTTGCAGAGCCTGTTTGCTGAGCCAGTTCACCTCCCAGCCTGAGCTATTCCTCTGATCGTCCTGTTGCCCGGCACCATTTCGATTAGGGGCCCTGGGAATGCGGATTTACTCCCAGCCTTCTAACCTGTGTCAAGGGCTTCAATTGAAGTAATTCTATGTGCCTGGGGCTGAGATGGGAAGGCAGACAGGGCCAGATGACAGGGCCCTTTCAGTTATAACCAGAAGTTGGGACTAGATGTTGAGGACAATGGGATAAGGAACTTTGCAAGCAGCAAGCCCTGTAGACTGTGGAGGCAGAGAGCAAGGAGGTTCATTAGGAGAACAGGCAAGAAGTAGAAGAGTGTGGGCCAAGGCGCTGGCCCTAGGGCAGTGGGACAGCGAGACCTGGAAGCACAGACTTGGTCACAGTAGATGGTGGGCAAGAGGGGTGAGGATGACACCCAAGTCTCTGGCCTGGGCAATGGTGATATAGATCTAGGAGCAGGTGTGGCAGGATTAGGACCTTGAGTTTGAGACAAATTGGGTTTGAGATGCTTGAAGGATATCCAGGTGGAGGTTTCTGGGGAGCCAGGAGACTGGCTGCAGCAGGGCAGGTGGAGGTGCGGAGGTGGATGAGCTCACAGAAGATGGAATAAGGGGAGAAGGGAATTGAGGATGGAGTCTTGAACAGAAGGCTCAGAGGTCAAGGGAAGGCACTGTGGCAGGGAGGTGGGCGGGGGGCGGTGGAGGAGAAGTATCCACTGGGTTTGGGGACTTGTCAGTGGCAAGGGCTCTGGGAGGGCAAGTCCATGGTATGGCAGGGGCTGTGGGCTGCCTGAGTGGGTGTGGCGGCTCCTTACCAGGCACTCTGTTCTCCAAAGATTTTAGCTATTTTAAAATCCTTATAACAGGCCTGAAATGACAAGCCTCAGTCTCAAGCGGAACCAAGATTAGGCCTGAAGGTGGTGTGTGACTGTGGAAGTATTTGGGATGACAGCTTGTTGCTGTCCCTCGAGTGGACATGTATGGAGCACCACGCTCTGCCAGGCGTTGGGGTTACTGAGTCTGAGTCCCTCGGAGCCTCACTGCTGCACATGCCAGAAACCCAGACCAAAGGGGACCACGTGCTGGGTGAGTGGGGGACACCAGAGGCACCTGCGACTCCCAAGGGCGCCGAAGAGAAAGCAACCCCCAAGATAAGTCTGGAAAGAAGACTTCGAGTTCATCAGGTGGATGTATGAGGCAGCACGCAGGGAAGCGTGAGAGCACGAGGAAAAGCACGGCCCTGTAAGGAAAGGTGCAGCCGGAGCTGGACCACTGCCCAGGTCCCGGTGCTCACTCGTAGCCCCTGCCCGTGGCCAAAGCTCAGCCTCTCGAAAGAGCTTTACTGGGGCTTTAGTCAGGCCTTCTGGGGCAGCTGCGGGCACACGAGCGTGCAAGGCCACCCGGAGGCGGCGGGGCGCGGAGTGTCCATGGGGCGGGCCTTGCCCACACGCGCGCGCGCACCGAGTACACGGGCGCCTGCACGCGGCCCGGTCAGCGCGGGCCGGAAGTCGAAGGGCTGGAGGCCTGGAGCCCGGCGGCGGGGGCCAGCGCCGGAGCGGGGTGGGGGGGCCGCCCGGGAGAGCGGGAACAAAGGACGCGGTGGGGCGGGGGCGGCCAGGCCGGGCCGTGATTGGTGGCTGGGGGCGCGGGGGAGAGTCCCGGCCGGGCGGTGATTGGCCGCGGCCTCAGCGGGGGGTGCCCCTCGCGCCCGCCCCGCCCCTCGCGGCCGAAACCGGAGCCCCGTTCGGCCGCCCTGGACCCGCCCGCGCCCCCGCCATCTGCGCCGGGGGCGGGGCGCAGGCCGGAGTCGGATTCCCGCCCAGCCCCCCTCGAGCGGCACTCGGCGGAGCCGGACAACCTGTGCACCTAGCTGCCCCCGGCCCCGCCCCCGCCCAGCTGCGCGCGGGTTCCAGAGGGCCGGGACGGGGGGGCCTCGCCTGCGCCCCGCCGGGAGGCCCAGAGGGCAAGGTTCCCGGGCATGGGAGGGCCAGCCTGCCCACGTGGAAATGCGGTAGGGCCCAGGAAGCCGCCCTTTGCGGGAGGCTGGCCGGGGCCTCGCGGCTGCGCTGGGACAGGAGTCAGGGAACAGGAGACACTCAGGACTGGGCTAGGGCTAAAAGGAGTGCAGGAGGGCGCGGGCTGGAGGACGCCCCAGAAGAGGGGTGGTTGGATGACCTGAGGCCCGGGCTACCCAAACCTGGCCGCTCGGGGAGTCACCGGGGCTGATGGCGGCGGCGCCAGAAAGCCAGACGGGGGGGGGGGGGGGAGGCCTGGCAGGGCTTGGGGTAGGAGAGGTAGTTAATTTGAGTTCGCTGCCAGCCAGGCCACGCTTCGTGCTTAAGGACTTACATGATGAGGGGCCTTCTCAACCCCATCCCTCTTTCTCAGCTGCCTGGGAGGTGAGAGAGAAGGGGTGGGGCGAGGGACCCGGGCCACCAATCACAGACTCAGCCCCGCTTTGAATCTAGGCTGGCGGCTGGGGCGGGCTGCACACCTGGCAGCCTTTGTCCCCACTTGCCTGCCTCGACATGTCCCACTCCACCCCCACCCTTTGGGATGCTCTCCCCCACCCACCAAGTTCCCCTCCTTGCCTGGTTTCCCTAGCTGGGACTGACGCAAGACCCTGGTCTTCCCGGGACCTCCGGTGACTCCAAACCATTACCCCTCTCTCAGCCCCTTTCTGGGATCTGCACGGAAACCTAAGCTGCGAGGTGTGGGGACCTCCATCTCCCCAAGATGGCCACCAAGAGCCAGCGGTGCTGGGAGTGGGGCGGGCAGGAGCCGAAAATTTGCAGCCGAAGTCCTGGCAGAGGGCTGGTCCAGACACAAGCTATGTGACCCAGGGCGAGCCCCTTACCTCCGAGGTGGCTCCTGCAGTTTTGAAGCCAAGGTAGTAAGGATCTACTCCCAGGTTGTTGTGAGGATTAAATGAGATCCTGTAGAAGACTGAGCTTTGTGAGACTGAAGCCTCAACGTGTGGGTGGGAGAGGAGGGGAGATTTTCATCTGGTCCCGCGCTGGGCAATAGGCAGCCAGAGAGGGTGGGTGAGACTCCCCGGTCCTGCCCCGCGGGCAAGGGCCAGGGTGCCAAGTTGGATGGCAGAGAACAGCATAGTGCCATTGCCGTGGAGCCCAGAACCCCCTAGACCCTGAACGGAAGGGAGCCAGAGTTTAGGATTCCTGGCCTCACACATCCCCAGGCTCTCCAGGAAAGATGGGGCAGAGGAATCTGGGGGTGGCCTCTTTTTTATGTTCAGGTCTGAGAGTATGGAGCCCTCTCCCAGGTCAAGACCAGAGGGCAGGCCAGGGGCCTACAGATTTCTCCCTTCAGATGACCCACATGGTCCTACCCTCTCCCAACTCTGCTTTCCCCATCCACTGCTTTCCGCCCTCCTTTCGCCCCAGCTCTGACATGAAATTGGTCACCAAGACCCTCCAGGCTGCTTCCTTGATGTCTCAAATCTGTCTTATCTGTCTTCTTTCTACCCCTCCCCTGCCATCCTAGGTCCCTATCACCATGGGACCATGGTGATAGCCTCCACCTGACCAGTGTCACCCTGCCACCAGGCTGCCCCCACCCCCAGCCAACATGAAAAGCATACTAAGTCTTACTCCTTCCCTACTAAAATTCTCTAGTGGCTCCCCACTGCCCCTGGGACTCCCTGATTGGACCTACCAGGGGGTCTAATAAGTGGGTAAGCCCACACTCTGGAACCAGCCTGCTCATGATTGAATCCTGAGGCCGTCCCTTGTTTTGTTTTGTTTTGAATTAAGTAGGCTCCACGTCCAATGAGGGACTTGAACTCACAACCCTGAGATCAGGACTTGAGCTGAGATCAAGAGTTGACGCTTAATTGACTGAGCCACCCAGGCACCCCCGAGGCCATTCCTTGTTAACTGTGCCTTTGTTTCCCCACCTGTAAAATGGGGTTGAGTTCCCACCACTGGGGATAACAAGTGGGCAGTGTTCCAAGTGCTTTGCGCATAATCATACCGATCCATTTAATCCTTACGGCAACTCTATGAAGTGACTATCATGCCTGATGTACTGCACCCACAATACCCACAATGAAAGTAGAATAATGGGAAAACTGAGTTCATACAGTTATGGATTAGAGGAGCTAATGCATATCAAAATCTAGAAGAGCTTGGAGCACAACTGGTGCTCAGTACAGTCTAGCTATTATTTTTGACCCCGCCCCTCCAGCCAAATCTTTGCCCTCTAACCTCCAGTCCCACTGAAGCATAGGTGTCTCTTCCCTTGCCCTAACCACCTTTCCCCTCCCCTCTCCCCTCTCCGGGTCCTCTCACGCGGCAGAGAATGGGTGCTTATTACATATTTAGGAATCCGTGAATGAGGGTTCCGGGAGGAGGCTGGGTTGAAGGAATTATTCAGTGCTCCTGCGCCCCCTTGTGGCCATCCTGGGCATTCCAGGCCTTGGCCCAACCTTTAAAATGGGAGGGCTGAAAAGACCGTTTCAAGGCCTGGGAAGGTAGGAGGCTGCCTGAGGACAGACTCCGTAACCGACGTTAATCCCAGGGCCCAGGCCCCAGGTATCTCTGGGGCTGCAGGGATTTTCAGCCCCCTGGCCAGCTCGACTTTTCTTCCTCTTCTCTCCGAGCGTTGTGTGTGTGTGTGTGTGTGTGTGTGTATTTGTCAGCGTGAGCTGGACTATGTGCCCCAGAGGCCAAGAGTTCAACTGTGTCTACACAGGGCAGCAGCACTTTCTGTTTTCAGAAGATGTATGTGTGGGCGCCTGGGTGGCTCAGATGGTTAAGTGTCTGCCTTCGGCTCAGGTCATGATCCCAGAGTCCCGGGATCGAGTTCCGCATTGGGCTCCCTGCTCAGTGGGGAGCCTGCTTCTCCCTCTGCGCCCCCCCCCCGTCTTTCATGAATAAATCAATAAAATCTTAAAAAAAAAAAGATGTATGTGTGTGCATGTGTGTGTGTTGGGGGGGTGACCAAGCCCACATTCATGTGTATGTCCCTTGCTTGTGCGTGGCCAGCACCAGACCCTGTCTGGACTGAGAACGATGAGCCTTCAAGGGACCTGAGGGTGGGCTGCAGCCTGTCCCTGGAACTTTCTGGATCTTAGTGAACTCCCTGGTGTGCAGGTCCCCGTGTTCTCAAAAGACCAGTCCCCAAAGTCTGAGTCTTCTTGCATACATCGCCAGGTATCAGGCCACTCTGGGCCTGTGTGTGTACCTTGGAGGGGAGCTGGTTTGCTGCTTCTTCGTGCACACGTCCGCATTCGCTGCGCTTGTGAGACTAGAATGTCATAGTTCCAATTGCTTCTGCCCAGCGCCGGCCGTGTGTGCTCCCGACGTGTACATCCACACTCATGGGCATCTCACGGGTACACCTGTATCTCCTGGCTATTTTGGCAGATTATCTTCCTATGCAGAGGCAGGCTTGATAAGAGCGAGGAATTGGAGTCAGACGTGTCTGAGTTCAGATTCAGGTATGACCTAGCTGGGGCATTTTTGACAGGAATTTACTGATTCCTCATCTGCTCAGTGGTGGTAATAATGCCTATTTCCTCGGTTGTTGTGAGGAGTAAATGAAACGAGTGGAAAGCCGGGGCACGCAGAAGGCGGGTGATAAATGGCGGTGATTACTGGTGCTGCTAGGTTTTGGGCTTCTAGCGGGGCCTCTGTGCTCTGCTTCCCATCCCCATGTCTCTCCATCCTGTGACCCACGGAACGAGGCAGAGGGTTGGGCCGGGCCCTGCAGATAGTCCTCCACGGGTGTTAGATTGGCTGCAAGCAAGGGCCACAGGCTGGGTAAGAATACCTTACAAGCCCCAGACCGCACACGCGGCTTGCTTGGTGCGTACAAGAACACGCCGGCGGGTGACCTCATTTTCCCACCCTCAGACCGGAACACCTGGTCTGACCAAGCAGATGTATTTGTGGGGCTAAAGGGGCACAATGTCTGAAGCGAATCCTTGCAGACGCCCCAGCTTCTAGCCTTGGCACGTGTGGCCACCTGGGGGAGCCCTCTGTCACTCTGGGAAAAGAAGGAGTGGGGGGGGTGGAAAAGGGAGAGGTGTGGGGGGGGGCTTTGGGGACGAGGGAAAGCCTGGGAGAGTGGAGGGGGGCTGTCCCAGGTCCTGAGAAGCATCTCTTCCAGTTAACCCGTCTGTTGCCAGTCTCCAGCCCTTCTGCCCCAGGGGCCTCTGGGTTCTGAGTAGAGATGCCCAGAGCTGGGTGCTCTGGGAGCAATGGCAGCAGTGGCTGGAACAGGGAATTCTGGGCAAATGGCTGAGCCCCTCAAAATGTTCCCACCCTATGCTCAGGAAGAGTAATGCCCGTGTGTGTGCACCTGTGTGTGTGTGTGTGTGTGTGTGTGTGTGTGTGTGTGTGTGTCTTCTCAAATCAGCCAAACTGCCTAAAGCCCTGAGAAGCCCTCTGTGAACCTTCTCCCTGGTTATCTGGCCCTGGACAGCCCACACTAAGGGAGGGCTGTGCTTCTAGATCCTCACAGGACCCGGGAGGTCACTTCCATGTCGCCCTCCCGCTTGCCAGCTGAGGAAGCTGAGGCACAGGGGGTGAGGGAACTTGCCCAAGGGCACCCAGCTGGTCGGCAGTGAGGCCTCTTTGAACCCAGGACGCCTGGTGCCAGTGGCCTCCCCCACACCCCCTCTTCCCCACCCTCTGCCTCTCCTGGAGGGCGAATTCCAGCACCGAGACCCAGGCCCACAGAGGCACCTGCCAGCAGGAATGGAAGGCGAGAGAGGTGAACACTGGTGGGAGCGGAGAAAGGAGGGCGGCGAGCCGGACAAGGTGCTGCGGAGACACCCTTTGTGGTTGCAGGGTGGCCATGGGCCGAGGGATGAGGGAGGAAGGAGGAAGTGGAGTCGGGTGTGGACATCTCTTTCAAGAGGGTGGCTGTGAGGAAAGGGAGCCGAGGGGCATTCGGGGTAACATGGAGGGACTTGGTAGCTTCTGTGTTGATGGGAAGGAGCCAATGCCGAGAAGAAATGTGGAGTCGGGTGCCCAGAGCCAGGGTGGGGGAGGGTGGGAGGCGGCAGCCGAGTGGCTCAGAGCCACCTCTGCTTCCTCGTTGGGGAGGGGAGTCTGAGCTGTTTGCAGGTGGCAGAGGCAGGAAGTGGGATGCCCCGCAGGAGGGGCTTTCTTCGCTTTGGGACTGGGATGCTGGGGGAGGGAGCCCAGAGGGGGAATGGGAGGGAGTGGGGCTTTCCGGCCGGCCCAGGGCTGGCGTGGCGGGGGGTCAGATGTGAGAGCCCTGGGGGCACAGTGCCCAGAGACAGTCTCCCGGGTCTGTAACCCCTCTCCTATGTCTCCTTCCTGAGGCTCTCGTCCAGCTCTTCAGGGGGACTCCAAGGACCCTCAAAAACTGAGACTCATTGATTTTGGTGGAAAACAAGAGTTTCAGTAAAATGGGGACCCTCTGTCCTTGTCCAGGGCCTGAAAGGGCTTTGAAATTGCCAGGTGGTCTAGGTCTGAGGCCCTTTTGGTGCCTGCCCTCTGGCAGGCAGGTGGAGAGAGGGACCCCAGAGGGTAGACCCTCCCATCATCCCTTGGGGACTGACCCTCTTTTCCTGGCCTCATGTCCCTCTCCCCACCAAAGCCCCATCTCTTCCTGTATCTACTCAGCCCCCCCACCGGGACCCCCGGGAGCCTGCTTCTGGAGGGTGGCCCTGTAGGCTGGTGCTGGGAAGCCCCTCCTGGTGGCGCATTCGGCTCCCTGAAGCCTGCAACCTGGGGAACAGATGGCCCCTCCCTCCCTGACTGCTCCTTAGTAAACCCTGGGGGCCCCTTGGCTCCTCCTTGTGGCCTCCCCCTTTGGGAAGCAGTGAGCTGAAAAGAGACAACATCTGGGTCTCCCCAGGGCCCCAGTGGCCCAGCTGCCTGCTGGCCAGCAGCCCCAGAAAACAGCCACCCCTCCCCCCAGTGCTGGTATCACCCTGACCAGCAGCATTTGAGTACCTGCTATCCTTTGCGGCAGGGCCCCAAGCCCGGCACCCTCTCATCCCGAGGTATTTCATGCAAGAAAGCGCCTCAGGGCCCTGACCTTCCGAGACCCCCTGGCCAAAGCCACAACTGTCCCGGTTATAGTGGGTGGCCAGTCGGTTCCTCAGAGGTCTTTGCCGTATCAGCCACCAGACCCACAGGGCCACCTCAGCCCCAGACTGAAACACATTTCCCCCCCTCCCCCCAGAGCCTGGGGAAGGGTAGATGCCACCAATAGTCTGCGGGACAAGTGACCGCAGAGGGGCAGAAGGCTGCACCTTTCATTGGACAGGGGACCAGGGGCCCTGGGCTCAGGCAGAGGAAGGCTGGCTTCCAGCCAGGGCCCTGTCCCCAGCACGTGAATGCCACTGTGCCACCACAGGTGCCCAGCCTGCTCTTCTCTGTGAGGACACTCAGAGGTCAGGCCACAGGCACTCTTGGGAGCATCCGGGTCTCACTGGGCCTGAAGAAAAGGAACAAATGTTGACTGATTTACATATTGAGTTCTCCTTTGCATTTCACGCCCAGACTCTGGCCTTGACCTTCTCCTCCCTGCTCCTTCCCACCCAGGAAAGGTTCATATGGTCCACTCACTGAGAAGCAGAACGATTACACGTTGGCCAGCAAAGCCCAGTGAGCACAGTGAGCGGGCCGAGGTCACGCAGCCAGCTAGGGCCAGAGCGGGACCTCACCCCTGCCCCTGAGAACCCAGTCAGGGCTCTTTCCCTACATGTGCAGCCTGCCTCAGGCCCTTAGACAGACCACACGGGGGTTCAGGAGGCTCTGGGCTCTCTCAGGCCTGGGGCAGGCCCCGAGGCTCTGAGCCTGAGCCGGTCTGTGAGGGAGCAGGGAGGGAGGCACTTACCCCCCATCCAGGGCCAGGACAGTGGAGAAGGGTGGGTAGAGCGAGGGGGTGTGCCGGAGCTGGGTGGAGGGCAGGGACTGGGAGGGTGGGGCCTGGGTGTGGGTCCTGCTCTCCTTGGCACACCTGGGCCACCCCAGTGAGCCCTAGGGGGGCCAAGCTAATGTCCTCCCGGAGCTAGGCTGAGCCGGTGCCCCACTGCCCTCTGCCAGGACCGAGCTGAGAGCCTGCCGCCCTCAAGGACCAGGAGAGCCATCATCCCGCGGGCTCTCCTGCACTTTCCTTTCCTTCTTAGACTCAGGGGAATTCTATCTTCCTTTTGGGGGCCCTGCCCTGACCTTGTTGGTTTCTGGGGTTTCCTCTCTGTCACAATGGTCCTGCGGTGGGATATGGCAGCAGTAAGGACACTCCCCCACCCCCGGCCCCTCCCCCCAGTGGCCCGGCCCTGCCGGAGCTCCCACCACTGCACCCCCCCACCGGGCACAGGACCACCTGGAATAATGCCTGTGGGTCATTTCAGAGGGTGGGCACTCTGCGTAGCATAAAGTTCCTCCAGGCGAGGAAAACCTCTGGGCAGAGGCCCCCTGTGTTTCCTGGGGGAACTCAGCAGACTTCACCTTCTACTTGCCTTTGGTCTGCAACCTGAGGCCAGGCCTGATCCCAGCCAGACTCCCAGTCCACCGGAGGCAGCCTCAGGGCCGCAGCCTCCTCTCACTACCCCTCGTCAGACCCACAGACTGATGGCAAGAGGTGTGAGTTTGCCCGGGCCCCAAGCTGCAGAGGGGATGGAGAGGCACAGGTGTCCGAAGTGTGGACTCTGCCTAGGATGGCTCCCTGCGTCCAGGCCATCCAGGGGTCAGCCCACACACACGGATTAACCCACAGCCCTGTGTTCACAGCTAGCCTGCACCCAGGCAGCTTTGTGGGAGGGCAAAGCTGAGCACGGAATCTGGGAGCCCTGGGGCCTTATGGGGCTCCAGCAACCATGGTCAGGGACCTGCCGATGACTGGTCTTAACTTGGGGGTCTTGGTGAGAGCCCTAAAACCAGATTTCGCTTGCTGAGCAAAGGGCAGGTTCTGGCATCTTCTTTGCCCACGATCAGGGTCTTGGCCCGAGAAGCAGGTATGGCCCAGGAGGACTCAGGCTGCTCATCGCCCAGCCCAGGCTCCCGAGATGCCAATTGGCACCAAGGGCCCAACCCAGGGCATGACACTGTCATATGCAGCAAGGAGCCCTCCCCTTTGCTAAAATTGTGAAAGTTAAAGTTCCAACTGTGGGGGCGCCTGGGTGGTGCAGTCGGTTAAGCGCCAGACTCTTGGTTTCAGCTCAGGTCGTGATCTCAGGGTCGTGGGATCCAGCCCCACGTAGGTCAGGGCTCTGCACTCAGCGCGGAGTCAGCTTGAGATTCTCTTTCCTTCTCCCTCTGCCCCTCCCTCTCATGCTCGCTCTCTCTCTAAAATAAAATAGATTTTTTTTAAAGATTTTATTTCATTTATTTGACAGAGAGACAGCGAGAGAGGGAACACAAGCAGGGGGAGTGGGGGGAGGGAGAAGCAGGCCTCCTGCTGAGCAGGGAGCCCGATGCGGGGCTCGATCCCAGGACCCTGGGATCATGACCTGAGCCGAAGGCAGTCTCTTAACTGACTGAGCCACCCAGGCGCCCCCAATAAATAAATCTTTTAGAAAAATAAAATGAAGTTCCAGCTGTGCCACACAAAGGACCAGCCTTTGAGAGAGATGCAGCCGCAGGGGCACTAACAATAAGGCCTCACAGGGTCAGGTAGCACAGAACACACTACTGCTTAGAAGAAACACTGCAACCTGGATGTGGAGCCCGGTGGGAAGGATGAAGAGTGTTCTAGAAACAGTGTCATATAGGGGCGCCTGGGTGGCTCAGTTGGTTAAGCGACTGCCTTCGGCTCAGGTCATGATCCTGGAGTCCCGGGATCGAGTCCCACATCGGGCTCCCCGCTCAGCAGGGAGTCTGCTTCTCCCTCTGACCCTCTTCCCTCTCATGCTGTCTCTCGTTCTCTCTCTCTCAAATAAATAAATAAATAAATCTTTAAAAAAAAAAAAGAAACAGTATCATATATGGAATGGTGGGAGAAGCTGGTGTGGCTTAGCCCAGTGTGGATGACACTTTGGTCAACATTCAGTGTTATTTCATCATTCATTCCGAGGACACATTCACTGAAAACTGCTATGCTCCTGGGAGCCCGGGACCCTGCCTTCACAGAACACGTGGACAGACAGAGACCATGGAGATGGACATTAAGGCAGATTTCAGTTCTATCTAAGACAGAACACACTGGGACACCTGGGTGGCTCAGTCAGTTCAGCGTCTACCTTGGGCTCAGGTCATGATCTCAGGGTCCTGGGATGGAGTCCCACATCGGGCTCCCTGCCCCGCAGGGAGCCTGCTTCTCCCTCTGACCCTTCCCCCTCTCATGTGCACTCTCTCTCATTCTCGCTCTCTCTGACAAATAAATAGGTAGTTTTAGGTAGTTGCAGTGACAGAGATGACCACCAAGATCACTTCTTACTCCAAGATTTGGCCATTTTATCAGTGTATGGATTACAGAATGTCTCCTGCTTTTGAGCATCCATTTCCCCAGCTCCCCTTTCCAGATTCCTTGGGGCCTGTCCCCAGTGTGAAAACAGAATCTTAAAACCGAACAGTCTATCCACTGATGTAGTATTTCAGCACACTGGGCAAGGACGACCATTGTCCTCTTACAGGATTCATTCTTTCTTTTTTCTTTTAAGATTTTATTTTTAAGTAATCTCTACACCCAATGTGGGACTCAAACTTACAACTCTGAGATCCAGAGTTCCACACTCTACCCACCAAGCCAGCCAGGCACCCCTGATCAGGAACTTCAGGTTCTGGAACCTTATAGTCTACAGAAGAGTGGTTTTTCTAATTGGGGGCTGGAATCCTGCCCCACTGAACAAAGATGGGTGAGTGGGCTGGGGCTGAGGGGGACTCTAAGGCTGGAAATCATTTTCTGGTGTTGGGTAGTACGAGCAGGGCCCAGGAAGGCAGCTTGGGCATGAGTGCCCCGTGACTCAGGGACAGACCCCAGGGAGCCAGGAATCTAGGAGCTGCAGGAGGAGGGATGGGAGTCACGGGGAAGCTGGTGGGGAGGGCTGGGAGCCAAGCAGACTTTCTTCTCCTTCAGCCCGGTGGAGGTGGTGCTGCATGCAAAGGCCTCCCAGACCAGGATTATCCCTCAGATGCAGCCTCAAATTACACTCTCTGAAATTAGACCAATTAGAGAGTCACCAGGGTGGCAAACTTCTTGCTAAAAGCCCCACTTAAAAAATATCCCATAGGGAACCTGCCCTATCCGATATGAAAGTTTGCTCAAAGGCTGTAATTGGCAGGGATACTGGCCTGAGAGGCCAGCACAGTTCAGGGGGCCAGAGCAGACACCTCAGAAGCTCCAGTGGGGGTGTGTCAGAGGCGGGGGGGGGGGGGTGCACTAATCAGGGTCTGGAGACCTGCCCTTGCAGCAGAAAGGCAGCCCCTGGGCCCCAAGTTTGGATGCCAAGCTCTCTCGGAGGGCTAGAGCCTGAAGCCTGCTTGGAACAGAAAGCAGCGACAGGGCGCCTGGGTGGCTCAGATGGTTAAGCATCTGCCTTCGGTTCAGGTCATGATCCCAGGGTCCTGGGATCGAGTCCCGCATCCGGCTGCCTGCTCCTTGGGAGCCTGCTTCTCCCTCTGCCTCTTTCATGAATAAATAAATAAAATCTTTAAAAAAAAAAAAAAAGAAAGAAAGAAAGCGACATTCAGGGATGCACCTCATCTATTTCCCACCCCTGGGCCATCCCTCCCATGAGTCACCCTGTGATCCCTCCATGGCCAAATATAGCTCCCAAGGCAAATGAGGGTGCTGCATTGTCCGGATGGGCCAGGGAGGGGCCAGGGTGGTGGCCAGGACAAGGGGACCCGGGGACCTGGCAGCCCGCCAGGCAGCCCACCTCTGGCCCCTTCAGACCTAACGTCAGATCTCAGGGCCACTTTCCCACAAACGCAGGGAAGTTAGGGAGAGGGAGGGTCTGGCCGACAGGCATGACCACTTCCTTCTAGGGGAACGAGGGACACGCTCCAGGGGACAAACAGGGCGGGGGGGGGCTTCCCTCTTGGTCTTGTCCACCCGATGAGGCCGAGGTCGCGGCGCGCGCGGCGGGCCTGCCCGAGAGCCAGGGTGGCCGCGAGGCCCCGGGCGTGTCCGCTGTCCCCAGCAGCCCCCCAGGCGCCGCCCCGGCCCCGCGGAGCCACCACATAAGGAAATGTTTGCGCCGTAGCGGCCCGCTCGCTCCCGCCTCCCTCCCTTGCCTCCCGCCCGCCGCCTCCCGGACAGACCGGGCAGGGGCGGGCGCCGCCGGGAGGAGCCGCCCGCGGGCAAGGGAGGCGGAGCGGGAGGGCGGCGAGGGGGCGGGGGGGGGCGGCCCTGCGGCCCGAGGGGGTCGCCCTGCCGGGCTGGGTGGGACCGGCCGGAAGCCTTCTCCCGCCCCAGCGCCCTGCGGACGGCAGGGACCCGGCCTGCCCTGCGGGGAACCAGGGCGGGGGAGGGGAGGCGAACAGGACACGCCTGGGGCCACCGGGACCCTGGCTTTACCATCTCAGACCCTGGGGTCTGTGACCTGGGCCGCGAGGGGGCGGCCTGGAGGGATGGATTTCTTCTCTCCCTGAAGAAATCCCTCTGGCCCTTTCCAAGGGGCACACTCAGGCCAGTTGTCCCTCTCCAGGAGTCCAGAGCAATGTCGTATTTCTCTGCACGGTGACCGAGGCATCCTGACTCCCAGTCACTCCTTAGAGGAGAAACATTTTTATAACCGGCCTGCTGGCAGGCAAGGTCAGGCTTACCTGGACGGCCTCCCTTCTGGAGTTTTCCATTTAATTATTTACACAGGCTCCGAACAAGCCCACAGACCTCTGCAGGAAGACACAAGGTGGCATTTATTCTTCTGCAAACGGTCTCATTTCTCCAGGGACCCCTCCTCTCTTAAATGTGACCCTTGGAAGTAAGAAGCTGCCTAAGGGTGGTGCCTTCTAGGTCTCTGTGGTTTACTCTTGGGAGCTAGAGAAATTCCCCACCAGGTGTTTCCTGGGCATGGACTCCACCCCAGCACAGCATTCAGAGGGGGAAGTTCTGGCCCTCTGCTCAGGGGCTGGGAGGCCCAGGAGCTGGAGTCTGGAGCATACTCAAGAAAGGGCGGTTGAGGGAGAATGATGTCACCCAGATCCTTGGCTTTGGGAAAAGTGTGAAATGCAGAACAGTGATCCAGTACAACCTGCCTGTTCAGCAGGAAGAGGGGTGGGACCACCTCACCTACCTCCAGATTACACAGATTTGATTGAGATCAGGTCTCAGGCTTGGTTTCCTAGGAGGTTCCAGCCTGTGGCCCTGCTGGTGGATTAAAGTGGTGGTGTGTCAACCTTGCCTGAGTGATGCTGGTACATTGACCATTTATCCCCAAGGCCCCGCCTCCCAGGCAGGCAGGGCTGCCCAGAAGTGGCTGCCACGAGGGCTCAGCAGGATCGCCCCATGCTTAAAGGCAACCTGGGCGCCCTCCGTGCCCTCAGCCCCCTTCTGGGGAAGGTCCCTACTTGTGTATAAATGAAGTGCCTGGTGCTCCTCATCATGCGCTTGGTTCTTCCCACCCCAGTAGCAAGGACTATGGACCAAGCCCAGGACTGGGACAACTGTGGAATGCATGTGGGAAAGGGAGGCTGGGTTTGACAAGGTCGCTCCCTATGGGGGCGGCTGGTTGTGCACCCATCCAGTCCGCACCTCCACAGCTCCCTACAGGGTTTTTTTCCCCCCAAAGATGATATTTTTAAGTAATCTCTACACCCAACACGGGGCTCGAAACCACAACCCAGAGATCAAGAGTCTTGAGCTCTACCGACAGAGCCAGCCAGGCATTCCCTCCCTAGACTTTTAATTCAGGATGCACAGGGACAGCCCAGCAGACTGTAATCCACACTACATAGACTTTCAGTATCAAACCAGGTGTGAAGAAGCTATTTGCTCTTGGACCCTGATATCCTGCGATTTGGGTCTATAAGTTCCCAGAGGCAGGAATTGTATCTGGCTGCTGCAGGGGTGGTGAAGTTTTCCCTTCTTCCCTTCTAGGTTCTTTGGCTGGCCTAATAATTAAATTGATACAAGACAGATTAACAAGAGAAAAACGAACGAAAGTATACACGAGTAACTAAGTCTCCAAAAAGGCCAAAGCCATCACCTTAAATACCATTTTCAATTAAAGACAAAAGATGCTGGGGATAGGGAGCCAATTGCAGGAGGTTACGAGCAAAACACAGTAAACAAGTGTAAGGTTGTTGTGTAGATTTAAATTGTTGTCTTCTCCATTGATAAGAGTTTCCAGAGATTTAGAGTCATCCTCCTCTTCCTGGTACAGTGAGGGAGACACCCTTACAAATGGAGATTTCCCTTATAAATGTAAATGTCTCTCACAAAAGGGTAACTTCTACTCGGTTTTCATAGTTTCACCTGTGTCTACTGTTTCCGAAAAATAACACGCCTAAAATAATCAGTATGCTAAAGAGGCCTATTTTGGGTTAGTATATTTTGCTCCCTTTCACTGCTATATGCCTAGCCTTAACACAAACCTAACACAACATATGCTCAGAAAGTATCTTTTGGGTGGCAGAATAAAAAAAAACTTCATTTCAGATCCCAAAGATCTGGTCCTCATAAAGGTAAATTTTACATGTTTCATGGAAAAGCCTGTCCTATGAAGTGGCCCATTCTCCATCATGAGACACATTCAGATGGGGGTACAACGATAACATATTGGGGTTGTTGTAGAGGGGTTCTCAATGGGAATGTAGAGATATGTTAGTGGTGATGTATTTATTTATTTTTAAGATTTTATTATTTATTTGAGAGAAAGAGCATGAGTGGGGGTGGGGGTGGCAGGGCAGAGAGAGAGAGAGAGAAGCAGGCTCCCCGCTGAGCAGGGAGCCCCATGTGGGGCTCAATCCTAGGATTCTGAGATCATGACCTGAGCTGAAGGCAGCCACACTTAACCAACTGAGCCACCCAGGTGCCCCAGAGGTGATGTATTTTTATGCCTTTAAAATGTACCTATGAATGGCGAGCATAACAAGAAAATATTCGTTAACTATATGAAAGGCACACCAAGAGGTGGTTCTTTGACAACAGGACAAGGAAGGCAGGACTAGGGAACTTCTAGTCAGTCCGGCATAAATGCTAACATCCCATGTTTACTGAATACTTATTCCCTGCCTGCAGTATTCCGAAGGCAGTATCTCCCTTCATCTCCACTGACATAGTGCTTGCCCAGGCACCCAGCCAGGTCAGAGCAGGGGCCTGAGTCTTTGTCTCTCCCCTGGGGAGAGGAGTGTGCTCAACACAGAAGAGCTGGAAACACAGCAGGAAGTGTAAACAGTTCGGGAGACCACAGTCCCCCATCCTGCTTTTCTACCCCATACCCTCCCTGGAGAGGCCACTTCCCTGCTGAGCCTGTTCCCCCACTCTCTTGTCCCGTGCCCCACAAATAGGCCTCTTTCCCACACACCCTCCTATCACCTGTCTCTTCTGCTTCAACCCCATCCTCTCAAATACGAATTTGGTGGCAACTCCTGTTTAAATGCCCCCTAAAACAAAGTTCTCAGGCCGGATTAGAAACTGGGGCTTGACGCCTGATTCCCTCTGTAGCCAGACCCTGGCCTTGGTTCATGGTTTCCTCCAGGAAGCTTTTTTTAATCTTGCGAGGCAGGGGCCTCCTTCCCAGCTTCATCGTGTTGCCCTTTACTGCCCATTTCTTTGCCTGCTGCTCTCACCGGCTGTCACTACGTGACCCCATTGCAAAGTGGGGGCCACGGCAGAAGCCCAGTGAACTGGGAGGAAAGATTAAGAATAGCCTAGAGTAGCAGGCAGGTGGTTATGCTTTGCATGTAAACTCGGCAAAGGCAAAAGAATCCCAAAACAGTCCGGACACATTAGTTTTCACGGGTGCTCCAGACTACGGGAGGCTGAGCTTGCACGCGTGGGTCTACACACCCCTCAGGGCAAACATAGGATGGTGCATACACCAGTTTCATGAATCCATGCACCTGTGCACATCTCAGGTTCGTGTAAACACGAGTCCTTACACGCACGGACCTGTGTAGGCAGCCAGTCGAGGCGAACAGAATTGTGCGCATACGCGGGTGGAAACATCTCGAGATGATGCACACAGAGGACACGGGGAAACCCACCGGCTCGTGCATGTCGGATGGTACAAACACAAGTTTGGGCATACCGGGTCGTGTGCTGTGCACACATGGTAAGGTGCACACCCCAGGGTTGTGCACACGGGAGGCGGTGCAGGCCACCCCCCACCCCACCCCGGGGCCAGCTCGCCAGCCCACTCGGAAGAGGTAGAGGAGCCCATTTCTCCCCATACTCGGGCACAGCTTCAGCGTCTGGGCGCCATCTTCGCCCCACGAAGAGCGGAAAGATCAGCAGGCCGAGCAACCCTGACGCAGAGGCCTTTGTTGTCCCGGCTTCCGGGCGTCCATCACGCGGAGGCCCTGCGCGCCGGAGCACGAAATGGCGGTTGGGGGCGGGGCGGGACGGGGCGACCAGTAGCAGCGCCATTCCCGACTCCCGGCCGGGCGCGCCGTCCCGCCCCCTTGCGCAGGCGCACGGCACGACACGGCGCGCGTTCCCGCGTTCCCTCCGACGCGCGCAGGAACACAAAGGGCTGGAGGGAAAGCACGGAGCGCGGCCGACATCTTCGGAGCGGCTAGTGGTCCGGAGCGGCCTGGAGCGGACTACCGGGGCCGGAGCCGGGCTCACCGGAACAGCGCTCTCGGGCGCCGGGTGGGGCGTTGTGCGGCGCTCCTTCCCCTCCTCTCGCCCTCCCTCAACGGTCGCAACGGCCTCGCCAGCCGAGGTGGGGGCCGAGCGGGCGCGCAGGGCGCAGGCGCCGAGCTCGCGGCCTCCGCCGGGGGATGGGGTGGGGGGTGGGCGCCTCCATTTTCCTTCGCGCGCCCTAATGGCGGAACTGGGTGCCTCTCTCCCCGTGCGGAGGGAGCGACTCGCCGCGGGGAAGGCCCGAGGCCGCCTTTCCGCAGATTCTTTCCTCGGTCAGCGCGGGAACTGGCCTATGTAGCTCTTTGTAAAGGTTTGGAATGTGATACAAAAAAAAGACAGACACCTCCGGAAATTACTACAGTAGTTTGCAACTTGCTACTTCGAGTTGGGAATGTGGGCTTGGGGAAGGAGTGAGAACACTGATGCAGAAAAGGTCAATTTTCTTCTCTTAAGGGATGTTTGTTAAAGGCAATAATAAATACAACTTCAGAATAAAGTATTTTTCACAATAGAAATAATACATGTTCTTAGAAAATTTCGAAAGAAATCACGATCGCTGGCATTCACTGAATAATTAGTTACATGCCAGACCCAAAGTGCTATAATTTTCCTAACCAGGTAGAGATGGAGAAATAAGCACAGGGAGGTTAAGTACACAAAAGTACTTAAAGGAAAATAGGAAAAGTAGTAAACCCACCTACCAAGACAACCACTATTTAATAAACTGGCCTGGTTCCCGCCAGTGTGTTTCTCTGCCTGAAGTTTGGTTCAGGGGCGGCTGGGTGGCTCAGTTGGTTAAGCGGCTGCCTTTTGCTCCGGTCATGATCCTGGTGTCCTGGATCAAGCCCCCTTGGGGCTCCCTGCTAAGCGGGGAGTCGGCTTCTTTCTCTCCACCTCTCCCTATCCCTTGCTCGCTCGCTCTCTCTTTCAAATAAAATCTTTTTATTTTTTTATTTTTTTGATGTAGTGTTCCATGATTCATTGTTTGCGTATAACACCCGGTGCTCCATTCAATACCTGCCCTCTTTAATACCCATCACCAGGCTAACCCATCCTCCCCCCACCCCAAGTAAAATCTTAAAAATAAGTTTGGTTCAAGTTCCATGCAGCCTGAAGAATCTTGATTAACAGAGTTGTGGTCTGGCAAATAGGAAATGTTCAGAGGCTCAGAGGGGGCTCCGGAAGTGCCTATTCCTGGCTGTCTTTGGGGGCAGATCCGCCCTGTGAGGTCCAGGAGACCTCACTAGGTGATGCCTGAAGAGCACCCCAACTCTAGAATGTTGGCCTCTAGTGATCCTGGAGAATTTGCTCGTGAGCATTTCTGGGAGTCAGGAGGAAAAAGCCTCCTTATTCCTCTCTTTTTTTCCTAATGTAGCAATTTTTCAGGTCATAATTGCCTTACTTTAATTTCCCAAGCCTATTTGGGCCTGTTTTCACTGATCCAGAGTAGGGTCAGTTTAACACAGGGCAGGGCCAACATAACTCTTCATTTACAGATGAAGCTGCTGAGATTTAGGGCTAGAAGTCTGGGCCAAGTTAATCAATTAATTGCAAAACAGAGATGCCTCATCCAAATTGAGGCATTTGCCTTGCAGCCTCAGTCTCCCAAGTCCTCAGCTTCCATGGGATCTGTTATGTCTCTTGTTTGTCTTTTTATGTCTTAAAAACTTTAACAATACAGAGATCCCAACACCCAGCTGATAAATGGTAGGTGGTTCTCTTGCTTGGTGAAAGATTGTCTCTTCTGAACAGGTAAGGGCTTTGCAGCCAGCACGTCCCTCATTATCATTAATCCTTTAAGGATTCACCTGTTTATCAAAATCTTATCCCATTTTTTAGTTTATTAGTGTAAAGCAGACTGTCCTTTGATTAGTATCTTTTATTGCGATATGAATTTGGTTTTTCCTTACCATGTAGTGTAAGTTGTTACTTCATTAGTATGAGGAAACCCTATGCTCTTTTAATTTTAGAAGTGAAAAAAGTAGGGCGCCTGGGTGGCTCAGTCGTTGAGCGTCTGCCTTCGGCTCAGGTCATGATCCCAGGGTCCTGGGATCGAGCCCCGCATCGGGCTCCCTGCTCCGCGGGAAGCCTGCTTCTCCCTCTCCCACTCCCCCTGCTTGTGTTCCTGCTCTCGCTGTCTCTCTCTGTCAAATAAGTAAATGAAATCTTTAAAAAAAAAGTGGAAAAAGTAGGGAATGGAACCAGAATATGATTTCAGGTCTCACACATAGAGTTCCCTTGTTCCCTCTCTTTATTGAATCACAGATTCCTAATAACCACTTTGAAATGTTCCTAGAAAATCAAGAAATTCCAGTGACTGAAAAGCTTTCTAGATAATTGCCATTCCTTACATCATGTAAAAGAAAATACTTTAATACTAGCGTGTGGCTTTACCAAGTTACTTAGCTCCTGATTCTGTGTTCTCATATATACAATGTGGATAAGAATATGTCCTGGCAGAGTTTGGGGGGATTATTGGAGGTGATATTTGTAAAGTGCCTGGACCATAGTAGGTGCTCAATAAATAAGTGACAACAACTGTGTTTGTTTGCTGTTCTGTGTCAAGGAAGTGTTAGGATTAACTAGCTGGTTGTCTTTGAGAAAATATTAATATAGTCCCCTGCTGATCACAGCCTTGTACTCACTTCTACCCTGAACATCCAAGACTGCTCAGAAGCAAGTGTTGGTGAGGATGTGGAGATAAAGGAACCCTCTTCTGCTATTGGTGGGAATACAAACTGGTGCAGCCACTGCGGAGAACAGTATGGAGGTTCCTCAAAAAATTAAAAATAGAGGGGCGCCTGGGTGGCTCAGTCGTTAAGCATCTGCCTTCGGCTCAGGTCATGATCACAGGGTCCTGGGATCGAGCCCCACATCGGGCTCCCTGCTCGGTGGGAGGCCTGCCTCTCCCTCTCCCACTCCCCCTGCTTGTGTTCCCTCTCTCGCTGTGTCTCTCTGTCAAATAAATAAAATCTTAAAAAAAAATTATAAAAAAAATTAAAAATAGAACTACCCTATGATCCAGTGATTGCACTAGTGGGTTTTTACCCCAAAAATACAAAAACACTAATTCAAAGGGATACATGCACCCCTATGTTTATTGCAGCACTATTTACAATAGCCAAACTATGGAAGTAGCCCAAGTGTCCATCAATGGATGAATGGATAAAGAAGATGTGGTATATTGGGGTGCCTGGGTGGCTCAATGGTTAAACATCTGCTTTCGGCTCGGGTTGTGATCCCAGGGTCCTGGGATCGAGTCCTACATCGGGCTTCTTGCTCAGTGAGGGACCTGCTTCTCCCTCTCACTCCCCCTGCTTGTGTTCCCTCTCACTGTGTCTCTCTTGGTCAAATAAATAAATAAAGTCTTAAAAAAAAAACAGTGCTATATATATACAATGGAATATTCAGCCATAAAAAAAGAATGAAATCTTGACATTTGCAACGACATGGATGGAGCTAGAGAGTATAATACTGAGCGAAATAAATCCATCAGAGAAGGACAAATACCGTATGATTTCACTCATGTAGAATTTCAGAAATAAGCAAAAGAGAGAGACAAACCAAGAAACAGGATCTTGATTATAGAGAACAACTTGATGGTTATCAGAGGGGAGGTGGGTGGGGGGAGGGGTAATAGGGGATGGGGATTAAAGAGTACCTTTATCACGATGAAAATAAAATGATAAGGGTGATTGGGTGGCTCAGTTGTTAAGCTTCTGCCTTTGGCTCAGGTCATAATCCCAGGGTCCTGGGATCGAGCCCCGCATCGGGCTCCCCCCCGCTCTGCGGGAGGCCTGCTTCTCCCTCTCCCACTCCCCCTGCTTGTGTTCCCTCTCTCGCTGTGTCTCTCTCTGTCAAATAAAATCTTTAAAATAAAATAAAATGATAAAAAAAAGACTGCTCAAAACTTTTGATCAAGAAATTTTAAAGTTCACTTCAGAAACAAGTTAGGTGCTTGCTTGATGCATCAGGCACATGTATTATCTGAGTAAATAATAAAAGGGCTTATGTGAAATGGGCCCATCTAAGGTACCCCTCCTATCTTTGACAGGGCCGGAAGGATGGGACTTGACATCAGTTGGGACCCTGCAAAAGAAGGAGCCCTGCCCTCTCAAAGCAGCAGGGCTCTCTGAAAGCCACGGTGTTCTCTGTGTCTGGACCCTGTGTTCTCTGATCAGTGGATTTGTAAGTGCTTCCTCTCTTTTGGTGCTGGTGGCAGGGGATAGAATATCAAACAAAACAACCCATCCCTGCTTCCATGGAGCCTAGAGTTTATTGAGGAAGCCAGACCCTGAGCAAATGACCATGGTGGTGAGTGTAAGATGGTGGGTGATACACAAGGTGGCAGTGGCCCCGCCTTAGGCAGAAGACATGAAGGCTTCCTGGATGCACTGACGCCTCAGCTGGGCCTAGCCTTCTCTTAGACTCTGAAGAGGGAAGAGACACACTAAACTCAAACAACTGAATAAGTCCACAAATGTTGGTCATGGGAGCTAAGGGGTGGGAGAGATAGGAGCTGAGACACAGAAAAAAAGTCAGACCATGGGGATTTCTGTAGGAGTATAGGAGAAAAAGAAAACAATGTCTTCCCTCTACCCACCTTAAATTCTCCGACAGGAGCCCAGTAAATTAGACTACCAAAGACAGATTACCAAGAGAAAAATAAACAAATTTATTTAAAAAGTGCATCACACATACACAAGGGAGCACCCAGTGATGAGTAACTCAAAGGAGTGGTTAGAACTTGGGCTTGTTATAGCATATTAACAAAAGAACAATGCATTTTTAGAGAAGTGACAAGACAAAGGAAAAGGACTTTGAGGGTCTAGGGTGGCAAATTGTGGGAAGGTGTGTATATGGGAGAAGTAATGGTAGACAAGGTTTGTTATGTAGGTTCCTCTGGTGCCATCTCCAGGCTGATAAGAGTCTGGAGTTTTCTCTGGTGATTAACTTCTGTCCTTCCGGGTAGAGAGGGGAGTGGGGACACCTCTGCAAAGTTATGTCTTGCTTTTAGGCAAATAAAAGGAGGGCAGAGAGTTTTTCTTCTATCCGTTTCTTTTTAATTGCCTTCCACTCAAAATAATCCTTATGCCAATGTGGCATATTTGGGGGTGGTATACTTTACTACTCTTCTCCAGCTTTGGTTTACTAAATTGTTAAATATTCTTCTCATTAGACCAGTTTCTTTATATACGTATATATAACTCACATACTGTAAGACTTACCCCTTTAAAATATATAACTCAGGGGGCACCTGGGTGGCTCAGTTGGTTAAGCATCTGCCTTTGGCTCAGGTCATGACCCAGGGTCCTGGGGTCAGGCCCCACGTCAGGCTCCATGCTCATCAGGGAGCTTGCTTCTCCCTCTGCCCCTGCCGCTCCCCCTGCTTGGGCTCCCTCCCTCCCTCTCTCTCTGTCTCTGTCAAATAAATAAATAAAATCTTAAAAAATAAAATATATAACTCAGGGGCACCTGCCTGACTCAGTCAGTAGAGCATGCAACTCTTGATCTTAGGGTCATGAGTTCGAGCCCCACATTGGGTGTAGAGTTTACTTAATAAAAAAAATTTTTAAATTATATAATTCACTGGGCGCATGGGTGGCTCAGTTGGTTAAGCGACTGCCTTCGGCTCGGGTCATGATCCTGGAGTCCCGGGATCGAGTCCCACATCGGGCTCCCCGCTCAGCAGGGAGTCTGCTTCTCCCTCTGACCCTCTTCCCTCTCGTGCTCTCTGTCTCTCATTCTCTCTCTCTCAAATAATAAAATAAATAAAATCTTAAAAAAAAAAAAGACTGTTGAGAAGAAGGTGTGTATATCTATGATGGGAGCGAGTGCCTTGAGGACCAGCCTCAGTGTGAGAAGTACTGTGCTTTGTATGGCAGTTCAACTGCCTGGGCTCTCCCTTCACTGGCTTTGTGATTGGGCAAATCGCTTTCTTTGTGCCTCATTTTCCTCTCATAAATGGGGATATAACAGTAGTAACTCTCATAGGGTTGGTGAATTAAATGAGTTTATACACTGAAAGGGCTTAGAAAAGTTCCTGATATAAAAGTCCAGTTGTTCCTATGAAGAAAAATAGGCTGGCAGATGCCAAACTCCCCACTGACTAGCACATTGACCTTTATTCCAGAATCTTCCAAACGGCTACATGGCTACTTTATAAAACTTGAAATTACAACCAGGTCTGACTATGAGAGGAAATGAAGATAGCAGGTTCTACACCTTTTTTAGGTGAAGGGGAGCAGAGTATGCCACCCTAAAATGTGCCACTTGGGCATGTAGATTATTTTGACCTGAAGGCAATCAAGTCTCAGCAGACTCAAGAAAACCTTTTACCTCTCCTTTCAGTGTCTGGGAAAGAATTTAGATGGGGAACCTGGCCCAGAAAGAGAGTTATTACCAGAGATAATTCTTTTTTTTTAATCTGAAAGACTTACCCACATGGCCGGACCAACATCTGCTTAGCAAACATCTGCTCTTCTCATCTTCCTGCAAATTGCCCTCCTCCTCTTTGAAGCCCCAGCCCCATCTCTTTCCTCAGCTCAGGTGGCCTGTGAGCCTCCATTGCGTGACTGCCTTTGGGTCTCATATTTTTATGGGACCCTCCGTACATACAAAATAAAATTTCTTTTTCTCCTATTAATCCGTTTTATGTTAACTGAAGTATCAGCCTAAGAACCTAGAGAGGAAGAATGAAAAATCCCACCCCCCGCCAACGGTTTGGTGACCTGCAAAGGGACCTTCGCTGACTGGACGGAGCTTCCTCCAGGGTCATTGCATCTGCGAGAGCCGCAGACGGTTAGGAATTCTTACCAGATCAGTCACCTGGATCTCCACCTGTAGGATCCGGTGGAAGCGAGCGTGGTGAGAGTCCTCTTCCCTTTTGCTAAATTCAGATTAGCAGGAGAAAATGTTTGTGTGAAGTAGTTCCTGGAGTATGGCGACTCTGGTAAAGATCTGTTATGAGTACTTTTGCATCTACGGATCCCTTTTCTCCCAGAGATAGCCAGTGTTTCCTTTGGTCTCTGTCTTTTGTGTCCTTTGTCATGAGAAGGAGAATCATAGCCCGCATGAGCTTTTTCCTTTTGTCCTGTTCCATGTCTTGAGAGCTTGGCTTTGTGACCAGCAAGAATATTCTCACTGGAAGACGCATGTACTGGCATGCATTGGCGTACGGCCGAGTAGGTTCCAGACCCGAAAAGCAGCACTGTCTTTGTCCGACTGAGCCAGCTCTCAGGGGAGTTTGTCTTCAGGGGTTCTGGTCCATAAGGGGCCCTTGTTGGTGCTGGGGAAGGAAAAGCCCCATAGTAGCACCTGACTGGTGTCACAGATGACAGGAGACCAGAGCCCCCATTTCTACTGCACCATTCTTAACTGCCTGTGACACTGAAGGTCTTTGCTTTCTTAGGCTAATTATGGGAGTGAACTTTCTGGATCTTGTGAGGACTGCATCGTCTGCACCCTCTTTTGGAATGCTTCCTGCATCCCTGGTTAAACCATAAAAAGATTTAGTTGGTTTGAGTCACTACTGAGTTTAATATAAGATCCTGTTTGTCGATGGCCAGATGACGGATCCTCCGAATGGGCTATATTTGAAAGAGAAAAGTTTAGAGAGCTCTGCTCTAACAATTGTCTTATTGGTACCTATGGAAAAAAATTTTTTTTCTTATGAAAAAAACAATTTAAAAAAGGACACACAGGAATATAACGGCTAGCCTCAGGGACTCCTTTAGCAAGATGAAAGAACAGAAATTAGGCTTTTTTTTTTTTAAGATTTTATTTATTTATTTAATTAACAGAGAGAGAGACACAGTGAGAGAGGAAACACAAACAGGGGGAATAGGAGAGGGAGAAGCCGGCTTCCCGCAGAGCAGGGAGCCCAATGTGGGGCTCGATCCCAGGACCCCGGGATCATGACCCAGGCCGAAGGCAGTCGCTTAACCAACTGAGCCACCCAGGCGCCCGAACGGAAATTAGGCTTAGAGGGGCGCCTGGGTGGCTCAGTCGTTAAGGGTCTGCTTCGGTTCGGGTCATGATCCCAGGGTCCTAAGATCAAGCCCCACATCGGGCTCCCTGCTCAGCGGGAAGCCTGCTTCTCCCTCTCCCACTCCCCCTGTGTTCCTGCTCTCGCTATGTCTCTCTCTCTGTCAAATAAATAAATAAAATCTTTAAAAAAAAGAAAGAAAGAAATTAGGCTTAGACCAAAAATTAAAATGCACATTCAATGTAAATTCCCCTTCTCAAAATCCTGCCCCATCTGCCTGTTTTAGCTTCCCTTTTCCTTTGAGATTTACCCAGAGCATTCTGACGTGATCTCCAGGCCCAGAGTACTGGTTACCTGTGTAATGCTGAGGGCCAGGAAGTGAATTTAGCAGAAGAATGGGAGTGGGGGGTGGGGTAGGGGGTGTGGGGGGACAGGTTGCAGGGCTCACTTTGCTGTTTCTTACAACTCCTCCTACTCTCCAGGACTCTGTAATCAGGCTCTGCCAGCCTCAGGTCTTCCTATGCAATGTCTTTTGTGGAAATATCCTGGATCCTGACCACAAAGGATTCATGCAAACAGAGACAAGCAGCAGAACTTTTAAATGATAAAATCCTTTTACCTCCACTTCCAGAATATCCTACCAAATTTAAAGAAGAGTTAGGGTGGGGGGATGGGTTAGCCTGGTGATGGGTATTGAGGAGGGCACGTTCTGCATGGAGCACTGGGTGTTATGAACAAACAATGAATCATGGAACACTACACCAAAACAAATTATGTAATATATGGTGATTAACATAACAATAAAAAATTTAAAAAAAAAAGGAAAAAAAATTTAAAGAAGAGTTAGAAAGATCACCGGCCATTCACAACCCCCCTCGCAGGAACCTTGATTAGCTGCTAAGGGGTGTTCTTTCCACCTGTAATTACACTGAAGTTAACAGACAAGCCAGATGGCACCCTGAGGAAACCCCCCCTTCAAGGAGTAAACAGATGACCAGAATTTCTCCTAGGCGCTCCTAAAAATGACATTCAGGGACTGATAAAAGCAACAGTAAAGGTTTTTTCCCCCTAAGGTGAATTGGCCCAAGGTTGAATTGCGCATGCAGAAAGAAAGTCTTTGTTAGAGTACTTTATACAGACTTTACAAAGGCATATTGCGTTAAACCCTGAAGCTCTAGAACATAGAAATCTTTTGATTTCCATCTTAGTTGGACATCTCGCTGATAAAAAGAAGCAAATTTAAGATAATGTAGTTGGGTGGGCGGATCAACACCTCAATATCATTTAGGCTTCAACCCAATTCTTTGAGAAATTTAAAAGCAACTGTCCTGGGGCGCCTGGGTGGCTCCTTTGGCTCAGGTCATGATCTCAGGGTCCTGCAATCAAGCTCTCCATTGCATCAGACTCCCTGCTCAGTGGGGAGTCGGCTTCTCTCTCTTCCTCTGCCCCTCCCTCCACTTGTGCGCTCTCTTTCTCTCTCTCTAAAATAAATAAAAATCTTAAAAAAAAAAGCAACTGTCCTATTCTTCTTCTTTTTTTTTTAAGATTTTATTTATTTATTTGACAGAGAGAGACACAGTGAGAGAGGGAACACAAGCAGGGGGAGTGGGGGAGGGAGAAGCAGACTCCCCGCGGAGCAGGGAGCCCGATGCGGGGCTCGATCCCAGGACCCCGGGATCATGACCTGAGCCGAAGGCAGACGCTCAACGACTGAGCCCCCCAGGCGCCCCGCAACTGTCCTATTCTTACAAATCTTTGTAAAACCAGAAATACAGCTCTAGAAACAATTCAAAGTCCACCTATCTTCACCATCCTCCAAATCTCTCCTATTCATCTCAAAATGCTTGCAGATACTGTAAAAGATTGGGATATTGGAAACAGAATTGTCCTACACTTAAGAAAAGGAGGGAAAACTGGGTGCCTGGGTGGCTCAGTCAGTTAAGTGTCTGCCTTCAGCTCAGGTCATGATCCTGGGGTCCCGGGATCAAGTCCTGCATCGGGCTCCCTGCTCATCCGGAAGGTCTGCTTCTCCTTCTACTCCTCCCCCTACTCGTGTTCTCTCTCTCTCCCGTTCTCTCTCGCTCTTAAATAAATAAAATCTTTAAAAAAAAAGAGGGAAAATATAAATAATAATTTCTCTAGATCTTTGATAAGAGGGAAACATACTCCAAACTTCTTGGAGAAAACTTGGCTGCCTTTGTGGTATGGATTTTCTATTCCATCTTCTCTAGGACCTGATAACCAGCTTTTTTTTTTTTTTTTTTTTTTTGAGACAGAGAGAATGAGAGAGAGAGAGAGAGCACATGAGAAGGGGGAGGGTCAGAGGGAGAAGCAGACTCTCTGCCGAGCAGGGAGCCCGATGCGGGACTCGATCCAGGGACTCCTGGATCATGACCTGAGCCGAAAGCAGTCGCTTAACCGACTGAGCCACCCAGGCGCCCCTTTTGTTTTTGTTTTAAGATTTTTATTTTTTAAGCTCTACACTCAATGTGGGGCTCAAACTCATGACCCCAAGATCAAGAGTCATGTCCTCTACCAACTGAGCCAGGCAGCTGCTCCTAGGGAGAGGTTTCCTATCAAAAGAATAAAAAGGAACTATTTGTAATGAAATGTCTTAAATGTCCTCTCCACAAATATTAGTAAAAAGCCTTAGCCATGGTGCCCGCCGGTTCAGTCAGTGGAGTATGCCATTCTTGATCTTGGGGTTGTGAGTTTGAGCCCCATGTGGGATGAAGAGATTACTTAAAAAAAAAAAAAAGCTTTACCCATCTAAGGTGAACTAATTTCAACTGCCAAAACAAAATTTGGATCCAGCTGTTCTTTTATAAAACCAATGAGTTTTGTAATTATCATACCTGACTCATGGTAAAATTTTAGAATGGAAGCTGTACAGTTTCTGTATTTGTCTATGTGTTTGTGTGTGTCTATATTTGTATATGGCAGATGTGTGATATTTTTCTACTTCCTGATGGTATTGCCAATATTAATTTGCAGGAGATCTGTTCAGTTGGTTTAAAATAAGCGCTTATATGAACTAGGTATTGCTAAACTCTGAGAAATATAATAGAAACAAATTCAAATGTTTTTCAAGTTCACATGATCTGGGAAAATATTCAGTAACTGAAGCTAGTTTAAGTTGATTGGTTTAATTAAAATAGACACCTCTTCAGGGGTGCCTGGGTGACTCAGGCAGTTTGAGCGGCCAACTCTTTTGTTTGTTTGAGCGTCTGACTTTTTTTTTTTTTTTTTTTGAGTGGCCAACTCTTGATTTTGGCTCATCTCATGATCTCAGGGTCCTGGGATCTGGCACCGGGCTAAACAGGGAGTCTGCTTGAGATTCTCTCTCTCCTTCTGCCCCTCTCCTTGATCGTGCTCTCTCTCTCAAAAAAATAAATCCTTAAAAAAAATAGACATGTCTTCAGAATTCTCAGCATTAAATATAATGCAGACAGGGCGCCTGGGTGGCTCAGTTGGTTGGGCGACTGCCTTCGGCTCGGGTCATGATCCTGGAGTCCCAGGATCAAGTCCCACGTCGGGCTCCCTGCTCGGCGGGGAGTCTGCTTCTCCCTCTGACCCTCCCCCCTCTCGTGCTCTCTCTCTCTCTCTCATTCTCTCTCTCAAACAAATAAATAAATAAAATATTAAAAAAATATATAAGGCAGACATACAACTTTTATTCTACCTGGGTTTACTAGTCAAAAAAATTCATGCTATCCCTGTTACAAAATTTGTCAGCAAGAGAAATAGCTTGGGATGATGGCTGACTCCATCTAATGTCTCTCATAAAGTTCTTGTGGGTAGTCTGAGCATAATTGTTGGGAACTAGTGACTGAGATAGATGTAATTGGAATAAGAACTTTTAGGTGAACTTTTCAGCCGTAATTATGTTTTATGGTGTGTATACTTAAAAATGCCTTCCAAAATCGGGGCACCTGGGTGGCTCAGTTGGTAGAGCGTCCAATACTTGGTTTCAGCTCAGGTTGTGAGGTTGAGCCCCACATTGGGCTCAGTGCAGAGTCTGCCTGAGATTCTCTCTCCCTCTCCCTCTGCCCCTCCTGCTTGTGCTCGCTCTCTCTAAAATAATTAAATAAATCTTAAAAAAAAAAACAAACTTCTGGCCACTTGTGTGGCTCAGTTGGTTAAGCGACTGCCTTCAGCTCAGGTCATGATGCTGGAGTCCCGGGATCGAGTCCTGCAACGGGCTCCCTGCTCAGCAGGGAGTCTGCTTCTCCCTCTGACCTTCCTCCCTCTCATGCTCTCTCTCTACCATTCTCTCTCTCTCTCAATAAATAAATAAAAATCTTTAAAAAAAAAAAAACTTCCAAAATCATTTGATAACTTCCACCATTAGAGTTTTACTAAGTTAAGTGATGGAAATTCATTGACTATCTAGATCATTTTCAAGTAAGATAAAATCTTGAAACATTAATTATCGAACATGGGTTTATCTACATTTTGCTTCTTTTTTTTAAGATTTTATTTATTTAATTGACAGAGAGAGAGAGAGACAGCGAGAGAGGGAACACAAGCAGGGGGAGTGGGAGAGGGAGAAGCAGGCCTCTCGCCAAGCAGGGAGCCTGGTGCGGGACTCTACATTTTGCTTCTTATTACAGAGAAACTAAAAGATATTTAGATGTGTTTGTACTACATTGGAAAATTATACTATAAAAAAAGCATATGCTTCTAGAAATTATGAAATGTATTTATAAATTTGCCAGTCTAAAGAATGAGAGTATAACAATTTACATCTTCGTTTTCACTAGAAATTCAAGTTTCTAAAGGTTAAGAATTCCAATAAATGACATTAAAACTATGAGAAATAGGGGTGCCTGACTGGTGCAGTTGGTGGAGCATGAGACTCTTGATCTTGGGGTCATGAATTCAAGCCCTGCATTCAGTGTAGAGATTATTTAAAAATCAAAAAATCTTGAAAAAAAAAACTGAGAAATAGTAAGGGAAACAACTCTGTAGGCAAGGAAAGTAATATGTGTTTTTGGTAAGAAGAGGTATGAGACATGAAGAGGCATTTGTCAAGGGAGTGTGAGCATGAGCAGGGGGAGGGGGAGAGGGAGAGGGGAAAGCAGACTCCTTACTGAGCAGTGAGACTGATGTGGGCTCAACCTTACGACCCTGGGATCATGACCTGAGCCAAAAGCAGATGCCCAACCACTGAGCCACCCAGGCGCCCCTCTACTCAGCTATTTAACCATGGTCATTTATACACCTTTGTCATTTACAGAGAGTTAATGTTTTACTCTAATGCTTTTGCAAAAGTGTTCTTGTAAAAGTGCTTCATCTTCAAGGAAATTCATGGAAAGGACTTTGACAAAGATAGGTTTCTGATAACTTCAAGATCATAAGACTGAACTGGCTAAGAATTTCTAGAACTAATGGAAAAACTGAATTCAAGCAGATCAAAAATTAGCATGGGGGCGCCTGGGTGGCTCAGTTGGTTAAGCGACTGCCTTCGGCTCAGGTCATGATCCTGGAATCCCGGGATTGAGTCCCACATCGGGCTCCCTGCTCAGCAGGAAGTCTGCTTCTCCCTCTGACCCTCTTCCCTCTCGTGCTCTCTATCTCTCATTCTCTCTCTCTCTCTCAAATAAATAAATAAAATCTTTAAAAAAAATTAGCATGGGACTGAATGAACTGAGGAGGATGATTATAATTTTTTATGACTTTTTGTTTGAAATATTGCTGGTTCTTTAATGTTTTGTTTCTCCAGATTTAAGGATTTTTTTTCTCTTTTTTCTTAAGCTAACTATAACTTACAGCAATTTGGTAAAGTATACCTTTGTAAACAAAGATGAAACATTGACTTTTTCTCCCTGCCTGATCCCTCCGGAATTGGGGAACTTAGTGAATATTCTTTATGACAGTATATTTATTTGCTTGAGTTCAGTAAGAATCTGTTCTCCTTAATAGGCATAATTGGAAACACTGGTTATATTACCATGGTTTTCACTGGAATATCATATTTGAGAATAAAATACATAGATTCAGATATGATCAAACGGCTTTAAGGAACTAATTTTTTTTTAAGATTTTATTTATTTATTTTACAGGGAGAGACACAGCGAGAGAGGGAACACAAGCAGGGGGAATGGGAGAGGGAGAAGCAGACTCCCCGTGGAGCAGGGAGCCCGATGCGGGGCTCGATCCCAGGACCCTGGGATCATGACCCGAGCCGAAGGCAGACGCTCAGTGACTGAGCCACCCACACGCCCCTAAGGAACTAATGTTGACTTTATAGAGCCAATAAAAGCCCTTGGAAAAATTGGCCTGGTACCCTGCTTACAGGGTTCACAGCAGTTTTACCAGGTAAGTAAAGATGGTCGCTTTCTGGCAGGCTCAGGAACCTTAGGATACTTTGGGGACCTCAGGAAAAGAAGAATTTGCCCAAATCTATACATATTACAGGCAAAGTCTGATGGTGTCTTCTTAGCCTGGAGAGGTTTTTAAAAGTCCAATATGAGATTCCTTATAAAAAGTTCCAGCTGGGGCACCTGGTGGCTCAGTTGGTTGGGCATCTGCTTTCAGCTCAGGTCATGATCCCAGGGTTTTGGGATTGAGCCCTGCATCATTGGGCTTCTTGCTCAGTAAAGAGTCTGCTTCTCCCTCTCCCCCTACCCCCTGCTCATTCTCTCTCTGTCTCAAATAAAATAAAATCTCTTTTTTTTTAAGATTTTATTTATTTATTGGACAGAGAGAGAGACAGCGAGAGAGGGAACACAAGCAGGGGGAGTGGGAGAGGGAGAAGCCGGCCTCCCGCTGAGCAGGGAGCCCGATGCAAGGCTCGATCCCAGGACCCTGCGATCATGACCTGAGCCGAAGGCAGACGCTTAATGACTGAGCCACCCGGGTGCCCCTAAAATAAAATCTTAAAAAATTTTTTTTATTTTTAAGTAATCTCTACACCCGACAGGGAGCTCAAACTCTCGGCCCCAAGATCAAGAGTCTCACTCTCTACCAACTGAGCCAGCCAGGCACCCTACATAGTCTTCTACTTTTTTGATCCTTCTGACTTGGAATCATTGAGAACTAAAACTGTTCTTTCCCTAAAGCCATGCAAGCAAGCTAAAGCTTGACAATTTGATAAAAACTTCAAAGAAATCACAACAGCTCATGTACGGGCAATCTTTATGCCTCCATGCCACTTAGAAAGATCACCAGAGACATTCAAACTGCCAACCATAAAAATCTATCAGGTTACCACTACCCTTTCTCACTCCATCTGAAGAGGTTTGGAGCCAGATATCTAGAAATCTTCTTAACTAGCTGCCTTCAGAACTCAGAAAGTGGGAGTATGATTTTCTCCAGTCATTAACCATTATTTTTCTTTTGTTTCCATAGAAATGCCTCTTATTACATATCTGATTGCTTGCACAATAGACCTAACGCTGGGAGTCCACCTGCATTCCCGCCTTCTAAAATGAGACACAGTTGTTTAATTGAACTGGCCTACTGTCGGGACTAAGAGACTGGTTCAGTGAGATAGGACGATTTACCAACTCAACTTATGAACTGTGAAGTTTCTTGGGAAAGTTTCAAAGATGGGACTGAAGGGAACAGAGTATGCCACCCCAAAATGTGCCACTTGGGCATGTAGATTAATTTGACCTGAAGGCAATCAACTCTCAGCAGACTCAAAAAAAACTTTTACCTCTCCCTTCATTGCCTAAAAGAAACTTAGATGGGGAGCCTGGCCCAGAAAGAGAGTTATTACCAGAGATATATATACTTTTTTTAATCTGAAAGACTTACCCACATGGCAGGGCCAACATCTGCTTAGCAAACATCTGCTCTTCTCATCTTCCTGCAAATTGCCCTCCCCCCCTTTGAAGCCCCCGCCCCATCTCTTTCCTCAGCTCAGGTGGCCTGTGAGCCTCCATTGCCTGACTGCCTTTGGGTCTCATATTTTTATGGGACTTCTGTACCTACAAAATTAACTTTATTTTTTTTTCCTCTTTCTCTGTCTTATGTCAATTTAATTATTAGACTAGCCAAAGAACTTAGAAGGGTAGAAGGAAAGTGGTTTTGCCCTCACACTGGCATTTAGGATTTTGTAGTTGTGCAGACTTTCAAATTTGTTGTTAGTGATAATGAACTAAGGGACATTTTCCTATATATGTACTTCTAAGGTCATCTACCTTGAGAACAAACTGCTTTATTTATTTATTTTTTAGGACTGTATTTTATTTTTTTAAGTAATCGCTACACCCAACGTGGGGCTTCATCTTATAACCCTGAGATGAAGCTGCATGATGTACTGGCTGACCAACCAGGTGTCCCAGAGAAGAAACTGCTTTATTTCTAATAAATAAATTAATTAATTAGAGAGAGTGTGTGTGAGTGCGGGGGTGCAAGTATGCTGGCAGAGGAAGGAGAGTCTTTTTTTTTTTTAAAGATTTTATTTATTTGACAGAGAGAGAGACAGAGAGAGACAGAACACAAGCAGGGGAGCGGGAGAGGGAGAAGCAGGCTTCCCGCCGGAGCAGGGAGCCCGATGTGGGGATCGATCCCAGGACCCCGGGATCATGACCTGAGCCGAAGGCAGACACTTACTGACTGAGCCACCCAGGCGCCCCAGGAGAGAGAGTCTTAAGCAGACTCTGAGCTGAGCTTGGAGTCTGACCTGGGGCGGTGGGGAGCGGGTGGGGATGGCTTGATTGCATGTGGACCCTGACATCACAACCCAAGCTAAAACCAAGAGTTGAATGCCTAACCAACTGAGCTTCCCAGGCATTAAATTTTTAAAAACTTATGAATTTTCAACATACAAAAAAGTAGAAAAACATGATTCCTATGTACGTTCAACAACATTTATTCCCATTTTTAAATTCTTGACAGATGGTTCTTGTCCCACAACTGGCTGGGGGCGGCACACTCAACAGGTAGGAACCATCTTGCAAGGATCTGGGGAAACTGGTTTCATGGGCAGGTTGAGAAATGTCTGCTTGCCTAGGCAGCCAGGACACTTTGTGGAAGTTAAGGGTGAGGAGGGAAGGCTGAGCTCCACCCCCGTTCCCCACCTGGCCACCGTGGGGCTTGGTGTGGGATGAAAAGGCTTGCTCTGGGAATCTGACACTAGTACCATAATGAAGTTGCCTCCAACACAGTGACACCAGTGTTCATCAAGAATAAGGCATGTGGTACTCAAGCTCATACTTATGGCCCCAGGGATTGTCTGGCAACCAAATCTGAATGGATACGGACAGTCTGTGGATCCAAAGGTGCAAGTTCAGGAAGGTAGAGGGCCTCTAGGTCAAGTACTCCAGACCCTCCCTACTCAGGTGAGGCTGTGGGCAGGGAGCTGGTTAGAAATGCAGAGTCTTGGGCCCCACCCCAGAGGTACCACTCTAAAGTGCTCAAAGTGTGGCCTGTTGGAGGGAAGATTACCCCAAATATGGAATCTCAGCAATTCTGGGTTGGCAAGCAGCTGGTCCAGCCCTTACCAGAAAATGCATAGATTCCTTTGGCAAGACCCTGGAGAAAGAGTCTCCAGATAGTCCAGCATCACCTCCATTCACAGGCAGTTCACCAGCTAGGCAACACCTCTTTCAGTCTTTGGTAAATCACTGTGGAAGGGGAGGCCGTGGTCATGGCAAGGGGAATCTTCTTTTTTTTTTTTTTTTAAGGAATCCTATCGTTTTTTTTTTAAAGATTTTTATTTATTTATTTGAGAGAGAGAGAGAATGAGAGATAGAAAGCACGAGAGGGAAGAGGGTCAGAGGGAGAAGCAGACTCCCTGCTGAGCAGGAAGCCCGATGCGGGACTCGATCCCGGGACTCCAGGATCATGACCTGAGCCGAAGGCAGTCGCCCAACCGACTGAGCCACCCAGGCGCCCAGGAATCCTATCGTTTTTGTTTGTTTGTTTATTTTTTGTTTTTTTTTTTTTGAAGATTTTTTATTTATTTTTGACAGCGAGAGAGAGCACAAGCAGGGGGAACGGCAGAGAGAGAGGGAGAAGCAGACTCCCCGCCGAGCAGGGAGCCCGATGCAGGGCTCGATTCCAGGACCCCGAGATCACGTTGCGAGCCGAAGGCAGACACCCAACCACTGAGCCACCCAGGCGCCCCAGGGAGAATCTTCTTAACCGAAGACCCTGCTGAGAATATCCCCTTGCTGTTGCCCTGTTGGAAATTCCAAGCCCTCTAGCTAAATTTTAAGGGAAACTTTTCCTGTGTTAATTACAAACCCATTTTCAGCCCGTGTTAAATGGGCCCACTAGTATTTGAAAAAAAGAAAGTATTTGAAAAAGACTTTTTCTTACTTGATAATTTTTTTTAAAGTACAATGGCAGTACATACTTGTCATTAAATGTTTTTGGGAAAATGCTGACACCTGTACAAATAAAATGCAGAAGCCTGTGTCTCAGCTCTCCCTGCTCCTGCTACCCCCAAGGTACTGTTAACAGTTTGCTGTGTATCCTTGCAGATCTATTTCTTTGCATTTAAAAACCTACACACACACACACCCTTCCTGTAATCTTTCTTTTTTTTTTAAAGATTTTATTTATTTATTTGACAGAGAGAGAGACAGCAAGAGAGGGAACACAAGCAGGGGGAGTGGGGGAGGGAGAAGCAGGCTTCCGGCTGAGCAGGGAGCCCGATGCGGGGCTCGATCCCAGGACCCTGGGATCATGACCTGAGCTGAAGGCAGACACTTAACGACTGAGCCACCCAGGCGCCCCTGTAATCTTTTTTTTTTTTTTAGGTTTTATGGTTTTATTAACACAAATATGATGTGCACAACAAGCTGTCTATTCATTTTCTTCGCTGCGCAGCCTGGCGTTGGGATTGGTGACTCTGATTGCCAGCTAGGCTGCTCTTTCCACAATAGCTTTGCGGTTCTTGGAGGAGACATTGTGAGCAGTCTCTGCACAGTAAGATTTGTTGCACATCAGCAGCACTTCAAGCTCCTTAACATTGTGGACTAGGAACGTCCGGAAGCCACTGGGCAACATGTGCTTTGTTTTCTTGTTGGTCCCGTAACCAATGTTGGGCATCAAGATCTGGCCCTTGAATCTTCTGCGCACCCTATTGTCAATGCCTCTGGGTTTCCGCCAGTTGCGCTTAATTTTGACATAGCGGTCTGACTGGTGCTGGATGAACTTCTTGGTCCTCTTTTTAACGATCTTGGGCTTCACCAGAGGTCTGAGGGCAGCCATGATGCCCAGTAACAGATGGCGGCCACCTCCACAGGCAGCGCCGAGGAAGAGAGCACCCCTGTAATCTTTCTGCCTTAACCTCTTTCTCAGCCTTTTGCACTTCCTTTTTTTTTTTTTTTAAGGGTATAAACATTTATTACCTGTGCAGAATATGACCACTAACGAATGTAGACAGGCTAGGACACAATGATACTGGATGGAAGATGGTGAGCTCTCTGGAAAGTGAACAGGTTTGGGTGGCGCAGTCGGTTAAGCATCTCACTCTTGGTTTTGGCTCAGGTCGTGATCTCAGTTCGTGGGATCGAGCCCCAGGTTCAGTTCTGTGCTCAGCACAGAGTCTGCGTGGGTTTCTCTCTCCCTCTACCCCTCCCCATGCCTTTGCACGCTCTTTCTCAAATAAGTAAATAAATTTTGAAAAATCTCTGTGTGTAATTCATTAATCCTCAGAGTCACCCCATGAGGTACTGTTATTATCCCCATTTTACAGAGGAGGAAACATATAGAGAGGTGGAGAGGCTTGTCCAAGTTCCCCCAGTTAGTGATCAGCTAAGCTGGGGTTTGAACCCAAGCAGCCTGATTTCTAAGTCTGTGCTCAGGACACCCTGCTGTATTCATGGAGATGCATAAATCTTGGACAGTACCCCCCTCATGTGGCCTTTCCACCTTAGGGCTCCCAGGTCTTGGGGTGGGGACAACTTCTATGTGCAGGTTCGCCTGCCCTACCCCGCCTGTCCTGCCTGTTTCACCCTGGAGCTTGCTGAACTTAGTTGATGTTTTCTAGATTGTGTAGAATGGGGTAATAGCACTAACCTCCTTGGGTTCTTAGGAGGATTATACGATGGGCTGCACATAAAATATTGATGAATGTTGGCCATTGATTTTGTTCTTTATACATATGAGTTCAAGGGTGGAAGGAGGTGGCAGGGGAGGGGACTCACCAGTTGAGTAGAGACCTCAGGGGGAGAAGGGGAGGTATGTTAGATTCCTGTTTATTTGTTTGTTTTTAAGACTTTATTTATTTATTTGACAGAGAGAGGGAACACAAGCAGGGAGAGCAGCAGAGGGAGAGGGAGAAGCAGGCTTCCCCCTGAGCAGGGAGCCCGATGCGGGGCTCGATCCCAGGACCCTGGGATCATGACCTGAACTGAAGGCAGTCGCTTAACCACCTGAGCCACCCAGGCGCCCCTCACATTGGCCATTTTAGACTTTAGATGAGTCTTAGGTAGGGTGGCCAAATAATGTTTTGTCCATACCAGTGCCCTTCTTTGGTTTGCTAATATATGTTTTTGGTAAGTTTTCCTGGAAAAAATTCCAAACTTACAGAAAAGTTGCAAGAGTACAAATAATACATGGGGCACCTGGGTGGCTCAGTTGGTTAAGCGGCTGCCTTTGGCTCAGGTCATGATCCTGGGGTCCCAGGATCGAGTCCCGCATCGGGCTCCCTGCTCAGCGGGGAGTCTGCTTCTCCCTCTGACCCTCCCCCCTCTCATGCTCTCTCTATCTCATCCTCTCTCTCAAATAAATAAATAAAATCTTTAAAAAAATACAAATAATACGAGGATACTCCTATATCTTTTATTCAGAGTCACCTATTTCAACATTTTCCCTATTTACTTTCAACCTCTCTCTCTCTCTCTCTATAAGTATATACACACTTGTATACATACATATACCTGTTCATATATACATGTGTATATACATACTTTTTCTTTTTTTAAGATTTATTTATTTTATTTTTATTTTAGTATTATTTTTTAATTTTTTTTCTTAAGTTTTTTATTTATTTGATGCAGAGACAGGGAGCAAGCGAGCACGAGCAGGTAAGTGACAGGCAGAGGGGGAGGGAGAAGCAGGCTCCCTGCTGAGCAGGGAGCCCGGCGCCAGGCTCGATCCCAGGACCCTAGGATCATGACCTGAACCGAAGGCAGGCGCTTAATCAACTGAGCCATGAAGGCACCCCTATTTTTTTATTTTAGAGAGAGAGGGTGTGTTTGCGTGCTCGAGCTGGGGGAGGGGGAGGGGGAGAGAACCCCGAGCAGAGAGACGTCCTGCTGAGCGCAGGACCCGGACTCAGAGCTCAATCCTACCACCCCGAGATCACAACCTGAGCCAAAACCACGAGTTGGTCGCTCAGCTGACTGAGTCAGCCAGGCGTGCCTATACAGACTTTTTCCTGAAACATCTGAAAGCTAGTTGCATACACTGTGGCCCCTTACTCTTATTTTTTTCCTAAGAATAACAAAGCTATCCTACATAACCATAATTTTTTATCAATTCACTAAATATAACTTTGACATAATATTTGTATTTGCTCTGTTTATATTTCAACTTAAGCAATTGATCCAAAGTCTTTTTTTTTTTTTTTAAGAGAGAAAGAACACGAGGCAGGGGAGGGCAAAGGGAGAGGGAGAGAGAATTCCAAGCAGGTTCCTTGCTCAGCTCCGAGCTGGACACAGGGCTGGATCTCACCACCCATGAGATCATGGCCTGAGGTGAAATCAAGAGTCAGAATCAGACACGCAACCGACTGAGCCACCTAGGCTCCTCTGTGTTCTCTTTTTATTTATTTATTTTTTTAATTTTTTTTAAAGATTTTATTTATTTATTTGAGAAAGAGAATGAGAGAGAGCATGAGAGGGAAGAGGGTCAGAGGGAGAAGCAGATTCCCCGCTGAGCAGGGAGCCCAATGCGGGACTCGATCCCGGGACTCCAGGATCATGACCTGAGCCGAAGGCAGTCGCTTAACCAACTGAGCCACCCAGGCGCCCTGTGGTCTCTTTTTAATAAGACTCAGAGTATCTGTTAGGATTTCAGCATTAACAGGGGGAAGGGCTCCCCCCGACTTCCTCCCTGTCGGCCATTATCAAGGTGAACTACTTTCCGAAGGGAGGAGGCTCGGGGGGGGGGGGGGCGGTTCTTGACTTCCAGGTACTCAGGCATGGTCTCCCCAGGGGTGAACTGGAGAGGCGTTTGAGGGCTGATGGAGAAATGAGAGGGAGAGGAGCCCTGATCGGTCTTCCCAGCCAGGCCCCGAATTTCACTGGTCACCAGAGGGCCTGGAGGCATTGGGTGGAGCATCCACTCCTGTCAACTTCACACCTGCTTCCAGCTGGGGCAGTGTCCTGGCCGAAGCCAGACCAGTCCCCAAACCTCCCTTGGCTCTCCCCTGCCCCTGCCATGCCTTTTGGGTCTCTGATACTCACTTTTGTTTTTTGTTTTCGTTTCTGATACTCACTTTGAATGGCAGAAGTACACACTGGTTTGGGGAGATGGGCTAGAAATCTGTATTATCTTCCCCACTTGGTGCCCCTTCAAACCTTCACTGCTCAGTTTCTTAGCCCGTGATTAAGGTTCTGGGCGTCCATGCCCTTGGACGGGAAGAATGTACATGTCTATTTTCGCTAATCTTTCGTTGAAATCTAGCATTTCCTTCAATTGTGTGTGTAGACATCACTGCGCGGTAGTACGGGCCGTTCCTGGGACTTTGTCCCTAGTGGGAGTCACCGCTCTTTTTATACCACACCACAGCTGTGGCCGACATTGAATCTCATCTACACTCATCATAACTTCAAACTCATAGTCGTCATCATCAGGCTCACCACCACATTGTATTTCAATATAATTGGCTTCCTTTGTGATCCTGGGTATTTTACTTTACGCATTTAAAAATCTTCCTCTGGGGGCGCCTGGGTGGCTCAGTCGTTAAGTGTCTGCCTTCGGCCCAGGTCATGATCCCAGGGTCCTGGGATCAAGCCCCGCATCAGGCTCCCTGCTCCGCAGGAGGCCTGCCTTTTCCCTCTCCCACTCCCCCTGCTTGTGTTCCCTCTCTTGCTGTGTCTCTCTCTGTCAAATACATAAATAAAATCTTTATAAATAAACAAACAAACAAACAAACAAACAAATAAATAAATAAATATCTTCCTCTGGGGGCGCCTGGCTGGCTCAGGCGGTGGAGCATGTTACTTGTGATCTCTGGGTTGTGAGTTCGAGCCCCACAATGGGTGTAGAGATCACTTAAAAACAAACAAAAATCTCACTCTGAGAAGCGTCCAAAGGCCTCGCCAGACTCCAGAGCCGTCTATGAAACAGAAAAGATGAAGGAACTGATTCGTCCTGCCCACCGTGCCTCCTGCCCTTGGAGTCACCCTGCCAGTACTCTCTCCGAGCATCCGGTCCCCGATCCCGTGTGCGGTGCGTGGCTGGCACGCTTCCTCAGCAGGCCAGCTACACGCTGCCATCTGCTGGGGTTGGCCCACATGGCACCCGGGTGGTGATGCCGGCACGCCAGGTCTGCAGTCCCAGAGGGGGTCCCGCAGGACCAGCCAAGAGGTTATCAGGCTGCTCCCAGGATAGAAATCCAAGGTAAGGCAGCAGGAGGTGAAAGCAGAGTTTAGTCCAAGGCGAGAGAGAGAGAGAGAGAGAGAGAGCGAGCAGGTGCAGAGTGTCCGGGAGACTCAAAGGAAAGGAGAGAGTCCCGTCTATGTTCGCGGTTTGGGGTTTTTATTGAGGAGGTGGTCTGGTGTATGGGGCTTCTTAGGCATCCAGGGTCGAGTGAGATCAAAGGGCCCAAGTGTTCTTCCTTGGAGCCAGGGGGTCTTGGTGTGGAGATGCCTTGCTGGTGGTCTGGAATACACATAGGATGGCTTCCTCTGGTCATTCTCACCTGGTCCTGCCTTAGGTGTCACTGTTCTAGAGACATTAACTCCTTGCCCTTTATAAGGAGGACACACACTATTTGCATCAGGGAGCATGTGTCGAGTGGGGGCGCGGGTACAGGTCCTAGCAAGAGTGGAAGCAGGAAAAAGCACGAACCAGATTTTTTATGGGGTTCTTCATTTCCCCGCCTCAGCGGCTTTGGTTAGATGCTTGTGGTCTTTCTAGTCCTTCTGGGCATTATAAGCGAAGATGCGCACTGTGCCCCAAGTCTCGCTGGAGGACCGTCTGTGCCGCTCCCACTCGGCACTTGCTCCTTTGCCGGGGGTCCTTGGGTCCCTGCACCGCGCATGTGCGGGGCTCCCTGGCGCCAGGAGGCCCCGGGAGCCGGTGAGCAGCACAGCGCAGAACCAGGTCTGGGAGCTAGAGGCGGAAGCATCTGCAGTTTATTATCAGGCAGAATGAATTGTTAAACACCAGTTGTTCGATTGTTCTGAGCACCTGGGCCAATAGTCAACAGTCTTAACAAGAACGCTGATGAGAAGCTTCTCTCCCTCCCAGTCCCCGGGCCTCAAACGTCACCAGCGGGCGCCTGGGTGGCTCAGTTGGTTAAGCGACTGCCTTCGGCTCAGGTCATGATCCTGGAGTCCCAGGATCGAGTCCCACATCGGGCTCCCTGCTCAGCGGGGAGTCTGCTTCTCCCTCTGACCCTCTTCCCTCTCGTGCTCTCTATCTCTCATTCTCTCTCTCAAATAAATAAATAAAATCTTTAAAAAAAAAAAAAGTCACCAGCTTCTCTTTCCTTCCAGAGCTGCTCGCCCCATCGAAGGCCAAAATGAGCGTGAGCTGGAACCCTGCCTTTTCTTATTTAAACGGTAAGATGTTAGGCCTCTGGTCTGCACCTGGCTTTTCTATTGAACAAATTGCTTCTGTCTACATATAGTTTCCTCCTGGTTCTTTCCCTTTATTTCTCTGTTCGTTTCCAAGCAGTCTGTTGAAAAAGAATGTCTTTCCATAGAAACAGGAGTACCCAGACATAGCCAGAAATTTCAGGGTAGTTCTAGAATTCATTTACCCACCTACAAAAGTCCAAGGATCCTGGGTTAAATAGTTCTGTATTCCTCTTTAGGTGAATTTGCAATTCAAAAGGGGCCTTGCGGGACTAGGGTAACTTAACTCCAAAAATGACTACATGGTAAATTTGGGGCAGGGGGGTCAGAGGTGGGTTGCTCTTTGGGTCGAAGACTCTTTGTGGTGTCCCCAAATCTAGGTGTTAGGGTGCCAAGATCTCTGTCTATCCAGAGGTTAGCTTTGTCTTCCCAAGCCGAACTCGGAGCTCTTTATAATGAATGTCATTCTCCTAACACGGAAATCTCCGGCAACAAGCAGCTCTCCCCTCCAGCATCTCTTACCAGATATGTCAGGCAGGCTCACCAGCCACTGGCTGGTGAGCACCTTAGAAAGATGCTCAGAGGCCTGGGGGTGGGCTGGGTAGATGGCCTGTCCTCTCCCCACACTGAGAGCACTTCCAAGTTTATAGGTGTTCACATGTCATTCTCTGAAATCAGCTTTGAGTTGAGGAACAGGTGCTTTCTCCTAACAAACCACATAACGGGCAGGAGGGCTTCTTCTCACAGACATCTGACCCTTTCATCGCTTTGGGCCACTGAGATACACCAGTAGATCCCAGGCTCACCCAGAAATCACAGCGTAGTATGGTTTCCTGCCAGACTCACACAGTGGGAGAGAGACTGTCCAGACCTGCCAGTGGAAGCATCTTGTGGGCCAGGCAGGCTTCTCTGCAAAATAGGAAGATAGCATTCTGGTTTTTACATCAGTGCTTGGTGAGTTTGATTACTGTGAGTCAGTCTTGCCAAATGGGATTCTCTCTGGCCCCCAGAACTAAGGGGTGCTCTTCAGGCCATGGTGAATTCCCCCGAGTAAGCGCCCACTTTGTCCTCTTAAGACCAGCCGACCCACAGTTTGGAGGCAGTGGATTGTCCCAGCGGGACTTTCAGCGGGAAGCATGTTGAGAAGACTGAGGGAGCAGGTTCCAGTATCTGTTAGCTTTGTGTGAAAGAAACTCACTTGCAGAGATTATAGAGTCCTCAGATGTACAGTGACCAGGTGGATTAAAAATTAGCATAAATCCATCCTGACCGCCAACAAATGGTCAGGGTGAGCGAATCCCCTTCTATCTGAGAAAGGGTACCATCAGTGTATCTCCTTCCAGATCGAACTCGGCATTGTCTGGAAGAAAACCAGTTCTTGGGAACATGCAAATTAAACTGGCAAAACACGGATTTGCAAAAGAAAAGACAGATTTTTTAAATTCACATACATGCATGTGCGTTCAGAGGAAAATGTGATTCAAGGAGGTGGTTAGAATTTGGGGCTTTTATACCATCCTAATAGGGGAAGGGGAGGGGGAGAAGGGCATTTACAGGAAAACAAGTAGATTTTAGGGAAGATAAATGGACCCTTAGGAAAATAGGAGGTATGGTAATCTTGTGACAATACTGTTATTGTGATTTCTTTTTTGGTTTGTTTTTGTTTTTGTTTGTTTGCTTTATACAATTTCTTATCCCAATGCAGACTTCTCTCCAGTAAAAAGAGTCCATCTTCCTTGGTTGCACAACTCCTGGGGAGGGATTTTTGACAGCCGACTTCTTTTGGGAGGCTCTGCTTTTAGATCCGGGGAGTTCAGGAAAAACAACTCCTCACGGTGAGAGATTCTGGATCCCCTCAGTATGAATGCCCTTCTTCTCCCTGTCCAAAGACCAGGCTGGTCGGCTGGGCTGCAGGGGCTAGAGGTTTGGCTCAGCATTCCTGAGCCTGGCAAGAGCAGAACGAGAGGGGTCGATTCCCCAGCAGAGGCTAAGCTTTGCAAGGCCAGCGGGGAAAGGGCCAAGTCACTCTGGTGATCGAGGGCGTGTGCAGGAGTGCAGACTGCCAGGGTCAAATCATATGTCCTTGGGCAAGATTCTCAACTTCTCTGCGCTTCATTCTCCTCCTTGGGTAAAAACCCTCCCAGGATTGTAGCGAGGATAAGATTAGTGAATACATTTAAAGCACTTACTACTGTGCCGGGCACATAGCAAGTGCGCGGTTAATATGGCCAACTTCTTTAGGCACCGGGGATACGGCAGTAAGCAAACCCACCCCTGCTCTCCCGGATCTTCCGTTCTGGAGAGGAACCCATGAGACAGAGGATCACATGGCATCATCAGATGTCACTGTGCACCAGAAGAAAACGAAGCAGGTGAGAGTCAGAGAGGAACAGGTAGGGGCTGGTGTGGATGGTCAGGGAAGGGGCATCTGAGCAGAGACCAGAATGACATGGGTTCCTAGGAATTACGATTATGTTTTGTTGCCGTTCCTCCTGCACGTTCCCAGTGCCCTAAATCAGGCCTTCTCTTGCCCGACTCTCCGTGATGGTTTCTGGTGGTGGAGTTAGTGGGGCGAGCAAATGGGGGGGGGCCCAGGTTCTGAATGGGAGTCAGGGTGGTGGGTTTCTGGCTTTGATCTCCCTTCCGTTCCTCCGTACCACAATTCCACAGTGCCAGAAGACACTTGTTAGGACAGGGCCTGCCCCCTCCAGGAGAGGAGCTTACTACACAGGCCACCCGCCTACCTCGCCTGGAGGAGCAGTTGTGCTGGGGAAACTGGCCCGCTGTATGGCTTCAGGGCGAGGCCGGCTGCGAGAACCAGAATAGAAGGTCTAAATTTAGACCTGTGTCTGGAGGCTTCAGGGAGCCCGGGGCCTGTGGGCCCTGGGGTGGCTCCGTCCCTCCTACCCTCCCTCCCGCCTCCCTTCCCCCTCCCTCTACCTCCCTCCTCCCTCCCGCCTCCCTTCCCCCTCCCTCTACCTCCCTCCTCTCTCATCGCCTCCCTCTCAGAATGGAAACTGTTTCTTTCCTGGCTGCCTAGAGCTGGTTTCCTCCCAAGGAAATAATGTCTCACCGCAGCTGAGGCAGGCTCTGCCCCCTGGAATTTCCCTGCAGTGGAGAAACACCCCCCCACCCCCCCCACCTCCCCACCCCCACCAAGCCCTTCTGAGATGGGACACACCTAGAGCCTGCTTGGGCACCAGCCAGAGGGGGACACGCCCAGAGACACACAGATGTAAACAGAAACAGAAACAAACGGGCTGGGAAAACCTGGGGTGGGGGGAAAACCTCAGGATCAGGTTCTAGTCCCAACTCTTGTCTCCACCTCCCTGTGAGGCTCGAGCAAATCATCTCCTTTTCTGAACCCATCTTTTCACCTTCTTAATATTAAAATAGATCTCTTGAGAATCAAAATAGTGCAGAATTCTAAAGGAATCAACCTAGAAAGTTCTTTGATTATTTCAAAGATTTTTATTTATTTATTTATTTATTTGAGAGAGAGAGAGAGAGAGAGAAACAGCCAGCATGAGAGGGGAAAGGGTCAGAGGGAGAAGCAGGCTCCCTGCTGAGCCGGGAGCCCGATGTGGGACTCGATCCCAGGACTCCCGGATCATGACCCGAGCCGAAGGCAGCCGTTTAACCAACTGAGCCACCCAGGTGCCCTTCTTTGATTATTTCAAAGATGTCACTTTCTTTGTTAAAAAAAAATTTTTTTTTTAAATCCCCCCCTTTTTTTTCCTTTCTGAAAAATTCCTTTCAGGACCAGTTTTAGGCACTCATAGGTCTGCCTTGTTACTTTTGCAGACATTTCATTTTTGCCTAGAGGGATCACTGCCTATGGTACCTAGAGAGACTTTGGGCCGGTTCCAGACATTGAGTTCAAAAAGATTCCTGCAAGGACAGTGAAAAAGGGTCTGTCAGGTGCCATCACTGTTGGCAAAATTCCCCCGATGCCCAAGGTTGGCCCCCAGAGAGGGACAACCAGTTCCTCTAAACCCTCAGCTGTAAGCAAGGATCCCACTTGAGCCTTCCATAGTCCAACACTCAGACACACAAAGCTCTGCACACACATGGCCAAATGGTAACTTCCAGTTTCAGCCACTGTCTCCAGAGGCGGCAGTTTGGGAGAATCCCAGCCATGCACCGCTTGTGCTTTTGTGAGTGTGTTCACTGAGGCCAGGCACAGGGTCTGTCACAGACGTGATCACGTGCGGATGGTCACAGCCCAGACACCCTCCAAGTAGGCTGTGCCCAGAGACTTTAGCAGGAGAGAGCGACCGAGCTAAGGGGACACACCCGGACACACTGGGTTGCCTGGCAACATGGAATGCCAGCCCCAGGGACACACACCCTTGCTAGGATGACACACTCATACTGTTTCCACACAGGCAGGATTGCGCGAAGCAGGCTGCCCCATGCACGCACTCTTCCCGTGCGAATATGCCCACCGGGAAATGCCTTCATTCAGAAACAGCTGGGTGACTCAAGATCCTGCTCATCCACACCCCAAAATGCTTACCAGATTTAGGTAGTGCCGAGCAAGCCCCCTAAAACTTGCAGTCACACTCAGTGACACACACACACACTCGCCTGAGTGGACAGAGTCTAGACTCCTAATGTCCTTTCGTTTCCGCCCGGAAAACCTTTGGCTTTTCCATTTTAGGCAGCCAGTGACCGAATGGTTTATTTCTGTAACTTATTATTATTAGCCAAAGATTGTTCTTTTGAAATGTCTACAGTAAGTTACAAAGAATGACCTTTGTTTTCAAATTCAACTATGCAAAACTCTAAACACAATGTGAAAACTCAGAAGGCAGTTTTTATAAAATCCACAGACAAACCATGCTTGAGGGTTTTTTCAACTTTTGGATGTAGGAGAAAGGCAAGCTTACTGACTTTGTGGTGATTTTTAAAATTCCAACTTGGTAAACAGGAAAACAACTTTGGAGTCTTTGTAGAATGAGCAACAGGAAAAGGCTCGACTGGGCAGCACCCCTAACTTCTTAGGGATGGATAAACCAAGGACTCGCCCTTGACCTGGTTTCCACACTCTGACCTTGATTCGACAGAACTCCCAGTGTGGTGTTTGGGTTGCCTGACTCACAGACAGATGTGCCGTCACTTGGGTCCAAGGACAACCCCTGTGTAGGTTCTGTCCGCTTCTCTGGATGTTTCAGACACAGTGGTGGTTTTAGGATGAGATAATCTGAACTTCCTGGCCACAGCAAGCTTCTTCCCTCCCGTTCCATCGCCACACAAGACCAGCCTAGAGGTATCTTCAGATCTATACACTGGCACTGGCCAGGCCCTCCCCTGCCATCCAGAGCCTTCCTTCCTCCGTCCCTTTTCCCCTTTGCCCTTCCTTCCCTCCCTCTCTCCGTCCCTCACTCTGAACTTCTGACAGCAATTCCAGTGTGAACTTGGAACTTCAGGGAATAGGGATCTTGCCACACTCAGCCTCTCCTCCCAGAGTTTAAGTCAGCTCCCTCCCTCAAAATTCCTTTCTATTCTTACTTTTATACAGTAGTCCCGCTTGTCCGTGGGGAATACTTACCAAGATCCCCAGTGGATGCTTGAAACCCTGGATGGTACCAAACCCTACCTATGCTATGTTTTTTCCTATACATACATAACTGATTTATTTTATAAGTTTAACTTATAAATTAGGCACAGTAAGAGATTAACAGCAATAAGACTAGAACAATTATGAAAATATACAATTTGAAAATAATATATATATACACCACAATAAAAGTTATGTGAATGTGATCTCTCTCTTTCAAAGTATCTTATTGTACTGGGCTCACCCTTGTGATGATGTGAGATGCTAAAAAGGCTGCGTGATGAGATGAAGTGAGGTGAATGACGTGGGCACTGTGACATAGCATTACTACTATTGTCCTTCTGACATTACATCAGAACAGAACAGGGTCACTTCCTCCCAGGCCACGGTGGACTGCAGGTAATGAGACCCCAGAAAGTGAAAACATTGGGTAAGAGGGGTTACTGTACCTCAGTACCTGAAGGTTTTTTTTGTTTTTGTTTTTTTTAGATTCATTTATTTATTTGAAAGAGAGCAGGAGAGGGGCAGGGAGAAACTTTAGCAGACTCCACGCTGAGCATGGAGCCTGACCCCGGACTCTATCTCAGAGATCGCGACCTGAGCTGAAACCAAGAGTGGGACATTTAACCAACTGAGCCACCGAGGCGCCCCTAGACTTAATTTTTTTTAGAGATTATTTATTTATTTATTTATTTGAGACAGAGAGAATGAGAGAGAGAGAGAGAGAGAGAGCACATGAGAGGGGGGAGGGTCAGAGGAAGAAGCAGACTCTCTGCTGAGCAGGGAGCCCGATGCGGGACTCGATCCAGGGACTCCTGGATCATGACCTGAGCCGAAGGCAGTCGCTTAACCAACTGAGCCACCCAGGCGCCCCCCTAGACTTAATTTTTTAACGAAAAATTTCTATATGTCAAAAACCACAAACAAAACATATTTAAAAGCAAGAGACACACAAACTTGGAAAATACATTTTCCAGACATATGTGGCAACAGAAGCAAATATCCTCAACATCAAAGGACTTTTATAAAGCATATGTCACCAAACAGAAAGATGGACAATGTGAGCAGGCCGATGAATCAAAACAATGAAACAAATGAAATAAGAAAAAATGTTTAACCTCCTTAATACTCAAAGAGGTCAAAATAAAACCATTTGAAATAACATTTCCCCTTTTACTATCAGACTATAGCAAATGAATACCCACTATTGGGCAGGGCCTTTCTCATGAATTACTTCTAGAAATACAAAATAATCAGAAGAGCCTTTTTGGAGAGAAATCAAGCCTTGAAATTACTAGTATCTTCTAACCTGTCAGTTCTACCTCTACAAGTTATCTGGAAGGAATCTCTAAGGTGTCCAAAATATATAGTTACAAAAATATTCATTGCAGTACTGTTGCTAAAACAAAGAGAAAAAAATGTGTTTATAATTGTTTCCTCTTTTTTGTGATTGTATACCCAATTCTCTTGGGCCTGCTTTTTTTTTTTTTTTTTTGGCTTTTTGTTTTTGTTTTTTGTATTTTTTGTTTGTTTTGTTTTTTAAAGTAATCTCTACACACAATGTGGGGCTGGAACTCACAGCCCCAAGATCAAGGGTTACTTGTTCTACCTACTAAGCCAGCCAAGTGCCCTGGCCTGTTTTTTGTGGGTTTTTGTTTTGTTTGTTTGTTTGTTTTTAAAGATTTTATTTATTTATTTGACAGAAAGACACAGTGAGAGAGGGAACCCAAGCAGGGGGAGTGGGAGAGGGAGAAGCAGGCTTCCCGCTGAGCCGGGAGCCCGACGCGGGCCTCGATCCCAGGACCCTGGGATCATGACCCGAGCCGAAGGCAGACGCTTAACGACTGAGCCACCCAGGTGCCCCTGTTTTGTTTTGTTTTGAAGATTTATTTATTTGAGAGAGAGACACGAGTGGGAGGGGAAAAGGCAGAGGGAGAGAGAATCTTAAGTAAACTCCATGCAGAGCACAAAGCCCTATTTGGGGCTTGACCCCATGACCCTGAGATCAGACCTGAGCCAAAATCAAGAGTTGGATGCTTGGGGCGCCTGGGTGGCTCAGTTGGTTAAGCATCTCAGGTCATGATCCTAGGATCCTGGGATAGAGCAGAAGTGAGGCTCTTTGCTCAGCGGGGAGCCTGCTTCTCCCTCTCCCTCCGCCTGCTGCTCCCCCTGCTTATGCACGCTCTCTTACGTGCTCTCTGTCAAATAAAAAATCTTAAAAAAAAAAAGGGGGGGTTGGATGCTTACCAGACTGAGCCACCCAGGTGCCCCAACGGTGCTGTTTATATTTATTTAAGTTCTGAACACACTATACCAGAATGTTATTTTGTATTTTACTACCTTAATAAAAAATGCAGTTAATAAGAAATATTCTGGATATTCTGGGGTGCCCGGCTGGCCCACTCGGTGGAGTATGCAACTCTTGATCTCGGGGGTTGTGAGTTCAGGTCCCACACTGGGTATAGAGATTACTCTAAAATAAAATCTAAGGAAAGAAAAGAAATATATTGAGCTAGGGTGAGTCTGAGGGTTAACTCAGCCCCTCCGTGGCCCTGTGCCCCACGGAAGGGTCTTCCCCTTCAGTTTTTTCATTCTGAGTGTGTAGCACCTTGGGTTGAGTGAGGCTGTGGAGATGGGTAAGGATACTGTGTGGAGAGAAGGTGGCAGGAAAGCAGGAGGGAAGCTTTTGGGAAGGAGCTTGCAGGTTAGATTACAAGTGATGAGAGCCATGATACTGAGCCATGTTTCTGGGGTGAGAAGTCCTTTATAGGAGGAGATGGTGTCACCAGATTGCATTAGGGTCCACGTGACACCCCCATCACCCACCTGCTCTTGCCATGGTGAGAGGCTGTCTCAGTCCTTCGAGGGTGAAGGTCTCTTGGAAAGGAAAATCGACCTGGAGAATACCCTTTTATGGAAAAGTTGTCACATCACCTGAACCATCCTCTGTGAGCTGACAGAGCTCCTTAATGTGGCTCTGGATTCTCCAGCGATCCTCACCCCTGCAGGATAGCTGCATACTCAAGGTGGCCATGAGAGCAGATTTTCCCTGAGAAACTGAATAAAGGAAACCTCATTTAAAATGGAATTGGTTGGGCGCGTGGGTGGCTCAGTTGGTTAAGCGACTGCCTTCGGCTCAGGTCATGATCCTGGAGTCCCGGGATCGAGTCCCACATCGGGCTCCCTGCTCAGCGGGGAGTCTGCTTCTCCCTCTGACCCTCTTCCCTCTCGTGCTCTCTATCTCTCATTCTCTCTCTCTCAAATAAATAAATAAAATCTTTTAAAAAATAAAAAAATAAAATGGAATCGGTTGGGATGCCCAGCTGGCTCAGTCAGTGGAGTGTGTGACTCTTGATCTTGGGTTCCTGAGTCAGAGCCCCACTTTGGAAGCAGAAATTACTTAAAATAAATGAGTAAATAAATAACTGAAATAAATAAATAGATGATGGATGATAGATAGATAGATAGATAGATAGATGATAGATAAAATGGAGTCATTGGGCCAGAACTGGGAGTTCTCCCACCCTACCCCAAGTCCTTGATCGTAGATCCCAACAGGAACAGACCGAACCTTGGATTCCCAATAGGAAGAAGCCTATGCTTTACTACCCCAGCAGGAGGAGGAAGGATTGTCTCCTTGGCCAGCAACAGCCCAGCCAGTGAGAGGCTGCCATAACTCAGCCAATGAAAAACCACTGCACTTAGAACCTCCAGTTTAGGGACTCCTGGGTGGCTCAGTGGGTTGAGTGAGTTTGGCTCAAATCATGATCCTGGGGTTCTGGGATGGAGCCCCATGTCAGGCTCCCTGCTCAGCGGGGAGCCTGCTTCTCCCTCTCCCACTCCCCCTGCTTGTGCTCTCTCTGTGTCAAAAAACAAAACAAAACAAAACAAAACTCCAGTTTATTCTAGTGGACTTTTTGTTTATAAGAGCTCCTACCAACACCTTTCCTCTGCTTTGTGTAAAGCCTGGAGCTCTCGTCTCGTGGCAGTCCCCCAGCCTGTGTCCCCTGCAGAACCCTTACAGAGGTGGACCCGGTTACTCATCAGATACTTCTGGGGAACTTGAAACAAATGGGAATTCCAGAGGGGCCCCCTGCCGCCCCCCACAGGCTTCCTGACTCAGCACGGGGTGAGGCTGGGGGTGGAGTCTGTGCTTTTAAAATACCTCCCAGAGACCCTGAAGCATCAGATGGGCATCTCCTCAGCTGCTGGTTCCTCTCGGATCTTGCTCTGGCCTCAGGGTCTTGCCACCTTCAAGGCTTGTCAGACGTTCCCTTTACTCCCTCAGCGTTTACCCCCTAAGTGCCCCCTACACTTGGTCAAATCCTGACACCCCAGGCTACCCCTTCAGTGAATTCTACACCTGTCTGCCCCTTCTGTGAACAGCTATCTGTGATGTTCATAGGGTCTAATTGTATTTAAGATTATTTTTAATTTCACAAGTAGTACAGGAATGCACCTTTACTATAAAACCATTGAAGAGACCCGGATGGAGTGAAGTGAAGAGACCCGGATGGAGTGAAGTCTCTTGACCCACCTTTGTCCCTCCACTCCCACCCCAGACTGACTCTGAGGTGGGTGGTGTGTCATGTCCTTCCATACTCTTGTCCATGTATTTCTCACCTAGTTTCCAGACCTGGAAAAAGAAGAACCGTCTTTCCTCCCACCCAAGACCGCTCCTCTGCCTGTGCCACGTTCTGGACCCCTCAGCCTCCCTGACAGCCTTTGTCCTCCACTGCCTCCCAACCCCCCACTCCAGGTTCTCTCCCCCCACCGCCCCCACTACCCACATGCACACACGTACACAGATATACCCAGGTGTTTCTTTTCCTGAAGACGTCTTTCTGGATCATTACATGCCTTTAGCCCCCTCTCCTCTCAGTCTCTCTTCCAGTCAACTTCTTCAACAAATGTCTCCTTGGCCAGACTTCACACCTGCCCCCATCAGATCTCAGCTGTATCCCCCTGCTGAACTCCCCCCGGGAGGGCACTGACCCAAGTCAAGGGGTGAAGGCACTGCAGATGTCTGTGGCCTTCTGGCAGCTTTACCTTCCAGGGAAGGAGGAACCAGCTCCCGAAGTTCTCCTGGGGTGTGGCTCACCCCAGCGCTCTGGACATGTTCTGACAGCTAGGGCTTCCAGAAACTCCAGGGCCTAACTGAGATGGGCACACAGCTCAGTCTCCTAAATATAGAGGCGAGGCTGGGGGATGAGGAGCGTTCCTGAATAGCTCAACCTCCTCTGAAGGAGGAGGTACAGGAAGAAGGGATTTAGGCTTTACTACCCTTCTTCTAACTTAACTGTCGTAAGAGAAAAGCAAACAAACTTTTGCATTGCGAAACATTCACCAAAAAGTCCTGTATTCGTTTTCCATTGCTGCTATGCCAAGTTACCATGCATTTAGTGGCTGAAATCAACATAGATTTATTCTCTTACAGTTCTGGCACTCAGAGTCCAAAACCAAGATGCTGACAGGGCTGCATTTCTTCTGCAGCTTCAGGGAAGAATCTGTTTTCTAGCCTTTTCTGGCCTTTAGGGGCTGTTTGCATTCCTTGGCTAGTAGCCCCTTCTTCCATCTTCAAGTTCCTTCTTCCATCTTGACTGACCCTCCTGCCTCCCTCTTATAAGGACCTAGTGATTACATTGGGCCCAGGATAATTCAGGATAATCTCCCTATTTCAAGATCCTTAATTTACTCACACTTGCAAAGTCCCTCTTACCATACGAGGTAGAGTATGCTTGGATTCCGCCAATTAGGACATAGAGGGACATCTTTGGGGCCATTATTCAGCCTACCACAAGTATAGAATGTAATATGGAGGGACATTGGAATATAGACACTGAGATCAGACGGATGCGAATATTTGCCTTCTTTTCTTCAGATTTTTTTTTTTTAAGATTTTATTTATTTATTTGAGAGAGAGAGAATGAGAGATAGAGAGCATGAGAGGGAAGAGGGTCAGAGGGAGAAGCAGACTCCCCGCTGAGCAGGGAGCCCGATGCGGGACTCGATCCTGGGACTCTAAGACCATGACCTGAGGCGAAGGCAGTCGCTTAACCAACTGAGCCACCCAGGCGCCCCAGATTTTTTTTTTAAGAGATAAAGCTCTACAAAAATAGCTGAAGCCCTGTGTGGCTTTTCCTTCCTTCTCTTCTCAGAGGTAACCACTTCCCTGAGGTGGGTGAAAATCACCCCCAAGTATGTTTCAGTTATTTGCTACATATTATAAATGCATTTTGTTGTTGTTGTTAAAGATTTTATTTTCAAGTAATCTCTACACCCAGTGTGGGACTGGAATTTACAACTCCGAGATCACGAGTCCCATGCTCTACCGACTGAGCCAGCCAAGCACCCCTAAATGAATTATAATTTTTTACTTTTTAAATTTTTTAGAGATTTATTTATTCACTTGAGGGGTGCCTGGGTGGTTCAGTCAATTAAGCATCTGCTGTTGGCTCAGGTCATGATCCCAGGGTCTTGGGATCGAGTCCCACACTGGGCTCCTTGCTCAGCGGGGAGCCTGTTTCTCCCTCTCCCTGCCGCTCCCCCTCACTCATGCTCTCTCTCTGTGTCAAATGAATAAATAAAAATTTAAAAAAAGATTTATTTATTCATTGAGAGAGCGAGGGAGAGCGAGTGAGCATGGGGAGGGGCAGAGGGACAGAGAAACTTTAGCAGACTCCTCGATGAGCTCAGAGCCCAATGCGGGGCTTGATCTCAAGACTCTCAGAACATGACCTGAGCTGAAACCAAGAGTTGGTCGCTCAACTGACTGCACCACCCAGGGCCCCCCCCCTCCCAAATGCATTTTTAAACAGAACAGTACCACTTTTAAAATGTGTTTTGAAACTTTAAGTAAAAGGAATCACTGTGCATACCATATTTGCAACCTGCTTTTCTAAGGCAATATGTTTTTGACATTCTACATGTTGATACATGAAGACCTAGTTCATTCATTTTAACTGCAGTGTAGAATACCTCCCGCGAGCAAGTTAGAGTTCATTTTGTCCTTTCTTTTGCGGGGAGACAGTTTGTTTTCACTTTTTGTGCTATTACAAACAGTGCTTCAAGAAATATCTTTGTAAAGAGAAAATATCTTTGTGCTTGTTTTCTGGAACACCTGTGCTAAAGACCTCTGGTAAGGATGCAGCTGGGAGTGGCATGGTTGGGTCTGGGATACCTACACCTTCAGCTTACCCAGTGTTGCCATGCGGTAATACTGTCAACAGCAGTGTTTAAAAATACCCATTTCCCACATATCCTCAGTATCTGGTATTTTCAGATTTACTATTTTTTAAGATTTATTTTCCTTACCTATTCTCCAGTCACTCTGTTCTGTCCCCAATCTTCTTGAATGTGATGCAGCATCGACTTTTCCTCCATCTTGATCCTGAATGACAAACCCATGCAGGACCCCCTGTGCTCTGCGTGGTCCTTCAAGCTGTCCCCCCGATTCTCTGTTGAGTTCCCCACTCCCGCCAGCTGTCTGCCCACGCTGAGTTTCCTTTGGGCCAGCCCTGGAAGAAACTCTCTGCTCTCCCTGCAGAAGGCAGTGGAATGTGCAGAGATTGTCTACTGAGAGGAACGATGTCTTCTGCTTTACCAGCCCTCAGCCTAAATGAATGATGCAAGTCTAGCCCTGGAGACATTTGTAAATCCACTTGAGAATTCCTCAGTCCCGAACTCCCCAGAAATAAATGACCGTATATTTTTCCTGTCCCCAAGGGTGTTTTGAAACATACCTGCCCATGAGCTAAATAATCCATATCTTGGAACACGGCCACATGGAGGACTAAATCCAAAGACTGTGACCTTTCTTCCCACAGCAAGCCTCTTTTCTTTAGCAGCCTGTGGCTTTTAGACACGAAATCTTGGGTTCTAAGTTTTTACACCCCTCTCCGCACCGCCCCTTATCCAACTAAAGTGGTGGGCTAGCCATCTTGAGCTCCCTCAACACAGGGAAGCCATCTCTGAGTTGTCTGGCCCTCATAATGATCCAGATCTCCTCCCCCTGGTCCCTAAACAAACTGAGACAGCCTTGTCCTCATGGATGGATGGTGAGCCGAAGACAGTTCTCCGCCATCTTGTTCCAACCTCACAGTCTCCTGAACTTTGTCTATTCCTCTCAGCTGTACATAGCCATACATAGATTCCCATAATCCCATTAGCAATGGCTTTGCCTGAGATACATGCCTGGAAAAGATGGGGCCTGAAGGATTGCTTCCCAAAGGGGTTCAGCCACATGCTTCAAAGGAAACCCCATGCTGCTGGGGGGTGGGGGGCATCCATAACCTCCTGCTGCACAATGGCTGGGGGAGCTGCATCCAGGGATCCTTATACACTTGTACGTCTTAGCATTTGCTCAGCTCTAGGCATAAGATGGATATTTTAGAAGCTATTCCTTTCCCATAAACTAAGTTTGTGGTTCTGATGCTCAACATGGATCCCCTTCTCTATTCCTGGGATTTAGGGAGCGGCCCTCACAGAGGCCAGCATGGCATGAGGCCCATTTGGATCCCAAAGGTTACCTCTGTCCTCTGAAGCATACAAAACTCCATTTCAACTGCAGCCTTCCAGAGAATAACCCTGACCAATGGAGCCCAGGTGGACACCAGCCCTAATTATCGTCTTTCTGATAAAGATTGCTGGAAGCTCAAAATGCCTGACAAGAGGTGCCAGGAGGCAGAGGGACAAGCCAGCCAACAGAGGAAGTCACCCAGAAACCCAGGGAGTTGAAATCCCTTCTCAAGGGCTTGGTTTCAAAAAACAAATGTTTTGGGGCACCTGGGTGGCTCAGTCGTTAAGCGTCTGCCTTCGGCTCAGGTCATGATCCCAGGGTCCTGGGATCGAGCCCCGCATCGGGCTCCCTGCTCTGCGGGGAGCCCGCTTCTCCCTCTCCCACTCCCCCTGCTTGCGTTCGCTCTCTCGCTGTCTCTCTGTCAAATAAATAAATAAAATCTTAAAACAAAAAAACACCCAAAAAACAAAATAAAATAAATATTTCCTAATGGCGCTCAGAGGGAGTTGTGGGCAGCCACCAAAGTGAGTCATTTGGCGGATGTCAAGGCTGGGTTGTCCACAGCTACTGAAGAACACCGAGGAAGCCCAAGGTCACATGCCTGCATGGGACTCCCCTCATTTGGCTCCTCTCTCCAGGTTTTTAGATTCCTCAGTTCTCTCTAGCTGGGAAATTGGATCAATCATTTGAAGTTGGTTTTTATTTTTTGTATTAATCAATATATTTTTCTTTATTATTAAAGTATTGCTGACATAAAATAGTTATATTAATCATTTGAAGTTTTTAAAAGGAGCTAGGTGAAACGTTTTGTTTTTGTTTGTTGTTGTTGTTTGTTTCTGGCAGAACTGTTTAAATCCTGTCCTGAATGAAGGGTTCATTTAACTCCTAAGTACTCCATTAGCAATTAAGATGTTGTTTCTTCAAGATTTACTCAAACCGAAGTTTTTATTCTTCGAAAATGACACCTCACTCATTAGGTTCTTAATTTCTTTCTTTCTTTTTTTTTTTAGATTTTATTTATTTATTTGACAGAGAGAGACACAGCGAGAGAGGGAACACAAGCAGGGGGAGTGGGAGAGGGAGAAGCAGTCTCCCCGCTGAGCAGGGAGCCCGATGTGGGGCTCGATCCCAGGACCCTGGGATCATGACCTGAGCTGAAGGCAGACGCTTAACAACTGAGCCACCCAGGTGCCCCTCACTCATTAGGTTCTTAAAAGCTCTTAACCCTGTGGTTTACCTGATGCCCCTTCATAGTTTTCTGCCTCATGCTTCTCAATGACAGACTGTCCCCATCTATTGTCTTCCCTGAGGAACAGATGGGTCGATAAATCCACTCCACGGTGGGGCTTGCTATACTTGGCTTCATCTTGCCGGGAAGTTGGTTCAGTACAATATAAGAGGGAAAGTGTAGGTGTCCTATGATTCCATTTGTGTGTGTCTGGCTGTGTGTTTAATGATGTACACGTAATTTTACCAAGGAGAGCTGGAGCTGGTTCCCATCCCTAGCTGATCCTGCCTATTTCTTAACTCCGCGTTCACGGACATCACGTTGGTAGCTCGAAATCAGCCATGGTTGGGAGTATTTACACCATGAAAATTGGCAAACACTCCAAATCAGGGCTTTTTGTTCCGTGGTGTGGATGGGGGTGCGAGGCGGGGTGAGGGCTTAGAAATGTCTGGAAGAAACAAGAAACACCAAAAATATTTACCTGTACAGAATGGAACTGAAGAACAAGGGTATTGGAGAGAATTTTTTTTTTTTTTGGCTTTTTGAATGTTTTGTTATGTGCATAACTATTTTTTTTTTTTTTAAAGAGAACTTTCTTTCTTTTTCAAGAACAAAGACTTCCTGCTGTGTTTATTAATCCCACACCATCAGATGGAAACTGCCTGGGGCAGAACTGTCTGATTCAGGAAGAGACCAGAGCCTGGGGAGATGTCTTCAGTGTGGCCTCAGTGGAGTGACGTGCTGGGAGTGGGGTTTGGGACCGGGCACACACAGAGTGCAGCAGCAGGCAGTCCTTCTAGAACTTCGTGCCGAGTCTGAGAGGGGAGTCAAAGCTTGCCAGGCCCTCAGCCAAGACATCAGGCAAAACTCGGGTCACCAAACTCCATGGATGAATCAGAAAAATGGGTATGAAGATAGGACCCTAAAAATGGTCCAGCTCTAGGGAGGCTGGGGGAGGGGATAGGCTAGGAGGGGCACTGTTCACGGGAGGGTCTTTTAGATTATGGGGCTGAGGGGCAGCTTTCTGGGCCATTCCTAAGACGTTTTCCCCTGCAGCTGAAATTAAAGGGGGGTCATCCGCTCTGCCCAGGAGGGAAGGAGGGCAAACCGGGGCAGTGAGGAAACAAAACAAGAGGCTGGCTCCTCATCACTGGGGAGAAGGCTCACCACCACCCTGGGGAGAAGGCTCACCACCACCCCGGGGAGAGGCCACAGTCCACAATAAACAAGTTCCAGGGAATGAAGCAGAACTCTGGTTGGATTCCAGGAAGCTCATCATACTCCAAAAAAGGACCCCTAGAAGCCCTGGTCTATGTCTGGAGGTGGGGTGGGAGTTCCCATTGGAGGATTGGGGGAGTGGCTTGGAAATTCTAAGCAGAGATAATGGAGGCCCCAGGGGCAAGATGGGCCACAGCCCGAGAAATCCATCAGATATACAGCAAGATGCAGAATCTGGAGGGCAGCCCCTGGATGGGCTGCTAGGACCCTACTGATGGGGGGCCTGGGGGTACAATCCCTTCCCCCTGTGGGGCCAGGATGCTTGGGGAAGGAGACTCTCCAGGAAACAGAAAACAAGGGGCCAAACATTTGCCTAGGATTGGCTGGGAATTTGGGGGGGCGCGCAGTGAAAGGATGGAGCAGCCACTCTGTCGTCAACAGCCAAATGCCAGTCTGTGCCCTCCGGGGCCCGCAGACATTTCCGAACTCCACCTGACAGCATGGGCAGCAGCCTTTGAAGTCATGTTAGTTCGGGCTGCCACAGGTTACAAGGGAATTGAAAATCCCATTTTATAAACTCCTAGCAGAAGTGCCAGGCAACAAGGACTAATAAGGCCATGTCTTGGCCTCCTTTCTTTCTAACGTTCTGCTAACGTCCTTCAATTTTTAGATAAATTAGATGCATACATCTCCTATCACTGGCACAGGAGATCACAATCTCCCCATACCGTGGAGCCTCGAACAACCTTAAAATGCCACTGCATCTATTAACAGTCCCCAAAGCCCTATATCAATTACAGGTAAACTAAGTCCATTTCTGCTGACATTTGCTGTCTACATGTTGAATGTGGAGTTCCCAAGGACATCCCTAAATCGTAATGGCCAACTGATTCAGCTACTTGGGAGCATATTTGACAGTTGACTCACTCCCCAAAAAGCCTGTCACGAGGCCAGGAACCCCTCATGAGATACCAGAGGAAAGCCTGAAGAGCCTTAATTGACAGGAAGACAGTGGCCGTGTTTGCTGAGTGCCAAGGATGCAGAGGTGGGGCCTGGCCTAGGTGCAGGAAAGGATGGGCCTGTGATGGGTACAGCCACCACCAGGCCTTAAGCCCCAAGGACAGCTCTGTGCTATATCTGACAGTATCTCTTGCACCTAACAGGAAGCCTAGTACTTAGTAGGTGCTCAGTAAAAAAAAAAAAAAAAAAATCAGAAACAAATAATACAAGGTGATGCCTTTGATAACAAACATTTGGGAAATCAAAAGGAAGTGGTTAATTCTGCCAGGGAATTAAAGAAAGCTTCCTAGAAGAGGCCGCAGGTCAAGCTGGTCCTTGAAATGGAGGAGTCAGTGAGCAGAGAAGGGAGAAGAGCAGTCCAGAATGAGGGCAGTGATGTGGCAAGAGGCCAGGCAGGAAGGGAGGCAGAATGAGGGGGGGGAATCTTGAGCTGCAGGTAGGTGCGAGCCTTGCAGACTCTGCACGCTGTTCATAGACTCTAGAGTCCATGTGACAAATTCTTAGACTCAGGAGCCAAGTAGCCTCTTCAGAAACATGACTTTCCTTTTGTCAGAGTGAAACCATGCCATGTTTCCTTTCTCACCTCGGCTGCCTGGGAGCTCCTGAAGTGCGGAATCCCTTACACTTTTTCCGCATCCCTTCATAGTCCCTTGCAGGACCTTTCCCCTAACAGATTCTGCATTAGTGCTCTGCTCTTGCATAACAATACATCAGATGTAATATCTCAACACAATACACACGTATTAGCTTCCAGTTTCTCCCTGGAAGTCTGGGCAAGGGTTAACTGGATCTTCTGCCGGACTTTGATCTGAGGCCTGACGGGGGCAGGATCTGCTTGCATGCTCCAGTGGTCGACGGCAGGGTTCAATTCCTTGCAAGCTGTTGGGCAGAGACCTCAGTTTCTCGCCTGTGTCAGCTGGTATCTCTCTGTAGGCGGTGCACAACACGGCAGCCTCCTCCTCCTCCTCCTCCTTCTTTTTTTTTAATATTTTACTTATTTGACAGAGAGAGAGAGAGACAGCCAGAGAGGGAACACAAGCAGGGGGAGTGGGAGAGGGAGAAGCAGGCTTCCCGCCGAGCAAGGAGCCCGACGCGGGGCTTGATCCCAGGACCCTGGGATCATGACTTGAGCCGAAGGCAGAGGCCTACTGACTGAGCCACGCAGGTGCTCCCAGCTTGCTTCTTCAAAGCCAGTGAAGGGAAGTATCAGAGTGAGATGGTCATTGCAATCTCATATAATGTAATCAGATGCACTTGACCAGAGCCATCCCGTCACCTTTGCCTTATTCCATTGAGTAGAACAAGTCCCACCCTCATTCAGCCAGCTGGGTTTAGAGAGGCAAAAAGATCATGGGACCATCCGGGTCTGCCCATCAGCTATTAATGGCTAGTTAATTAAACTAGCCATTGCTGGCACTTAAAGATATCACCATTACATAGACATAGATATTGTCACAAGAAGGCAGCGAAGTGAGTTCTCCGCCACCCAAGAATGCTCTCCCTGCCCCCACAGCATCTGCCGCAGGGCTGGGCAAAAAAACAAGTCAATAAACATGAAATGAAGTGTCCTAGTGGGGCGCCTGGGTGGCTCAGTCGGTTGGGCGACGGCCTTCGGCTCAGGTCATGATCCTGGAGTCCCGGGATCGAGTCCCACATTGGCTCCCTGCTCAGCAGGGAGTCTGCTTCTCCCTCTGACTCTCATGCTCTCTATCTCTCATTCTCTCTCTCAAATAAATAAATAAAATCTTAAAAAAAAAAAAAAAGAAATGTCCTAGGATTCGCATTACTGCTGAAAGGACCTGGAGTTTTCTACCATCGAGGTAATTATTGGCTTGTCATAAATTTCTCGATTAACATATGTAATTTAAAAAAGCCATATACCAATTGTAACAGCCACAAAGTGGGAGCTAGGTCAGACATCACTATTATGAATGTGGGCCCTTCCCTAGAAAAATGTCTCCTACCCCCAACACCTATGATTTCTCCTACTTTGCAGCTGAGCTATGTACATGGGTACTGTTTCCCAATTCTGCTAGTGTAAAATTGGACTAGTACAGCCTAACAGCACGGGCTCTGAAACCAGGTGACCTGGGCTGGAATCAAAACTTAGCCACTTAGGGGCGCCTGGGTGGCTCAGTCGTTAAGCATCTGCCTTCGGGTCAGGTCATAATCCCAGGGTCCTTGGATCGAGCCCCCCCTCCCTGCTCAGCGGGAAGCCTGCTTCTCCCTCTCCCTCTGCCCCTGCTTGTGTTCCCTCTCTCACTGTGTCTCTCTGTCAAATAAATAAAAATTAAAAAAAAAAAAAAAGACGACTGGGGACAAAGGCACAGCAGAGTGCTGATGCCAGCAGACAGATTGTCTTTCCAACCTGCTGTCCCCACTGCCAACGCCAGCCAGGTAGGACTGGTAAGAACTGTGGTGTGCCATTTGAACCACTCCTATTGCCTAAGACCTTGAACTCGACTTGCACCCCTTTGCAGGGTGTGGTAAGAAGAAAGGAGAAGCCAGGATGCCACCACTGGGGGCCCTGGATTCCGTCCTGCTTCCAGCCACCCTTTCAGGGTGGTCAGGCTCCCCCATGACTGCTGAGAAAACAAGATAAGGCACCAGAGGAGGAGAAAAGGAGCCGGCACTCCCCCCAACCCCCACAGAGAGAGCGCCCTGGGCCTCCCTGGATCTGGATGGTTCCTTATCCTTCCTCCTCCTCCCACCCCTACCTCTTGATCTTTAGCCACGTGGGGCCGCCTCCTGTCCGGCTGTGGAGAGGGGCCAGCCAGGGACTCCAACCCCCGCCCCACAGCCAGACACCCGCTTAATGCAGAACCGCTTGCTCTGCCCAGACGCCCCCCTCACCCCCCATACCCCGGGCTGGAGGCCACCTTGAGAGTCTGCCTTCTGTGGTGGGGCTCAGCAAGCCTCACTCAGAAGCAAACACAGTGCTTCCTCCACTTTTCCCGCCAACATGGCCGAGTAACAGCTGAGAGGCTCCCTGGGGGCGCAACGCCACCGTTCGACAGGGACCAAACTGAACGGAGCTCCGCGGGGGCCGACTGGATCCGGCAGTGTGGACAGGATGGGGCTGCGGGCACACAGTGCCCACGCGGCCCGTGAGGATCCCGTGCCTGCTCTCACGCCCTAGAACACCCTCCCCCTTTCCCGCCTAGCTCCCCTTCCTTCCTGATGTTGGGGAGGGGGCTCATGGCCCAGAGGAGTCCCCCGCGCTCTGGCTCTTGCTGCTACGAGTGTGCCCTGTTTCCCGTGGGGGCGGGGGCCTCCTGCACGCGGTGGACACTCGGTGTCTCCCAGCTCTGCCTGGCCCGGTGCGCGCCTGGGTTCCCCTCTGCAGTGGGGTCGGCCAGGCCAGGCCTCCTCCCTCCGCGACTGCGCCTCCTGCTCTCTAGGGGAAATGTGAGGCCCTTCTACAAGCCGGAGGCCCGGGCGGCCCGGCTCTAGCTCCGCCAACACTGCACCCATCTGACCGCCGCACAACGCGCAGCCAGGGGAGGGACATGGGGCACCAAACGCGCTTCCCGAAGAGCGGAGGCGCGCGGGCCGGGAGGTCAACTTTGCGCACAAATGTACCCAATTGTGCACAAGGGCCGCAGGCCTTGGCTTTGGGGACAGGAGGGACGGAGCATAATGTCCGGAGAGGACTCGGCTTCCCGCTGGTGATCGCGGGGGGTCCTGCCGGGGGGGGGGGGGGGGGGGGCGCCGCCCGACCCGGGACGCAGGACGCGCCTCCGCCATGCTCCAGTTGAGCCCTGGAAAAACCCCGGCGCGCATAGGAGAGGCGGGCCAGCTCGTAAGGACGGCGGGAACAAAGGCGGCCCGCGGCCGGATGCAGTCATGGAAAAACCCAACAGGGCGCCGGGGCGGGGGCGGCAGGGTAGAGGAGGCGCGCGCCCCGCAGCCCTGCCACCCTCGCCGGCCGGTCCGGGCGGGGCTGTTCTCAGCCCCCGCCCCGGAGCGCTCCTGGCGGGCGGAGGGCGGGGGTGGGGTGGGGTGGGGTGGGGTGGGGTGGAGGCCCGGGAAAACAGAAAATGCTGGATCGGGAAGGGAGGCCCGTGCCTGGGGCCAGAGAACCAGCAGCCCCCATGGTGTGGATGCTTTCGGTCGCGAGGCGAGGGAAGGGTGGCCCGGGCTGGTACCCGCCCGGCACACGCAGCGCTGCATACAGCCCCCTGGCAGCTGCGGCAGCCGGGGGTGGCCAGCCCGTAGGGGGCGCACGCAGACCCGCGCATCGGCCCGGACGCGCGCTCCGAGGCGCACACACGCTCCTCCTGCACATACAGGATCATTTACACGCACGTGCGCACAGACACGCGGGCTGACCATAGCTCCCAGGGCAGAGCGAAAGAAAGAGGCCGACCGAGAGGGGCCGAAAGAGATGTTCGTTAGGGCGGTCCCGGGGTTTGGATACAGAAGCTCAGAAGCTGGGGGCGGGGCCTTAGTCGAAGCGGCGGTTGGGCCCCCACCCCCACTCCGTATTGCAGGTGCGGGGACTGGGCCACCTGGGCAGACAAGGTGCCCAGGTTCCGCCCTGGACTGGAGTTTCCCTCCTGTGCGGGACGCTTCCTGCCCTGGCCTAGTTCGTCTTGTGACCCTGGTTGCAGCACGGCGGGGATTTTTTTTATGTAGAAAAGGAAAGTGTTGGTTCACGTTGGACCTAACGACTCCGAGGCCTTTTCCAGCTCTGACTTGTTATGAAGAAGGAACTGGACCCAGAGGCCATAAAAGGAGTTGGTGGGAGAAAAAAGTCTTTGGCCGCAACCACAGGCTCTTCTTGGTTCAAATGTCCCCTTGTTTATTTGTGCTGCTCCCTGCCGTGGGGTGCCAGGGGGCAAAGCCTAAACCTGTGGGGTCCCTAAGGTGGGGAAGGGATGTAGAATTTGAGGCTAGGATCAGAGGGTCAGGGATCAGAGGAGACCCCAGAATCTGCCAGAGTCGGAGGCTGCTGTGTTGGGGCGGCAGGTGGGGGTCCCTGAAGGCCGGAGGACAATGAAGCAGGAGACCATGACCTCAAAAGTTTCAGGAAGGGGCCGTTTTTATGAGTGCTGGCTGTTGGAACTGTTGCTGGAATACAGCAGGAAAATACAGCCAGGTAGAGGTTCTGGCTTCCGCTCAGAACACAGGGTCAACAGAAGCAGGGACACCAGCGACATGACAGGGTCAGACGAGCTGACATCTACTTGTGGGCCCCTTGGGAACTGAGGTTGGAATCAGATGACCCAGCCCTGCCTCTCCTTAACTTCCTGGTTTGGGGGATCTTGTCCAACATCTGTGGCCCTCAGATTACTCATCTGTAAAATGGGAACAAGAGCTCCTGCACCAGAGTGTTCTGGGGATTGAAAGGGTGTATAAGCCCCCCTTCCATCATGCCTTCCCTCCTTTTCCATTTCTCGAAGTCCCTGGTGCTTGCTCGCTAGGACTCCTTCCAAGTCCTAGTTTCTTGTCAGCAGGTGGGGTCCAGTGGGGCGAAGGCTGGGGAGCAGCGCCCTCTAGTGGTCGATACCAGTAGGGTCCCGTCAGTCCTTGAAGACACGCCCAGGCTAACGTGATTAGTGCTTGAGGGTATCTGGCAAGTTAGAGCCTCCCCAGGGCTGATCGTGGGGGCTCCACTCAGGGAGGCCTTTCCTTCTGATTCAGTTTCTCCTTGGAGCAAGCAGAGAAAATGCTGCTCCCCCATAGCAGTCTCTCCTCTGACCTCTGGCGGCCCAGCTTCTGCAGCTTTAACAGGCTTCTCTCAATTCTGCCCCGGAGGAATCTACGCACTTAGGAATCATACTGGGTTTTATAGCTTGCAAAACATTTTGACACACATTATTTGTCCCTGAGGTGTGTTGTTTCTGGGTGGTGATAGCGTTAGTTGGATAGAGGATCGTGGTTTGGAGTGTGGCTCCAGCGCGGTGGACTGATTTGGATCCTGAGTCTTCTTCCATGCAGCTCCGTAACCAGGGCGACGTTCAAAACATTGAATAACCAGTAGGGCCGGCAGCGACCAATCAGAACAGGCCCTGCTCTAACCGCCGGGCACCACCAAATGTGTGTGTACCTGCTGAACATTCTGGAATAACCTCAACCTCACGGGGCCTCGGTTTCTTCATCTGCAATATGGGCATGGTGGTTGTGATAGTACTGCTTTAGAGGGCTGTCGTGAAGACTGAATTAGTTAATGCAAGTAAAAGATTGAGAAACCAGTGTCTGACACATAGAAAGCACCAACTAAGTATTAGCTTTACTACTACTGGTCCGAGCTCCTCTCAGACTCAGTGACTCAGGGTGGTTGTAACCTTTAAGGGAGAGTCCCCAAGTGAGTCCACTGTGTGCACCTGGGTTCACCTCCTGGGTCACCTCCCACCTTCCCCACCTCCTTGGCTGGCCCTCTAGTTATTCTACTCTTTAGAAATGCTTCTCAAACTTTACCATGCATCCGAATTTCTGGGGGATCTTATTAAATTTTAGATTATGATTCAGGAGGCCTGGGTGGGGCCTGGGTTTCTACCTTTCCTCTAAGCTCCCAGGTGGTGCTGATGCTGGTCCAAGAAACAAGACTCCAGAAAATCACTGGGGACACAGATGGGTCAGCTGGTTGACCTGTAAATATTGATTGAGCATCTACTCAGTGCAAGGTGGTGCGGGGATCCAAACAAGTCCCAGGACTCGCCTCCAACCTCAAGGAGCAGAGAGGCTATTGCACAAACACCAGTTAGTAACAATCAGGCCAAAGGGTAAACATGTGCCAAAGAGCAGGTGAAACATGTGGTGAGTCCTGTCTCTGTCCAGTAGCCAGAGTGAGGCTTTAAACAGGTGACTGCTATAATTGCCCTGCTTAAAACTGCCCAATGGCTCCCACCTCACTCGGAATAAGGGCTGAATTCTTCTGGATTCTTCTTCCAGGCCCTGAATCATCTGGCTTTGCCTCTGACCTCATCTCCCATTGCTGGCTTTTTAAAAAAGATTTATTTATTTGTTTGAGAGAGAGAGCACAAGAGGGGGGCGGGTCAGAGGGAGAAGCAGGCTTCCCGCTGAGAGGGGAGCCTGATGCGGGACTGGATCCTGGGACTCCAGGATCATGACCTGAGCCAAAGGCAGCAGCTTAACCAACTGAGCCACCAAAGTGCCCCTCCCATTGCTTGCTTTATTCTAGGACCATTTGTTTCTGTGAACCCAACATCCCAACTTCCTACCTGAGAGCCTTTGAACTTGCCTGGCTGATGCTTGTCCTTCAAACTGGTGAGTGCCTGGCCTCATATTGCCTCCTCAGAGAGGCCTTCCTTGACCCAGAGGAAGTTTGATCTAAAGTAGCTGCCCCCAGCTCAGATCAGATATTCTTTTTTTTTTTTTTTTAAAGATTTTATTTGACAGAGAGAGAGAGAGAGCGAGAGCAGGAACACAAGCAGGGGGAGTGGGAGAGGGAGAAGCAGGCTTCCTGCCGAGCAGGGAGCCCGGTGCGGGGCTCGATCCCAGGACCCTGGGATCATGACCTGAGCCGAAGGCAGACGCTTAACGACTGAGCCATGCAGGCGCCCAGATCAGATATTCTTTATTGTATCATTCTGTTGTTGTTTATTATTTATTTATTTTTTGGCTGGGTACAGTATAGCGTACATGACAAGGTAGGGCTCCCCAAGCCCCTCCCCTTCTTCAGGGGGTCTGGGATGGAAACGGTGGAGGTCGGGAGATTCTCAGTGTTTTGTGGGATAAGTTGGGGCAGGGACTCCCCAGCAGCTGAGGGCCTCTCTCTTCCTCTTGCTCTCGCTGGGGCTGGTGGTCCAGGGGGCTCTTACTCCTTGGAGGCCATGTGGACCATAAGGTCCACCACCCGGTTGCTGTAGCCAAATTCATTGTCATACCAGGAAATGAGCTTGACAAAGTGGTCGTTGAGAGCAATGCCAGCCCCGGCATCGAAGGTGGAGGAGTGGGTGTCACTGTTGAAGTTGCAGGAGACAACCTGGTCCTCAGTGTACCCCAGGATGCCCTTGAGGGGGCCCTCTGACGCCTGCTTCACCACCTTCTTGATGTCGTAGTATTTGGCAGCTTTCTCCAGGCGGCAGGTCAGATCCACGACGGACACGTTGGGGGTGGGGACACGGAAGGCCATGCCAGTGAGCTTCCCGTTCAGCTCAGGGATGACCTTGCCCACAGCCTTGGCAGCGCCAGTGGAAGCAGGGATGATGTTCTGGGCAGCCCCTCGGCCGTCGCGCCATAGCTTCCCAGAGGGACCGTCCACGGTCTTCTGGGTGGCAGTGATGGCATGGACGGTGGTCATGAGTTCCTCCATGATGCCGAAGTTGTCATGGATGACCTTGGCCAGAGGAGCCAAGCAGTTGGTGGTGCAGGAGGCATTGCTGACAATCTTGAGGGAGTTGTCATACTTCTCATGGTTCACACCCATCACGAACATGGGGGCATTGGCAGAGGGAGCAGAGATGATGACCCTCTTGGACCCGCCCTTCAAGTGAGCCCCAGCCTTCTCCATGGTGGTGAAGACCCCAGTGGACTCCACAACATACTCAGCACCAGCATCACCCCATTTGATGTTGGTGGGATCTCGCTCCTGGAAGATGGAGATGGACTTTCCATTGATGACAAGCTTCCTGTTCTCAGCCTTGACCGTACCGTGGAATTTGCCATGGGTGGAATCATACTGGAACATGTAGACCATGTAGTTAAGGTCAATGAAGGGGTCATTGGTGGCGACAATATCCACTTTGCCAGAGTTAAAAGCAGCCCTGGTGACCAGGCGCCCAATACGGCCAAATCCGTTCACTCTGACCTTCACCATCGTGTCTCAGGGACGCGGCTGGCACTGCACCAGAATACGTGGCTGTCTGTTGAACGGGGAGGAGCAGAGAGCCTGTTGTTGTTTATTTTTAATAGAACTTCTAAGTTCGATGTTATTGCATTATATTTTTGGTTGCTTTATGTCTGCTCCACGAAGGCAGAGGTGTTTGCTTGCCTTATTCTGCTTTACCCCCAGGACTTATAACACCATCTGGTGCATAGTAGGCCTTCAGTGAAGATCTGTTGAACAAATGAAAGAACAACTGTTATAGGGCAGTTAAAGAGGTGGGAGGGGCCCATGGGTGCCTTCAGTGGGTGAGAGACTTCATAGACTAGTGTACAGGAAGTTTATCAGGGAGCTCTCCTGGGGTCACATCTGTGGAAGGGTCGGGAAGGTGGCGGGAGAAGTAGGGCTTCAGGCCCCGCTGACCCCTGGGGAGCTCCCAGGCAGGGGAGGTCTTTCACCACTTTCCCCATTGCGGGGCCTGATCTTAGGGTGAAGGTGAATCCAATGCGCTGAGGCAGAGGTTCCCTTCCCTGGTTCCCTGAGGGCAGACTGAGATGAACTGTGGGTGTGGCATAGACCTTAAGAGGCTACAAACACACGCTTGACTTTTGTTCTTATATATTATTTGAGTGTTGATTCGTGCCAAACCCTCATCAATCAGCTGCTACATTTCACATTTCAGCATCTTACAGAGATGCCCCTTATATATTTTTTCAAGAGCAAGTGTTCTTCAGCTGAAAATAGAGAACCAATCATCCAGCATTTGCAAAAATGAACATTTCTGGGAGTATTCTGTGATTTGGATCCTTTGATGGGAAAGCACTGGACGCATCCCCTCCATGCGATATCTGGTGGGCCTGAGGAAACTCAGCTCAGTTTTTGTTGAATGGGTGGTTAGGAAAGTACCCCCAGAGGTGGCCGGCCGTAGCACTAGGAGAAGCCAACAGATGGACCCTGACAGAGGGAGCAGATTGGACTCTGTGCCAGAAGACACCTTGCTTGGCGTCTAGGACTTGCCAGCTGGGTGGTGCGGGTTTTGTGAGTGTACAACCCATGCAGTCACCCAGGGCCCCAATGCTTAGTTCAATGCTCTATTGTCACCATCTTGACATTTTTAAATTTATTTTTAAGTAATGCCTACACCCAACGTGGGGCTCAAACTCATGACCCCGAGATCAAGAGCCTCATGCTCTTCCAGCTGAGCCAGCCAGATGCCCCCCGCCCCATTTTGACATTCTTAATAGTTTTTAAACAAGGGACCTTGCATTTTCATTTTGCCCTAGGCCCCCAAAATTGTGTAGCTGGTTCTGCGCACCAGCTCTGGTTCCTAGGCCCAGGGGCCCATTCTCAAGGAATCCTTTGGGAGAGTCTGGCGAATGTGCGTGGGAGGTGAGCCTGGGTGCCTCCTAGAACAGGTCATGTGTGTGAAATGGGGATCACGGAGCCTGCTTCACCCAGAGGAGAGGAGAGCATGAGGGCTGCAGGCTTTTCTCAAGTGAGGATCAGGCTGTGGAAATTCACTACCCAGGAAAGACAGCCCAGACACCTCTGGTCCTCAGAGCCCCTGGCCAGCAGTCAGACTATTGACAAAAGTGAAGGTTTATAGGGATGGGGCAGATGCTTCCCTTGGGTGGGACAGACAGAGCGTACCCTGACTCCTGGGCAAATAGCTGGTCTCCATGTCAATGCATACCAGTTCTCTGAGACCTGGGTCCAGATATCCATGTTCCTAGATGCAGCCTGGTCTGGCCCATTGTGCTGGGGGAGGTGGTGGTGGCTCCCTGGAGATAGACTGTGGGAGGCTTGATGTTACCCTCTTGCAACAGGTGTCATTAGGAGGGAAGAGCCTGAGAGGCCTGGCTAGACTGCATCGCCTAAGTCCTGAGACCCAGTTGCACCCCTCTGAAGCCCTAGGGGTCCCCCAGGCAACCTGAGGCCAGCTCTGATTTGAGCTGGTCACTGCTCAGATTTAGGTCACTGCTTTGGTTTTGCACACCTGATGGTCTTTCTGCTCCTGCTGTGTCTTGTCCCTCACCTCCTTCCACTCCAGATTTGAGCCTTATCTTCTCTCCTCTGTGACTGATGTCCCCTGCCTCAGTTTACCCACGGACGTGTCACTTTCACGCTCTTGCAGTTCGTCCTCAGTGGGCAGGACTGGGGCTTGTTTCCTACATTGTCCCTCGGTCATTTTTGACCAAGGGGCCTCTCATTTAATTTTGCATTGTGGTCCCCCCAAATCATGGAGCCAATCTGCTGATGAGCTCACCGGGGCACGGAGGCCAGGTACGGAGGCGTTGGGAGGCCAGAACCTGACGCGGGGTTCTGAGTGCTGGTGGCGTCCGGCGGTTCTGAGAGGGCAGCGAACGTCCACGGTCCCACGGGAATGCCGTGCTGAGCGCCTACTGTGTGCAGTGAGGGCCGGGCCGCTACAGACAGAAGCCCCTTTCTTCCTAGAGTTTACCCAGGAGAGCGTTTAGAAGTAGGACAAAGCCCGTCGATCCAGGGGCCTCCCCCTCAGGCGTGGGGAGAAAACGGGGGCGACAGGGAGCGGAGGGGGGGCGTCCTCCCGTAGGGCGCACACGCCGCCCCGCCTGGGTCGCCGGCCTCCGAGAGCTGAAAGGGCCTCTGTGTTCTGTCCCCCCGCCTGCCCGCGGGCCAGCAGCGCATTTCCTCCGCTGCGCCAGACCCCGGAGGCTCCGCAGCCCCTCTGGGGACAGACACAAATAGTTCCCGGCCCAGCTGCCCGGCCAGTTACCTTGGGAACCAAACTCAATCGCCTGACGTCACCCGGCCGTTGCGTAGCAACCGGCGTAGACTCACCCTCGCGCGGCCCCCGCCCTGGCGCTGAGGTCTCGGTCGCCAGGGACACGGCGGGGCGGGGCGGGGGCTGTCCTCACCGCCCCTCGCCCGCCGGGCCGCGCCCTCGGCCCCGCCTCGGCGCTGTGTCCCCCCCGCCCCCCCCCCCCCCCCCGTTCTCCAGCCCCCAGCTCCGGCGGAAGGGGGCCGACCCCAGCCGAGAAAGCTGCGCCGCCTGGCCTCGGGCGGCCGGCGAGGGTCCCGCGCGGCCTGAGCGCGACCCCCGGCCAGCCGGCGTTTCTCTCCCGGAGAGAGGCCTTTGTTTGCCGTCACCCCGTCTGACTGCCCCAGTTTTCCGTTCCAGTCTCGTTTCTCACCAGGCCCCAACCTGGGCTCCTGCTCTGGCAACGAGGAGCAGGTGGCCGGACGGGGGCGTTTTCATTCCCCTCCCCTCCGGGTCGCCCAGGAAATCTCTGCCTCGCTTGGCCACCTGCCTTGGGGGAGGAGACACCGGGCCCTGCTCACGCCACTCGGCTCCCATCCCTGGTTCGCTCCTCCACTCCTGTGCCTTCCCCTGGTGTCTGCGCTGTGCCATTCACCTCCTTGCCCTGGCTGCAGTCTGACCAGGCCACCTCTGGGTGAGGGGCGTGGGGAGGGAGGGGCCTGCCGAGCGCCTCGCCGAGTTTCTGGCGTGGGCCTTGTTCTTGGGCTGCTCTATCTCCCTCCCATCTCTGTTTCATACCACAGCCGATCATTACATGAGGAATTCCAAAGCCCAGAACTATGCAGGGGCCGGCAGTGATCTGCCATCATGCCCTGCCCTGGTCTGCCTCAACATACCCATCTTTGGTCAGGGGTAACCCTAACTTCCTCCTCTTGCTAGAGGACCTTGCTTATCTTGTTCAAGTTCAGTGTGGTGGAGGCCATCTGTGGGAGGTGCTTTTCCTCACCAGAAACTGTATTTTGACAAGTACTAATAAAATACAGGTGGTCAGAGAGGCCAAACCAGGGGTTTTAAGTGAATCCTATTTCCTCATTGGTTGATATCTAAAAATCAGAGATGCAGAGGAATATTTTTTAATTCATGGAGTTAGAGGGAGTACACTTAAGAATGCCTCAGATCTTTCCAAAGTACATGGTCAAAGGAAGCTTCTGACTGTGGGTAGAACATTTACAGACTGGTGGGAAGGGTGGATTTTTATCTGAAGGCCCCCAGTGAGTTGCAGGGGGCGGTTAGAGCAGGGCCACCTGCAGTGAGGACAAAGGAAAGCCAAGAGGGGACAGGCTTCCTTAACTGCCTCCTCCTCCTCTCTGGGAGGGACACAGCTCAGGGTGCCAAGAGCCACCTGCTCAGGGAGGTGCCAGGAACTCTGGATGAGGAAGGCCTTTCCAACATGTGATCCAGGCTGGTCCAACCAGAGCACTTCCCCCTGAGAGTTATTGGGTAGGAGCAGGGAAACAGAGATCTTTCCTCTTAGTCTTGGAAGTGCAAGCTTGTGGGACTGGAGCCTTCAGGAGCCACGTTCCCTACAAGGAACAGAAGCCTGGAGAAGAGGCAGAATTGCCCGATCCCGGGCATCTCCAAAGCCAGTTCTTCCTAGCCTTTCTCTGCCTGGCCCATCAGTCTGGGCCATCAAGCTGTTTCAGGCTGATTTCTGTCACTTCCAAATTAAAAGACTCCTGATCAATACACAGACAATGCAGAAAACCTCAAGGAAGGGAGAAAACTGACACTTGTCACATGCCCACCGTTAAATGCTATTTTAAAAAGTGTGCATTATTGGTGATAGCATCCCTGTGAGGCAAATGGGAGACCTATTTTATAGATGAGGAAACTGAGCCTGGAAATCAGTAGAAACTTCATCTAGTACCTCAGGGTCCACTTGAGGACTCCCCCCGGGGGGGGGGGAGCAGCCTGCTTTCAGGCACAGGTTCAGTGGGTACTGCTCTTCCAGAGAACCCCCTGCCAGGCCCCACCCTTGAAGGCCTTTGCCATGGTGGGATCCTTTCTGGAGGACTCTGGGCCTTCTGAGGTCTTGGAGTGCTGACTGGAGTGCTATTCTACAAACATTGTCATGATCTTGGGCTCTAGGGGTGACCCCAGTGGGAGGGTCTGTCCTGCTCTGCCCTCCTGCCCTGGTTCCCTTTTTTTTTTTTTTTTTTAGATTTTATTTATTTGAGAGAGTGTGTGCATGAGCGGGTGGGGGAGAGGCGGGGAGGGGCAGAGGGAGAGGGAGATGCAGACTCCCCGCTGAGCAGAGAGCCACCCTGAGTCAACTCCATTGGTGGTATCTTAGAGTTTATTCTGAATAATAAGAAATATATATTTGGTCTCTGCCTCACCCCTGCCTGCTTCCTGGCACAGAACTTCTAAAACTCTTAGAATTTCTTGAGTGGTGAGGGGGGTGAGAGGAGCATCTTTTGTTATTTATAATATGCCCCTTTCAGGGGCGCCTGGGTGGCTCAGTCGTTAAGCGTCTGCCTTCGGCTCAGGTCATGATCCCGGGGTCCTGGGATCGAGCCCTGCATCGGGCTCCCCGCTCAGCCGGGAGCCTGCTTCTCCCTCTCTCACTCCCCCTGCTTGTGTTCCCTCTCTCACTGTGTCTCTCTCTGTCAAATAAATAAATAAAATCTTTTAAAAAAATAATATGCCCCTTTCAAAGATACCTGAGTTTGTGTAATTGACTCTTGGAGATGGGGGGGCTAGAAACCAAGGAGCCAACCCTGGGATTAGAAAGTTGAAACTTTCAGCACCCTCTCCACCTCTGGGGAGAGGAGAGGGGCTGGAGATTGGCTTAATGACCAATGATTTAATCAGCCATGGCTATATAATGGAACTTCCATAAAAACCCTAAACATGAGAGTTTGAAGAGTTTCTGGGTTGGCGAACGTATCCACGTGTCGGGAGGGCGGCACACTCCAACCCCTGGGAGACAGAAACTCCTGTGCTTGAGACCCTTCTGGACCTTGCCCTATGTACCGCTTCATCTGCTTGTTCATTTGTATCATCTATAATATCCTTTATAATAAATCAGTGATAGTGTTTTCCTGAGTTCTATGAGTTCTTGCAGCCAATTATCCAACCTGAGGAGAGAGTCGTGGGAATCCCTGATTTGTAGCCACATTAGTGAGAAGACTGGGTACCCAGGGACCTGAAGTGGGGCAATCTGGTGGGACCGAGCCCTTAACCTGTAGGCTTTGTGCTATCTCAAGTTAGTGCCAGAATTGAATTGTAGGATACCCAGGTGGGTGTCTGCAGAGAATTGGAGAATTGCTTGGTGTGGAAAACCCACACATTTGGTGTCAGAAGTGTTGCGAGTAAAGAAAAATTTCTTTTAACCCCCATTTCTCTCGCGGGTGTGTCTCAAATCCCCAGGCAAACATCCTCAAGGCTGGGCTTTGGCCTCCTGCCCTCCGCCTGCAGGCCAGTGCTGCCTTCTTTCCAGCAGAGGGCGCACCCTCCACTCTTAGGGACCGGAAGCTCGCGATCCAGGCAGTCTCGGAAATGGGGCTTTCTTTCAGCCCAGAGAGGATCCAGTCTTTCATTTAAGTATGTAAATGTGTACTTAAGACCACATGACTGTGATTCCGCAGCACAGAGGAAGGCTGGAGCAAGTAGGGAAAGTCAGTCCTTGGCAAGGAGTCCACCGAAGCGTCTGTCACTGTAAACATGGTGATTGCTAACAGGGAGCACTCAAGTGCATGCCAGGCACTGTTCTATGCACTTGACTCATTAACTCATGTCACCCTCACAGCCGCACGATGCAGTAGGTACGGCTATTATTGACATTTTACGGATAAGGAAACTGAGGCATAGGGAGATTAAAAATAACACACACAGTTAGTAGGAGGTAGAGCAGGATTCGAGGCAGCCCGGCCCCCAAGGCCACTCTTTTATGACGCTTTAACGTGCAAAATGGTGTGGATCCAGCAGCTCTTCCTGTGGGAACCCCCCACTGCTGGGCTGACCCTGGCGCCACCCCCCCCCCCCCCCAGGTAAGTGTGAGGCCCAGGCCAGGTAATGAGGTATTTCATTTCCAAAGCCTCAGTGATGGGTGCAGGAGAGAGAGCAAGGGGGCCAAACCTACCAGAGCTAGTGAGAACAAGGGCCTCTGTCTTTGCAGGAAGGTGGCTGAGCTGCCTGGGAATGGAGCCAGCAGGGGGGTGGTGGGGCCAGAGCTGGAGAGACAGACAGAGCCCTGAGGACAAGGCTGAGCCCCGGATCCAGCCACGCCCACTTGGCAGTTGTGCTTTTAGGCTGATCCCTTCAGCTGCTCTGGTTTGAGTTTGGTTTCCGTCCCTTCCTTCACCTTCACCTTGGCAGTCTCTCTGGGGCCGTGCCTGCCAGAGAGTGGCACTTACCCGGTTCAAAAATCGTTTGCGGAAAGCATTTGGGGTCTACGCTGGCAACGTGGTCACCCGTCCTCTGTTCTGGGCTCAGGTCAGGTTGAGCTGGCAGCCGCCCTCCCCAGCTAAGCGCTCCTCAGTCCTGCCTCAGCTGGTGGTCCTGTCCCCTCCGCTGGGGGGACACCACAGCTCCTGTCTTTCCACACCTGACTCAGGTGGTCCTCCGGAAGACCCCGATTCCTGGGATCTGAATGGACAGTCTTCCTCCTCTGAGGGTTTTGCTTTCACGGTGAGGACGGTTCATGTCTCACTGACACAAAGTGGCAGCTCCTCAAGAAGAGGGGGTAGACACACCTGTTCTGTCTTTGCACCCCCTTGGGGCCTGGCATCCCACTTCCTCATGGGAGCCACCTGCAGGGTAGGGGTGGCAAAGGTGTGCCGCTGGGGCTGGGCAGGTGACATCAATCACTATGCAGGCCAGGTGCGTCCCTTTAAAGAGGGCAGCTCGACTGCAGTTCCTCTGAAGAAAGAAGGCCCCAAGGTTTTTTTTTTTTTTTTTAAGATTTTATTTATTTGACAGAGAGAGACACAGCAAGAGCAGGAACACAAGCAGGGGGAGTGGGAGAGGGAGAAGGAGGCTTCCCGTGGAGCAGGGAGCCCGATGTGGGGCTCGATCCCAGGACCCTGGGATCATGACCTGAGCCGAAGGCAGACGCTCAACGACTGAGCCACCCAGGCGCCCCAAGGCCTCAAGGTTTTTTAGGAGACACAGAAATCTATTTTTTTAATCCATAATTTTATGTTAAAATCTCCTGGTTTTTAAGTATTAGCAATTAATACACAATTTGAGAAACACTGTATGGGGCAAACAAATACACTGGTGGCCGGTTTCCGACCAGGGCTCCCACTTGCCGATGGCTGAATGAACAAAACCGCGGCCAGGGCTGAGGCAGGGAGGTGTGCGGGGTGGGACCCGCATTCAGTCACCGGGCCAGGGGCAGGAGTGGGGTTGATGTGCCGCTGGAGCTCTGCTCACCAAGTCACGTGACTGGCGTGGCACCCTATCCTGCCAGGTGCTCCCTTTCTAACGTAGACATTTATAAAGAAACCTGGGTCTAGGGTGACCAACTCGTCGCAGTTTGCCCGGGATTTTCTGGTTTTACATCTGAAAGTCCCACATCCCAGGAACCCTCTTAGTCTCAGGCAAACAGGGACCGTTGGTCCCCCTACCTAGATCCTGCTCCTGCCCCGTGCCCAGCCTGCTGGAGGAGAGTAATGGCAGCTGTAATGTGTGAGCTCGTTAGGTGCCAGACGCGAGTTAGGCCCTGCATTGTTTCCCTTATGTCTCCTAAACATCCTCATGGTGTGGATTCCTTCTCCGTCCTATGGGTGAGAATCGGAGGTTCAGAGGGTGAAGCGACTTGCCCACGATCAGGAGCAGCACCCGGGTGTGAACCCACATTGGTCTGGCTCCATCTTCTCAACCTCACTTGGGGGGGGTCCCAGCCCGCGACACTGGCAGGGGCCCCCCCAGCCCATTACGCCAGCAGGCCCCCCCAACCTGTTATGCCAGCAGCCCCCCCCCCCAGCCCGTTACGCCAGAAGGGCTCCCCAGCCTGTTATGCCAGCAGGGCCCCCCAGCGCATTATACCAGCAGGGCCCCCCCAGCCCGTTACACCAGCAGGGGCCCCTCCAGCCCGCTACACCGGCAGGCCCTGGGGAAGGGGCAGGTCTCACTGCCTCAGGAACCCACTCACCTGGTTGGAGGTCCAGCCAGGGTCAATGTTTGCAGGTCTGAGGCCCCCGCGCCTGGCTCCCCCATCCTGCCAGGCTCTGTCTTTCTGGACTTCATCCCCCAGGCCCCCTGAATGGGACAACCCGAGAAGCCCTCAGGGGACACCTTTCTGAGCTTAGAAAATAAACACTTGCCAGTGCTTTATTGCCCGATCTGGGGAGAGCGAGCTAGGGCAGGGGTGGGCAAGGGAGCCGGCATGAGGGTGCCAGGGCTCTCAGAGGCTGCTGAGCCAGTCCTTCGGGGCTCCCTCCATGGGGTTTACTCAGAGTTTGGGCCGGTGTGGGCCTGGCCGGGAAGAAGGTGGCTGGTCAGGTAGCGCATGGCCGAGCGGACACCCTCTACAGTCCTCTGCTCTACCCTCTCCAGCATGTGGGTGACGAAGCGCAGGGCCGAGCTAGTCCCGGCCATCAGCCCAGAGGAGAAGGTGCTCTCCAGGATGCTGGAGACGGAGCGTAGGCTGGGCCCGGTGCTGTGCAGCAGGTCGGTCACGGAGCTGTGGCCGGAGGCCAGGAGTGCCGTGGCCATGCCCATGGTGGTCTCAGACCACACTAAGATGTCTGCCAGGGAGCTGATGGACCCCTCACCTCTGCCCAGCAAGCTGGTCATGGAGCGCATGTAGGTGTTCTCCTCGTTGGCCTCGTAAAGCCTGGAGTCTAGGGACCTCCTCCCCAGGGCCATCTCTTGGGGGCCAGGTGAGGGCAGCGTGCTGCCTCCTGGGGATGGAGGCAACTGCTGAGCCTGCAGGTCCCCCGAGCGGTCCTCCAAATCCCCCGCAGTCACTCGCCAGCACCCGGCTCCCGGCAAAGCTTCAGTGTCCGCGTTCAAGGCCTCCGGACCCTCCGATCCCTCCTCAACAGCTTCGGTGGTGCTGGTGGCCTGACTGCCAAGCTCACCATCCACGTCTGCAGCGCTCACGATGGGCTGAGCATCCACGCTACTGCGGAACTGTACCTTAGCCCTTGGGGTAGTCGGAGCTGACTCTCGTTCTCCGCCCGGGATACCTGCCATTTGTGGTGTCTCTTCCGCCAGGGAGTCACGCAGGGAGGTCTGAAGGGGACCCTGAGTCACGCCGGAATCTTGCACCTGTCCGTCGCGTGCTGCGTCCTGGGGGCTCGTGGACGTCTGCTGAGCATTTGAGGCCTCCGTGGGCTCCTGGCTGTGTCTTTCAGCAGCTTCAGGTCTGTCCTTGTCCCCAGATGCTGATGTGGGTTTGGGGGTCACCGACTCGACGGATGACGCTACAGCACCGTTAGCCACTGGGGCATCTGCAGGGAGGGGGACCTGATTTTGGGACCCCTCTGTAAGACTGTCCATGGATCTGCTGTCGCCATGTGTGCAGATGCTGGCAGCTCTGGCCTCTCCCGAGGGTCTGCTGGTCATCTGGGCCCTCTGTCACTTGTGCTGGCTGAGGGAGTGGCCAGGGCCCTGCTCGCCTTGCTCAGGCAGTGAGGTCACAGGGGGCTGTAGGCAGTTAGCAATGTCATAGGTACTTGTGCAGAGAGGGTCCTGGGCCTCTGGAGGGGCTGCCCTAGTGGGCTGAGTCCACAGGACACTTTATTCATTAAAGATTTTATGTATTTATTTGAGAGAGAGAGAGAGAGAGAGCGCACACCAGCAGCGGGGAGAGGGAAAAGCAGGCTCCCCGCGGAGCAGGCTCGACCCCAGGACCCCGGGATCATGACCTGAGCCGAAGGCAGGCGCTCAACCAACTGGGCCACGCAGGCGCCCCGCGGGATAATTTATAGCTGAGTTTGCAGGTGCATAAGGAGAGAACGGCAAATGTTTTGGGGAAAAAGTGGAGGTGTGTATATAGGTGCAGGTGCTGGTGCCCACAGGAATCATGGGACAGGGATGGCGGTTTATTGATTAACATTTAGTTATTAACATGTTATTTATTAACATTTATCTAAGTGTTAGAAGGAGCCAGTCCCAGCACCTCTCTGTCCACGCTGGTGACTCAGGACCCGGATTTGGCCAGTCTTTCTGCAGAGAGTCAGTCTCCCAGCAGTGGTGAGTAGAAATAAGTGAAGGCTAAGGGCCTGGGCAGCTCCTAACAACAACCATCTTTGGTTGTGGGGTGCCATAGACTGAATGTTTGTGTCCCACCCCAAAATTCATAGGTTGAAAGCTAATCCCCAATGTAATAGTGTTTGGAGGTGCTTAGGTCATGAGGATGGGGCCCTTATGAACAGCATTGCTGCCCTTATAAAAAGAGTTGTTTGGCCCTCTCCTCCGTGTGAAATGCAGCCGGAAGGGGGCAATCTGCAAACCAGGAAGCAGGTCCTCACCAGACACTGAACCACGTGTGCCTTGATCTTCGACGTCCCAGCTTCCAGAGCTGTGAGAAATAAATTTCTGTTGGGGCGCCTGGCTGGCTCAGTCAGTGGAGTGTGTGACTCTTGATCTTAGGGTCGTGAGTTTGAGCCCCACGGTGGGCGTAGTTTGCTTAAAAAAAAATTCTGTTATTTATAAGCACTCCCCGAACTTGCCGCAGTCCATAGTGTTCTGTAATAGCAGCCCAAATAGACTAAGGTAGAAATATGTGCTGAGAAGTGGGGGGCTGCTGTAGCAAACACCCAAGCATGTGGACACAGCTCTGGAACTGCATATCAGGCAGAAGCTGGAAGTGTCTGAGCTAAATGCTCAGAAAAGCCTTCACTGAAGATCTTTAGGGGTGATTCTGGAGAGAGCTAGGAAGGGAAGGAGAGCTCTGGAGAGAAAGCCTCAGTTTTCTCAGAGAACCCCTAGTAATCCTGAACTGAACGTTGGGAGAAATATGGATGGTAAAGGCATTTTGACATGGTCTCAGATGGAAACAAGGAACATGTTATTGGAAACGGGAGGAAAGGGGATCCTTGTTTTTTATAAAGTGGCAAAAAACTTAGCTGAATTGGGTTAGTGTTCTAGTGTTTTCCAGAAGGTAGAACTTGTGAGTGATGCAATTGGAAGAAGTTGAAGCAATTTCTTTCTTTTTTTTTTCCACTGAGGCATTTCATTTGCACGTATGATTTACATCCCTAGAAAAAGAATCCCAAGAGCTTCCCTCCTGTGTGTTTTCGTCTTGCTTCTTCTTCTTCTTCTTCTTCTTCTTTTTTTTAAAGATTTTGTTTATTTATTTGACAGAGAGAGACACAGCGAGAGAGGGGACACAGCAGGGGGAGTGGGAGAGGGAGAAGCAGGCTTCCCGCGGAGCAGGGAGCCCGATGTGGGGCTCCATCCCAGGACCCCGGGATCACGACCTGAGCCGAAGGCAGATGTTTAACGACTGAGTCACCCAGGCACCACCTTCGTCTTGCTTCTTGATGGTCCATGATGCCAGCTGGGGTTGTCCGTGCAACTGGTGGGATGGAAGCAGATTATTCTACCATTTTTCTAGATCTTTGAGTTATATATACATCAAATCTGGGGCTCATCACTCCAGACTTGTTTAACCTGCCCCTGAAGTTCACAACAATTTTCCCAGCACTGTGATCATCAGTGACTTCAAATTTGCCCATGTAACCACGCTTCGTCATTACAGTTAGAAACCAGACGATGACTTTGGAGCATGGCCTAATTAGAACCTGGCGTTTACCTCTCTTTTCAGCATCATTAATGCTCCTGAGAGCATCTGCCAGGACACTCATGCGCACCATTACGGTGGCACGGAAAGAGCAGAAATTGAAGGAATTTCTAGGCAAAATGTTGAAGGTGTGGCTTGGCTCCTCTGACTATAGTAGAATTCGAAAGGAGGGAAATGACTTAAAGATGGAATTATTAAGATAAAGGGAACTAGAATGTAAAGACCTGGAAAATTCTCAGTCTATACATACTGCAAAGAATGAGAAAGGGTGTTTGGATTTTCATGGTTTCAGGTCTCACATTTAGGTCTTTACATCCATTTTGAGTTTATTTTTGTGTATTGTGTTAAAAAGTGGCCCAGTTTCATTCTTTTGCATGTAGCTGTCCAGTTTTCCCAGCACCATTTTTTAAAGAGACTGTCTTTTCCCCATTGTATATTCTTGCCTCCTTTGTTGTAGATTAAGTGACCATATAAGCGTGTATTTATTTCTGGGATCTCTATTCTGTTCCATTGATCTATGTGTCTATTTTCCTTTTTTTTTTTTAAAGATTTTATTTATTTATTTGAGAGAGAGAATGAGATAGAGAGACAGCATGAGAGGGGAGAGGGTCAGAGGGAGAGCAGACTCCCTGCCGAGCAGGGAGCCCGATGCGGGACCCGATCCCGGGACTCCAGGATCACGACCTGAGCCGAAGGCAGTCGCTTAACCAACTGAGCCACGTAGGCGCCCTGTGTCTATTTTCCTGCCAGTACCACACTGTTTTGATTACTATAGCTTTGTTGTGTATCTTGAAACCTGGGATTGTGATGCCTCCCGCTTTGTTCTATTTTTTTTAATTTTATTTTTTTTAAAAGATTTTATTTATTTATCTGTCAGAGAGAGAGAGAGAGCACACAAGTAGAGGGAGAAGCAGGTTCCTGCTGAGCAAGGAGCCTGATGTGGGACTCGATCCCAGGACCCTGGGATCATGACCTGAGCGGAAGATAGATGCTTAACCAGTTGAGCCACCCAGGCGTCCCTAGCTTTGTTCTTCTTTCTCAAGATTGCTTTGGCTATGCAGGGTCCTCTGTGGTTCCATACAAATTTTACTATTATTGGTTCTAGATCTGTGGAAAACACTGTTGATTATTTTGATAAGGATTACATTGAATCTGTACATTGCTTTGGGCTGTATGGACATTTTTTAGTAAACTCTAGGCCCAGTGTGGGGCTTGAACTCAGGACCCCAAGATCAAGAGTCACATGCTCTACTGACTGAGGCAACCAGGCGCCCCCATTTTAACAATATTAATTCTTCCATTCCATAAGCATGGAATAGCTTTCCATTTTTAAAAATGTTTTATTTATTTATTTGAGAGAGAGAGAACGCCAGGGGCAGAGCAGAGGGGGAGGGAGAGGGACAAGCAGACTCAGTACTGAGCACGGGGCCCCATGCAGGGCTTGATCTCATGAGCCTGAGTTCAGGACCTGAGCTGAAACCAAGAGTTGGAAGCTTAATCACTGAGCCAACCGGGTGCCCCCCACCTTTTTTGGGGGGAATATCTTTCCATTTTGAGCACGTGTGTTTGGAAGGGAACACTAAGCGTGTGGCCAAGCAAAGATTTAATATCATCAGAGCTGTCACTCCCTGAGTGCGAGGGCAGGTGAGGGGGGAATGCAGATCCGTGTCTCGTGTCTGAGGGGTGGCCAGTGTGGGACCCGGGCATGAATGCCGGGCACAGCCACACATCCCAGGCTCTATTCCCTGCACTCCTTGTGACACAGGATGAACAATCCCCATTTTCTCCCTGCTCAACTGGGCTGGAAGGGTGGAGAATAACAAGAGAGCTATAAACCCCTGAGTATCCTTTGGAAAAGTGCAGACCCAGGCAAGCCTACTGGGGCTTATGCTCTTTGTTAAGAAGGGGGCTGGAGTGGAAGGTTGCAGCCTGTCACACCTGTGCTTCCCCTGGGGTTCTCAGCTAACAGTTAGTGACTACTTGCCACAGGCAGGAGAAGGAGCCAAGCATCTAATCCTTCCAACTACTCTGTTGTCTGTAGGTAAGTATACATCTATTATTATACCCATTTTACACACGGGGAAGCTGAGCCTCAGAGGGAATAAGTGACTCATGCAAAGTCACACCATTAATAAGCACCGAATCTGGGTTTTGCACTTTGTCTGGCTTTGGAACGCAAGCTCTCTCCAATGCCCTCTTATATCCAGGGTGGGATAGTAAAAATACTGGATGACTGGCATGGTAAGGACACTGGATAATGCAGACAGAGGCCTACCATAATCGCATCACATCAGTAGGTAACAGCTGGTGTCACTTCTCCCGAGCACCAAGCTCAATGCTCATTAAACATTTCTTCTCCCCATGAATACCCTGCTGCCATGTCAGAGGTCAGAGGGCAAACCCAAGTTTGTTGGGGTGGGGGGGACCAATTGGTACAAACTTGTACCTTGTGAAAGAATCATGGAGAAGACTGCTAGTTGCTCATCCTAGTAGCTCTTCTTCTTTATTTTTTAAATTTTTTTTAAAGATTTTATTTATTTATTTGAGAGAGAGAATGAGAGAGAGAGAGAGAGCATGAGAGGGGAGAGGGTCAGAGGGAGAAGCAGACTCCCTGCTGAGCAGGGAGCCCGATGTGGGACTCGATCCCGGGACTCCAGGATCATGACCTGAGCCGAAGGCAGTCGCCCAACCAACTGAGCCACCCAGGCGCCCGCCCTTCTACTTTAGTATCACAATCCCGATTTTATTCAGGGTGGCTCTGTGCTCAGCCAAAAGAATGCATTGCCCAGCCTTCCCCACAGCTAGGTAAGGGCTTCTGGCCAATGAGATGCAATGGAAAGTATTGAGTGGAATTTAGAAGACTTAGAAAAGTCTCTAAGACTTAGAGAAACTAAGTGCACAGCAAGTTCAATGACATCTGCCTGACTCCAGAGTGCAGACCGCCCCCCTCCTACCCACACTGCCCTGCCTCTAGTTAGTAAGTTCTTGATGTCACCTCACGGACAGCCTGTGGCCCACTAAGACCATCGGGCACTCTTCATAGGCACTGAAGCCAAGCTCCCTGTCCTCCCCTTCTATTGGAGTTCGACTTTTGATTCTATATGTTGTACTCTACACTTACCCTTGTTAAATCTCGCATGCCTTAAAAATCTGTGGCAAGGAAAGATAAAGTAGAATAAAGAGGGATTAATATCAAAGAGCAGAGAGGATTGTTAAAATTTGGAGACAAAATATTATTTATTTACACATAAATATTAAACAGTATTGGTGTAGAACATAATGTATATCTATTCTGTTATACGTTTTATATATATATATATATATATATATATGCACACATATATGAGAGAAAATATATCTAAGAGTTTTTTCCCTTAATTTAGTTCAAAAGTTTCTTGCCTTTATTAAGTAGTGTTCGGAGGAGGAAATTAGTCTCAAAAATGTTGCCTTTGGGGGTGCTTGGGTGGAGCAGTTGGTTAAGTGTCTGACTCTTGGTTTCAGCTCAGGTTATGATCTCAGGGTCCTGGGATTAAGCCCGGCATTGGGCTCCACCCTCAGCGGGAGTCTGCTTGAGATTCTCTCCCTCTGCCTATGCCCCTCCCTTTGTGCTACCTCTCTCTCTCTCTCTAAGTAAATAAATAAAATCTTAAAAAAATGTTGCCTTTGATTTCTTTCCCACTCCTGTTTTGTAGGGACAATGACTCTCCTATTAAATAAATAAATGTTCTCATTTTAGGGTAAACCCAGTTTATGGACTATTATGCAGCTCTATAAAGCCTACGTAGACACATGGGAAAATGCTTGTTAAATAATATTACTCTAGGGGCGCCTGGGTGGCTCAGTCATTAAGCGTCTGCCTTCGGCTCAGGTCATGGTCCCGGGGTCCTGGGATCGAGCCCCGCATCGGGCTCCCCGCTCAGTGGAAAGCCTGCTTCTCCCTCTCCCACTCCCCCCTGCTTGTGTTCCCTCTCTGGCTGTGTCTCTCTCTGTCAAATAAACAAATAAAATCTTTAAAAAAATAATAATATTACTCTAAAAAGCAGGATACATTATTGCACACACACTATGTGTATTTGCCAACACTCTCAGCTGGAAGTGATGGAAACCCAGCTCAGACCGGCTTAAGCTCAAGATAATAAAAAATAGGGCGCCTGGGTGGCTCAGTCGTTAAGCATCTGCCTTCAGCTTGGGTCATGATCCGAGGGTCCTGGGATCAAGTCCCGCATCAGGCTCCCTGCTCAGCGGGAAGCCTGCTTCTCCCCCTCCCACTCTCCCTGCTTGTGTTCCCTCTCTCGCTGTCTCTCTCTCTGTTAAAAAATAAATAAAAAATCTTAAAAAAAGATAATAAAAGATGAATTTGTTCACAGAAACCTATAAAGTCTAAGGGAAAACTTCCTTACAGCAGGGCTCAATGGTAATGTCAAGATTCAATCTTCTGTCTCTCCCTCTCTTGGCTGGTGCTAGATTTGTAGGAAGATGTCACCCACGCTCAGGCTGCCAACGGCTCTGGGCCCATGAGTGGCACTGCTAGTTATGTGGTTTCGGCAAACCTCAGGCCTGAGCCTTGTGGGCTCCTGAAGCCATCTCTACAGCCCAGGGACCACATCCTGGTTAGTCAGGCCTGGCGTGGGGGCATGGGGTCAGCCCCACTGACACAGAAGGCCTACAGGGGGTAGCTGAATGGGTCTCCAAAGGATTTTGGAGTGCTGTGACCAAAAGAAGGCAGATGCATGCTGGGTGGGAAACAGACAAGATCCACTGTATGGTGAGCACAGATATGTAAAAGGGGGTCCACTAAGACAAGCTGACAGGAAATAAAGCGAATTGCCCAGCAGCTATTCCGATTACTGTAACAAAATCAGAAAATGCATATAAGAAATAATTAAAGGGGCGCCTAGATGGCTAAGGTCATGATCTCAAGGTCGTGGGATCAACATCCCCCCCCTCGGGGGGGCCCCCCCCCCGTGCTCAGCGGGGAGTCTGCTTGAGATTCTCTCCCTCTCCCCACTCACACACTCTCTCTAAATAAATAAGTGAATGAAATCTTAAAAAAAAAAAAAGAAATAAGTAAATAATAAAAAGAAAAATCACCCTAAGCAATAGGGTGGGCTCAGCTCAGTGAGTGGGAGGTCTGTTATCCCAGCCCATACAAACTCACACACACATACACACACGTCCTTCAAACACACAGAAATGCCTGATTAAATACTGTTCACGATGGATTAAGTACATAGCAGCACTACGAAGAATGGGAGGTCTCCAGGTTCTAGAAGGGTAAACTTAACCAGGAATGGAGGTGGGGATTGGGGTGAGTATAAACTGAGGTCAGGGTTTGGGGACTTTCTAATGTCAGAACAGGAGCTGTGACCTTAGGGTACAATACAGGGTGCTGTGTGTAGAGAGTTTAACACACAAGCTGGGGCCCTGGGTGGGCTGCCCCCCATCAGTGAGAAGGGCTCCAGCAAGGCTCTGCCCATTAAACCAGAGAGACAACTGGCTGTCTACTCATCCTTGGGTGGGAGTTAAAGTCACATGATAATAGGAAGCTTCTGCCTGCTTGGAGTGTTGGTGTTGGAATCGGACCCAGAAGCGACTGCTTCCCCATAACCTCAGGCCCCATAACCGGTCCACTGAGCGCTTTTCTTCCCAGCGAGTTCAGGCGGGCAGCTGGAAACCAGCCTCAGTGGGATTATTTACACCATGGAAAGTGGCTATCAATCAGGTTTTTTTTTTTTAAGGTTTTATTTATTTATTTGAGAAAAAGAGAGAGTATGAGCAGGGAGGGGAGGGGCAGAAGGAGAGGGAGAAGCAGGCTCCCCACTGATCAGGGAGCCCGATGCTGAGGCTCGATGAGGGGCCCGATGCGGGGCTGGATCCCAGGACCCTGAGATCATGATGTGAGCCGAAGGCAGACGCCTAATCCACTGAGCCACCCAGGCGCCCCAATCACGGTTTTGTTTGTTCCCAGGGAACTGGTGGTTTATGGGCACACTACTGAATCAGATGACAATCTTTTCCCAATAGGGAGGCTGTGCGCCCTGCCCTCTGAAGTGGACAGACCTCAGGGTTCCCTTCTGAGGAATTGAGGGGGGCCACCTGGGTTCAGATCCTGCTTGCTGTAGTGAGCTGTGTAACTAAGGCAAGTCACTTAAAATCGCTGTGCTTCGGTCCCTCCGTCTGTAAACTGGGGAGAGCAATAGTCTTTACCTGTGGTATAATGAAAAATATGTATTTGCTCTTTGTCCCGGTTCCTGGCCCAGAGCTCCTAAAACCTGCGGAATTTGGTGGTAAGAGTATCTTGTATTATTCATGAGGAGCCCCTTCTGACTGTACCTGAGTTTGTGGTAATGAGGTGGCTAGAGAGCTTCGGGATGGGACTTGTCTCCAGAGAAAACAAGCTTGTGGAACGTGCAGCCCCAGCCCCTGACCTGGGGATGGAAAGGGGCCGGAGCTTAAGTTAATCACGAAAGGTCGATGATTTAATCAGTCGTGTCTGCACAATGGAACTTTAATAAAAACTCTGAAACAGGGAGACTAAGGGAGCTTCTGGACTGGTGAACACATCCCCATGCAGGGAGGGTGGTCACCCTGACTCTATGGGGACAGAGGCTCCTGCCCCCGGGGACCCTTCCCGACCTCGCCCTATGTACCTCTCCATCTGGCTGTTCATTTGTATCTTTTGTACTGAACTGTAGTCCAGAGTACAGTGTTTTCCTAAGTTCTGGGACTCGTTCTAGTGAACCTGAGGGGAACGGGCAGAAGTGCAGGTGGCCTGGGGACCCATTTGCTGCTGGCGTCTGGAGTGGGGGCAGTCCTGTGGGACTGAGTCCCTAACCTGTGCTGTCTGCGCTGACTTCTTAGTCCCACCTGGGGTGGGCCCGGCAGCATGGATGCATGAAGGCAAGGGGGGGAATCAGATAATGCTCTCAGGAAGCACAGAGCCTCGGGGAGCATTGGGCAGCATGTCCACAATGACGGTGAGCCATCTTTTTTGGACAGGCTGCCTGCCATCAGGACTCATGGATGATTTGCTCTTTCCAGGAGTCTCTTCACCAAATGAGCCCAAGATTTCCTCGGAGGGGATGCCTGCCCGTGGTGACTCCCGGGTCATTCCCCAGATCTCACTCACTAGAAATCCATCCCCTGCCCCATGAGTAATATTCCTGTAGTTGCTGCAGTGAATGAATAATTCGCTTTGCCCACACCGGGAGGGATGGTACAATGTGCTTTTGCCAGGCTCCCTGGGGATTCTGGCAGCAACAACCCCTGCCCCTCCCTAGCACCTTTCCCCTTTGAGGTAGGCTTGCCCTAGACCCTCCACTGCACTAGCGTGTGGGTGATGGGAATCATCTATTTGGAGCACCCAAAGCCAGGAGGCTGTGTGGCAGGGAAGACAGTCTGGCCCCAGTCCAGCTCTAGGGATGCGCCTGATGATCGAAGCTATTTCCTGGAGGGGTCACTGGATCAGGCACAGGCCTTCATGCAATGCTGGCCATGGAGTCATGAGAGTGAGGTGAGTTCTTTTAGAGACTTTGGGAGGTTTCCTTATTTATTAGGAGACCCAGGAAGAGGTAGTCCTCTTCTGCTCTTGTACATGATCACATTTAGTTGGGTCTCTTGTAACCATGAGGGCACCTGGCCTTAAAAAAAAAAAAAAAAAAGCCCTGCATAGAGAGTAGTGGAACCATGGGGATTGTAGAAAAGTAGGGCCAAGTCTTGATCAAATGATACCTGCTGCCACTCAGCCACTAGATTTCCTGTGATGAGAGGTGATTTGTTTCCAAGTTGTTTCAGGAAATTGATCCAGGGCTTTCTGTTATAGCAACCAAAGGCACCTTAAGGAATAGCATCTCTAGCATGAAAGTCATTCAAGGAACCTAAGCTGTGGAGGCCCCACAATCCTACCTCTCCAGAACACCCTGGGGCCTCTGGCTACCATGACTGCTGCTCTCAAGTCATCTCCCTTCTTGCCTGAGCTTCAGACTTCTCCATCCCAAGACTTCTGCCCACACTGGTCCAGAAATCACCCCACAGGGTCCCTTGCACAGCCTTCCTTGGATTCCTCTCTGGCACTGGCATTCAGCCAAAGCCACCACTATGGAAGGAACACTGCAGGGCTCATCAAAAAAGGCAAAAGCTGTCATGTCTCCCCAGAGTCTACACTAGGGAAGAGAACCATAAACCAATCCAGTCAACTGGCATCTATAGTGGGTTGAATTGTGGGCCCCCCAAAGATATGCTCTTATCCTAACCCCTGGAACCTGTGAATGTGACCTTCTTTGGAAAGAGGGTCTTTGCAGACATAATTAAATTAAGGGTCTTGAGATCATCCAGAATTAAGGTAGGTCCTAAATCCAATGACTAGTGTCTTTATAAGAGAAGTGTTCTGTGTTTTCTTAGATTCTGTAAGTCTGTTTAGCATCTATCAATCACAGGGTCAAACTATTGGCCAGAGTATTTACCTCTCTCTCCTGTAAGACAGCTTGCCAGGAACTCTCCTTTCTGGGGCAGATGGGCTATCTAAGGCTGAGCCCCCACCCACCTTTTTATCTCTTACACACCAAGCCAGTATTGCCCCTGCCCCAAGTCACCCCAGGACCAGGTACCAGCAACTAGAGACCACTCCTAGAGCCAAAAGCCTGTTGGAATTATTCAAACTAGCCATTCTTAAACTCTTTACTCTGCCTTGCTTTGCCCTTCCTGAAGAAACTCCAGTTAAGGCTCTGGCCTGTGCCTTCCCCTTGCTCCTGTCTTCTGCCTCCTGACCATCTTGACGTTTCCCATGTGGCCCTGTGTGGCTGGGCATGCCCCTTCTCTCAGGAAGTGTGAGTAACACATTCTTTCAATGGCAATGACCTCTCTGTGTCATCTTCCAATCACCTCCATAAATTAAAATCCCCTCGGGCTACAAATGATGCAATATGGGAGAAGGGGAAGGGAGAAGACCAGCCACAGGGAGGACAGCCATGTAAAGACACTGATTGGAGTGATCTAAGTTGGGGAACGCCAGAAACCACCGGAAGCTGCAAGAGGCAAAGAAGGATTCTACCCTAGAGTGTTCAGAGGGGCTATAACTCTGCAGACGCTGTGATTTCAGACCTCTGGCCTCTGGAACTGTGAGAGCAGCTAACAGTGATGACCAGGTGTTGGGTCTTCACTCTCAACGTACGCATGGACACAGCGCTACTTAATCCTCCCCACAAGGCCTGTGGTAAGCACCATTATCCCATTTCATAGATGAAGAAAGTGTGGCTCAGTCAGAGCAAGAGCTGAGATGTGAGCAAGGCCATCTGGCCAAGCCCCTAAGGCTGTGCTCTTAACCACTGTATGATCCTTAACCACTGTCCTGATCCAGGTCAGAATTTGCCTCCACAAGCCTGTGCAATCACATGGTGGGGCAGGGGGGTGGGGCACCAGTCCTCTCCCCTATCTCAGAGTCCCTAAGGCTGCCACCTGCTCTCTACGCCTGCTGTGATGGGCACTGTTCATGTGGTCACTGCTCTGGCTGTTGCTGCCCCGGCTCCATGGCTGCTCCCGGGAGTGTGGGCCTGGAGCCTTCTGAAGCTATGCTGCCCTGCAGCCATGTCCCCCTTGACCCCGACCATCCTTGAGGAGGGTGTGTGTGCCCGGACCCTGCCTGCCAGTGAGACCAACTTGGGGACCTGGGAAGGGCCCTGGGGGTCTGACTCTTTGGCTGGCTGCTCCCCAGGTGCTCTGTCCTAGCTCTCAGCTCCCAGGGTAGCTTCTTTGAATATTGATGCTCCAAGGGAGGGGCTCCAGATTCTACATCTTCTAGAACTCCCACTTCCTGCATGTTGAAGACACTGAGGAGATGGAGCACCCTAGAGCTCCACTAGCAGATGGTATGGGAATTCCACTTAAACGTACACTGGATTTGTTTGGAATAGGTTAATAAGCCCCATGGTGTGGGGACTGAGACCCCAAAGGAATTCTCAAGTGACAAAAAACAGTTGCCACTCTGCTTTCTAAGGAGGTGGGTGCTGTTAGCTGAAGGTCTTTGTTTAGAAAGAGCTGGGTTTGGGCCAGGAGCCATACCAGCCAATTTGTTCTGCAGGAGAGAGGGAGTGAGGGTTTTGAACTTCCTGAGAAAGGAATGCCAAGTTACAAGGGGCAGCCCTGAGAAGGGAAGCAAGGTCAGGCCCCCAGGGGTGGAGCTGGGGAGGCTCAGGAGAACAGAAATCTCTATAGGGAATTTTTAAGTTCTTTGTGTGGGGTTCTCCAAGGTAAACCGCTCAGCTTCTCCACAACATCAAAAATCACACTTGTTTTCTAGTGCTTTTGTGTGAGTGCTGATGGCCAGGGGACTGCAGACCCTGGGGGACGGTGTGCTCCTTTAGGCTGGATTGTAGCTGAGACTGCCCTCCTGGACACAGAGAGCAGGGGCAGTGGAGGGCCGAGGTACAAAGTGGTGCTGGGGCAATTGGTTAAGTGTTTGGAAAACCTTGGGTAAATTTCTCACTTTCACTCCCAGATTTTATTTTATGTTTTAAAAGATTTTATTTATTTATTTGAGAGACAGAGAGAGAGGGCATGAGCAGTGGGGAGGGTCAAAAGAAGAGGGAGGAGCAGACTCCCCACCAAGCAAGGAGCCTGACATGGGGCTTGATCCCAGAACCCCAAGATCATGACCTGAGCTGAAGGCAGATGCTTAATTGACTGAGCCATGCAGGAGCCCTTCACTTCCAGATTTTAAAGAGGTAAATGCAAAGAAGGAAAAAAGAGAGAGGTCATAAGTAAACTAAAAGAAAATAGTTCATTTTGGGAAGGAGAAGTACTTTCTAAACATAAAAGCCAGTAAAGAATTTCCAAAGGGAAAAAATAGACACAGGTCTAAAAAACAAGAGCAAACCACAATCTGGGTAAAAATATTTGCTACAAATACGACAAAGGGTTAGCATCTGTACTATTGTTGGGGAGGAAAAACTTTCCTCTACTCTTGTAAGGTTCTTCTGGCTAGTCTAAGAATTAAATTGACATGAGACAGATTAACAGGAAAAAATAAAAATTTAATTGCAGGAACCCCACATACATGAAAGATTCAAGAACAGAAAGGTAAAATGAGGTATACGTGCCATCCTGAGCTAAGGAATGGGATAGGGGCCTGGGGCTTCAAAGAGGAGGAGGGCAATTCACAGGGCGTTAAGAAGAAGAGCAGATGAAAAAAAAAAGAAGAAGAGCAGATGTTTGGTAATTAGATGTTTGCCCTGCTATACAGATGGGTCACTCAGATAAGATTTATCTCTGGTAATAACTCTTATTCTGGGAAAAAACCCCAATTTAGATTCTTCTAGGTAATTAAGGAAGGGGCAAAAGTTCCTCCTCAGCCCACAGGGTCTTGATTACCTTCAGCTCAAAATAGTGTATATGCAAAAGTAGCACATTTCTGGGGGGGGGGCTTGTTCAGGACCTTTTTACTAGAGCTTCCAAACAGATTGATAAGATACCATTAATACCCAATAACACAATATGCAAAAGACAAGAAAAGACCATTCACCAAAAAAATCTAAATAACTAATAAACATGAGAAAATATTCGGCTGTATTAGGAGTCCAAGAAATATAAGATAAAAAAAAAAGGTCTCTTTAGGTGGTGGGATTATAAGTGACTTAATAAAATTGCTATCTTTTGGTGAACTGCATTTTCTAATTTTTTCTATAGTAATATCATTTCTTCCTTGCATTAAGAGAAGATCCTGAAAGCACATGATATTGTCAAATATCAAATGACTAGCCAGTGTCAGAGAATTTAGTTTTGGTGGATCATGGGCAAACTTTTTTTCTTTCAAGCTTTTGTGCATTTTTAATTTACATGATTCATTTATCCTTCAACAACAAGTAAATATCAATTTAAGAATTAGAACAAATTTGCAAGTTAAAATAAATTCCTTCTTCCCAACCTCCCAGAGGTCTGGGCCTTGTATGCAAATAGGATTCCTGGGGCCACCCAAACACCCACTCCAGAGCGGAAGACTAACTGAACTGAGAGACTATCCCTCCCACTTCTATCTTCAAAACAAAGGGGGTACTTTAGCTCTCCCCAGACCACATGTACACCCCCTCAGGCAGCTCCAGGGTCCACCCTAATGTCTCTCCACCCTCCAGTTTGGCCTGCCAGCTGCAGTAAGAGGACTCTGGGAAAGTGCCTGAGGGCCCAGGGAGGAGGGGTGGGCCACCCAGGCTCCTCAGAGGCTGGGCTGGTGGCCATGCAGCACCCTGAGGGGGCCCTGGTGTAGACTATCTTTGAGAGATCAGAATCAAACTGTGATCCCTCTGACCACAAGTCCCACCATCCATCCTCATGTTACTCCTGGGTGTCTGTTCTGGACTAAATTGTATCCCCTCAAAATTCACATGGTGAAGTCCTAACCCCCAGTACCTCAGAACATGACTGTGTTTGGGGAGTGGGCTTTTAAAGAGGTAATTAAGTTAGAATGGGGTCATTAGGGTGGTCTTTAATCCAATATGACTGGTGTCCTTATAAGAAGAGGAAATTTGGACAAAGACACACACAGAGGGGAGAAGAGCATGTGAACATGAAGACCATCTATAAACCAAGAAGAGGTGGGGAACAGCCCTCCTTTTTTAGCCCTCAGAGGGAAACAACTCTGCCAACACTTCAATTTCTGACTTCTGCCTCCAGAACTGTGAGAAAATCTATTTCTGTTGTTCAAGACCTCCCAGTCTATGGTACTTTGTTATGCCAAAGTACTGATGAATAACGGTGGATCATGGGCAAAATTTTTTTTTTTTGCCCCGGATGATGAATAACGAATCCTTGAGCTCAGGATTAAGCTCTCATATAGAATCTCTAAGAGGGTAAAGATAGATGTCTCCTTGCAAAACCTGTATTACCCAAGTTGAGAGACAAGTTACCTACCTGTTGTCACAACACAGCCCTGTGCACCAGATGCACCTTCCCAGGAGGGTGCAGGTTCCCAGAATCTAGGATGTTGGCAAGACTTATAGATGGGGCCAGCCAAAGGCCAAACCATGGGGTGTGGTGGGGGTGGGGGTCACAGGGCTTTGCCCTCAGGCTTCACAGCTCTCTCCCAGCCCCGGCCATCTGCTAGTCATCTACAGGGTACAGGGCTGGGGAACAGGGGTGCGTGTTGAGGGGGCAGAGCCTTGAGCTCCCCCTCCCACTTACAGCTGCCGCCCTGCATGGAGCCAGCTTTGCTCCGTCTGTCCCTAGGGCATCCTGCAGGCCGTGCTGCCACATTTTTAAAAATTTTTTATTGTTATGTTAATCACCATACATTACATCATTAGTTCTGCCACATTTTTAAAAAAGATTTTATTTATTTATTTATTTATTTATTTATTTATTTATTTATTCATTCATTCATTCATTCATTCATTCATTCATTCATTTGACAGAGAGAGAGAGACAGCAAGAGAGGGAACACAAGCAGGGGGAGTGGGAGAGGGAGAAGCAGGCTTCCCACCGAGCAGGGAGCCCGATGAGGGGCTCAATCCCAGGACTCTGGGATCGTGACCTGAGCTGAAGGCAGACGCTCAACAACTGAGCCACCCAGATGCCCCCGTGCTGCCACATTTTACCCTTGTGGACAACTGACCCGTTTGGGTGGGCTGTGCTTGCTGTCTGTTCCTATGGAGGCCCCTTAACACAAAGTGAGTTGGAAGAGGGGTTCTTCTACCTCAGAGCAGGTTTTCCCAGCGGTACGGCTCTAAGGGAGAGCTATTCACTGCTCTCTTGCTCTAAACTTGTAGTTCTAGCCTCCTTAGGTCAGGAAGGAATGATTTGGGTCCCTCCCCAGAAAAATGCACATGCACGGACTCCCTGAAACCCTGCTCTGAGATTTGAACTGTTTCTGGTTATTTGCATTCCAGGGACCTGCAGACCCCTGAGTGAGTCACCTGCCATGTGGCTTGTAGGCAAACAGAGATGTGGACAGCTAGGGGGAGGTTGGGCAAGGGATGCAATCCAGGAGAAAGATGCCAAGGCAGGAAAAGGCAGCCCCTGTGGGGGAAGCTGTAAGAACACCCTGGCTGATTCTGGAAGGCTGTCCCTAGAGGGCGGAAGCGGTCTCATTTCCTCCTAGAAGTCGAGCCAGTGGTAGAGGGTTCTGGGCAGGAGAGAGGCATGGAGGAAGCAGGGATTTAGGAAGGCTTTGGGAAGGCTTTGGGAGGAAGCCTCTAGAAGCATAGCCCTGTAAAGAGCCTGCCTGCCATATTGCCAACATACACAAACATCGTTTTTGCAAGTGTTTCCCCAAAAGACTGGCCCTGTCTTCCAGGACAAAGCAGGAAGAGCAGGGGCAGGAAGTCCTATCAGGTTTTGGGTGACTAGAACAGTGAGTCCCGGGCTGCCCAAGACAGGAATGTGTTCATGGGGGATGGTGAGTAAAGGGTTTAGGAAATGAGGATTTGGGAAGCCAGCCTTGTCAAGGGGAGAGAGCACTCTCCCTAGTGTATCCCCTGGAGGGGTGGACCCTCCACAGGCACCCACTCACTCCTACGCCATGCCCACACTCACCCAACCACCTTGGTTATCCTTTGGCTTCTGCAGTAGGTTGAACTGTGCCCCACTCCCCCGCCCCAACCCAAAACATGTCCACTTATAACCTCAGAATATGACTTTATTGGGAATAAGTGTGTAGATATAATTGTAAGAATTGTAACTGAGAATGAGACACAGAGGGGAGGGCACATGAAGACAGAGAGGCAGAGGTGGAGTGAGTGATGCATCTTACAGGCTAAGGAACACCCAGGGTGGCCTGCAGCCACCAGCAGTTAGGAGAGAGGCACGGAGTGAATTTTCCCTCAGAGCCAGAAGGAACCAACCTTGCTGACATCTTGATTTCCGACTTCCGGTCTCCAGAACCGTGAGAGAATAAAGCCACCCAGTTTGTGCTCATTTTTGAAAACAGCCCTAGAAACTAACATGTCTTCATACGGTGATCCTAGGTGTGGGCAAAGGACCTCCTGTTTGAGTCAGTTTGGGAAACGCTGTGATAAACTATTGGCTTCTGTGCTGAGAAAGCCTTTGCTAGGCTACAAAGCTTTATAAATTTCCAAGGGTGGGGGAGGATCAGTATTGAGCACTCACTTCCCAAACATAATTAATTAAGGAACCCTTATGTCTTCATCAGCTCAGGCTGCCATAACCGAACACCACAGACTGAGTGCTTGAACAACTGTTCTGGAGGCTGCAAGTCCAAGATCAAGGTGTTGGCAGGGTTGGGTTCTGGTAAGTTTGCTGACAGCCTTCTTGCTGTGTCCTCAAATGGACTCTTCTCTGTGCGTACACATAGAGACAGTGAGAACTCCGGTGTCTCTTCCTCTTCTTATAAGGACACCAGCCCTATTGGATTAGGGTCTTATACTTATGACTATATTTAACCTTAATTACTTCCTTTTCTATGAGTTTTAGGTTTTTTTAAATGATTTCATTTTTTAAATATTAACATATAATGTATTATTTGTTTCAGGGGTACAGGTCTGTGATTCATCAGTCTTACACAATTCACAGCGCTCACCATAGTACATATTCTCTCCAATGCCCATCACCCAGCCACTCCATCCCTCCCACCCCCCTCCACTCCAGCAACCCTCAGTTTGTTTCCTGAGATTAAGAGTCTCTTATGTTTTGTCTCCCTCTCTGGTTTCATCTTGTTTCATTTTTCCCTCCCTTCCCCTATGATCCTCTGTCCTGTTTCTCAAATTCCTCATATCAGTGAGATCATATGATAATTGTCTTTCTCCGACTGACTTATTTCGCTTAGCATAATACCCTCTAGTTCCATCCACATCGTTGTAAATGGCAAGATTTCATTTTTTTGATGGCTGCGTAATATTCCATTGAATATATATACACCACATCTTCTTTATCCATTCATCTGTTGATGGACATCTAGGCTCTTTCCATAGTTTGCCTATTGTGGACATTGCTGCTATAAACATTGCAGTGCATGTGCCCCTTTGGATCACTACATTTGTATCTTTGGGGTAAATACCCAGTAGTGCAATTGCTGGGTCATAGGGTAGCTCTATTTTCAACTTTTTGAGGAACCTCCATACTGTTTTCCGGAGTGGCTACATCAGCTTACATTCCCACCAACAGTGTTGGAGGGTTCCCCTTTCTATGCATCCTCACCAACATCTGTCGTTTCCTAACTTGTTAATTTTAGCCATTCTGACTGGTGTGAGATGGTATCTCATTGAGGTTTTGATCCGGATTTCCCTGATGCCAAGTGATGTTGAGCACTTTTTCATGTGTCTGTTGGCCATTTGGATGTCTTCTTTGCAGAAATGTCTGTTCATGTCCTCTCCCCATTTATTGATTGGATTATTTGTTCTTTGGGTGTTGAGTTTGATAAGTTCTTTTTTTTTAAGATTTTATTTATTTATTTGACAGAGAGAGAGAGAGACAGTGAGAGAGGGAACACAAGCAGGGGGAGTGGGAGAGGGAGAAGCAGGCTTCCCGCGGAGTAGGGAGCCTGATGTGGGGCTCTATTCCAGGACCCTGGGATCATGACCCGAGCTGAAGGCAGATGCCTAACGACTGAGCCACCCAGGTGCCCCGAGTTTGATAAGTTCTTTTTTTTTTTTTTTTAAAGATTTTATTTATTTATTTGAGAGAGACTGAGAGATAGAGAGCACGAGAGGGAAGAGGGTCAGAGGGAGAAGCAGACTCCCTGCTGAGCAGGGAGCCCGATGTGGGACTCGATCCCGGGACTCCAGGATCATGACCTGAGCCGAAGGCAGTCGCTTAACCAACTGAACCACCCAGGCGCCCATGATAAGTTCTTTATAGATTTTAGATACTAGCCCTTTATCTGTCATTTGCAAATATCTTCTCCCATTCTGTCGGTTGTCTTTTGGTGTCCTTCACTATTTCCTTTGCTGTGCAAAAGCTTTTTATCTTGATGAAGTCTCAATAGTTCATTTTTGCCCTTGCTTCCCTTGCCTTTGGTGATGTTTCTAGGAGGAAGTTGCTGCGGCTGAGGTCGAAGAGGTTGCTGCCCGTGTTCCCCTCAAGGATTCTGATGGATTCCTGTCTCACATTTAGGTCTTTCATCCATTTTGAGTCTATTTTTGTGTGTGCTGTAAGGAAATGGTCCAGTTTCATTCTTCTGCATGTGGCTATCCAATTTTCCCAACACCATTTGTTGAAGAGACTTTTTTCCATTGGACATTCTTTCTTGCTTTGCTGAAGATTAGTTGACCATAGAGTTGAGGGTCCATTTCTGGGCTCTCTATTCTGTTCCATTGATCTGTGTGTCTGTTTTTGTGCCAGTACCATACTGTCTTGATGATGACAGCTTTGTAATAGAGCTGGAAGTCCGGAAATGTGATGCCACCAGCTTTGCTTTTCTTTTTCAACATTCCTCTGGCTATTCGGGGTCCTTTCTGGTTCCATACAGATTTTAGGATTCTTTGTTCCATTTCTTTGAAAAAAGTGGATGGTATTTTAATAGGGATTGCATTAAATGTGCAGATTGCTCTAGGTGGCATAGACATTTTCAAAATATTTGTTCTTCCAATCCATGAGCATGGAACGTTTTTCCATTTCTTTATGTCTTCCTCAATTTCTTTCATGAGTATTCTATAGTTTTCTGAGTACAGACTCTTTGCCTCTTTGGTTAGATTTATTCCTAGGTATCTTATGGTTTTGGGTGCAATTGTAAATGGGATTGACTCCTTAATTTCTCTTTCTTCTGTCTTCTTGTTGTATAGAAACTCCACTGATTTCTGTGCATTGATTTTATATCCTGCCACTTTACTGAATTCCTGTACGAGTTCTAGCAGTTTTGGGGTGGAGTTTTTTGGGTTTTCCACATAAAGTATCATATCATCTGCAAAGAGTGAGAGCTCGACTTCTTTGCTGATTCGGATGCTTTTTATTTCTTTTTGCTGTCTGATTGCTGAGGCTAGGACTGGAGGTGTCTTTGGGTCTAAAATGAGTCTCTTGCAGGAAGCATATCAATGGGTCTTGTTTTTCTATCCAATCTGATACCCTGTGTCTTTTGATTGGGGCATTTAGCCCACTTACATTCAGGGTAACTATTAAAAGATATGAATTTAGTGCCATTGTATTGCCTGTAAGGTGACTGTTACTGTATACTGTATATTGTCTCTGTTCCTTTCTGGTCTATGTTACTTTTAGGCTCTCTCTTTGCTTAGAGGACTCTTCCAATATTTCTTGGAGGGCTGGTTTGGTGTTTGCAAATTCTTTTAGTTTTTATTTGTCCTGGAAGCTTTTTATCTCTCCTTCTATTTTCAATGATAGCCTAGCTGGATATAGTATTCTTGCCTGCATATTTTTCTTGTTTAGTGCTCTGAATATATCATGCCAGTCCTTTCTGGCCTGCCAGGTCTCTGTGGATAGGTCTGTTGCCAATCTAATGTTTCTACCATTGTAGGTTACAGACCTCTTGTCCAGAGCTGCTTTCAGGATTTTCTCTTTGTCTATGAGACTTGTAAGTTTTACTATTAGATATTGGGGTGTTGACCTATTTTTATTGATTTTGAGCGGGGTTCTCTGTGCCTCCTGGATTTTGATGCTTGTTTCCTTCCCCAAATTAGGGAAGTTCTCTGCTATAATTTGCTCTAATATACCTCCTGCCCCTTTCTCCATCTTCTGGGATCCCAATTATTCTAATATTGTTTCATCTTATGGTATCACTTATCTGTCTAATTCTCCCCTTGTGATCCAGTAGTTGTTTATCTCTCTCTTTCTCAGTTTCTTTATTCTCCATCATCTGGTCTTCTATATCACTAATTCTCTCTTCTGCCTCATTTATCCTAGCAGTTAGAGCCTCCATTTTTGATTGCACCTCATTAAGAGCCTTTTTGATTCTGACTTGGTTAGATTTTAGTTCTTTTATTTCTCGAGAAAGTGTTTCTTTAGTATCTTCCATGCTTTTTTCAAGCCCACCTGGTATCTTTATAATCGTCATTCTGAACTCTAGTTCCGATATCTTACTAATGTCTGTACTGATTAGGTCCCTGGCGGTCGGTACTGCCTCTTGTTCTTTTTGAGGTGAGTTTTTCCGTCTTGTCATTTTGTCCAGAGAATAGATGAATGAGAGAACAAAATTTTAAAGGGTAACAATGACCCCAGGAAAATATACACTAAACAAATCAGAAGAGACCCAAAACTGGGGGGAAAAGAAAGAGGAAAAAATAAAAGGAAAAAAAGAATATGATGAGACTGGTGAATAGAACAGAGCCACACACTAGATTTTGGGTGTATTTTGGTCTGTTAGAAGAAACTGACTTCTAAAATTTTAAAGAAAGAAAAATTTATATGTATACAAAAATAAGGGTAAGTATGATGAAGGGAGGGAATATGACTGTAAAGATGAAAATTAAAAAAGACTTAAAAAAAGGAATTGATAAGAAGTTGGTTGAAAAAAGAAAGAAGAAAGATTTTTTAAAAAGGAGAGAATATGATCAGGCGGGAGACTAGAACAAAGCCATACACTAGAAATTCAGGGTATATTTTGGTCTATTAGAAGAAACTGTATCCCAAAATTTTTAAAGAGAGAAAATCTTATATATGTGTGTATATATATATATATATACACACACACACAAAATAAGGTTAACTACAACGAAGGGATAGAATATGACTCTAAAAATGAAAATTAAAGAAGATTTTATAAAATGGAATTGATAAGATGTTGGTTGAAAAAGGAAAAAGAAAAATTAAAAAATCATAGAAAAAGAAAATTTAAAAAATTAACTTTGAAGGTCTAAAGAATCATGGGGAAAAAGCCATGGAATCTATGTGCAGTATTTCCCTAGCGCTGGAGTTCTGCCATTCTCATTGATCGGTAAACTTGGTCTTGGCTGTTCGTGCTGATCTTCTGGGGGAGGGGCCTGTTGCCGTGGTTCCCAAATGTCTTTGCTGGAGGCGGAATTGCCCCGCCCTTGTTGGTCCGGGCTAAGTAATCTGCTCGGGTTTGCTCTCGGGAGCTTTTGTTCGCTACAAGCTCTCGGTACAGCTTTGGAGGACCAGAGTGAAAATGGTGGCCTCCCAGTCTCCGCCCAGAGGAGCTGAGAACTCGGGGCCCCCGCTCCTCAGTGCACCCCCAGAGAAAAGCAGTCAGTCACTCCCGTCTCCCTGGTCTCCGGCTGCACTCCGTGCTCACCCGGCCTGTGACCGAGCATTTCTATCTCTGGCACCCGACTCGGTGTGGAGTCTCCAAACCCAGCAGATCCCTGCGGTGCACTCCCGCGCCGCTCCTCCCCGGGGAGGAAGGGGAGTCTCCCCGGATCTGCTGCTTGTTGGGTCCCTGCTGGAGGAGCAGTGGCCCGACTGGGCCGCGGATCACAGTTTATGGCCACCCCGAGCTGAGAGCCCGCGCCTTGTCTCCGTCTCTGCAGCCGGCTTCCCCACTCCTATACCTGGGAGCTCTGCCGCACTCAGGCACCCCCGGTCTTTCTGTGACCCCGAGGGTCCTGAGACCACACTGTACCGCGAAGTTTCCACCCCCAGCTTAGCCACTGGAGCGACGTCCCTTAGCGGAGCCAACTTCTGAAAGTTCTGATTTTGTGCTCCACGGCTCTAGCACTTGCCAGAAGCGGCTGACGGAGGCCCCCTCCCCTGCCGTCTATCCTCCTGAATATCGCCTCGGATTCACTTCTCCGCACATCCTACCTTCCAGAAAGTGGTCGCTTTTCTGTTCAGAGAGTTGCTGCTATTCTTTTCTTCGATCTCCTGTTGAGTTTGTAGGTGTTCAGAATGGTTTGATCCCTATCCAGCTGAATTCCTGGGACCAGATGAAATCCAGGTCTCCTACTCCTCCACCATCTTGCCCCGCCCCTCTAGTTTTATGTGTTTTTTTAATCCTCAAAACAACCCCTTGAGGTTGGTCCTATTATCATCCCACTTGCAGACAAAGAAATCAGGGACACTTAAAGGATGAACAATGTGCTCAGGGTCATACCCAGCTGGAAAATGGTGGTCCTGGGTCTGTATGTGGGTAGTCTGGCTCCAGAGCTTATAGTTTTTTTTTTTTTTTTTTAGAGTAGTTAAAAGAATTTTTTTTTAGGTAAGCTCTGTGCCCAACATGGGGCTTGAACTCACAACCCCGAGATCAAGAGTCACATGCTCCACTGACTGAGGCAGCCAGGCGCCCCCAGAGTCTGTATTCTGGTTCTGCTAGGCCACCTCCTTTCATGAGAGAGTGATAAGGTTCTGGACCGTCATACAGGACTGGAAATGTTGCTGTGGCCATTTTTCAGAAAATTCAATCTGCTGAAATCTGTGCTCTGATTTGACAGAAAGTAAAGGATCTAAAAAAATACTCAGTCCAGCAAACAAAACCCCCATCCACATATTCATCCAGCTGCATATATAGGATTGCGTGTGTGTGTGTGTGTGTGTGTGTGTGTGTATCTTAATTACTTCCTTAAAGGCCTTATCTCTAAATGCAGTAACACTGGGAGGTTAGAGCTTCAATATACCAATTTTGGGAGGATATAATTCAGCCCATAATATTTAACTTCATGAGACTGGTGTTTCACAGACACAGCTGGGGAAAGGCACATTTAGTTGCCTTGAACTTGATCAGAGGGGTAATGGGGGAAGGGTGGGGGCTGCCATCCATCTCTGCTTGCATAAGGATGTCCTTGGTAGTGGCAGAAGAGGAGAAAGAGCATCTGGTCGATTTTTTTTTTTTTTTTTTAAGATCATGCTGTTTTGCAGCGCCCCCTGTCAAAAGATGGAGCCTCTTTTCTCTCCCCACCGATCAGGGCTTAGCTATGTGACTTGCTTTGGTCAAGGGGACAGTAGGAAACGTGACAAAGCAGAGGCTTAAAAAGTGTTCCTGCACTGGGGCTTGACTTCTGTTGCTCCTTTTGGAGCCCAGCTGCCAAGTGAAGAAGTCTGGCTTGTTTGATAATGGAGATTAACGTGGCCCGGTTGCCCCCTATCACCCCAGCCGAGCACCAGACACATGAGTGGGGTCATGTGGGACCCAGACCAACCTGCTCCCAGCCTCTCTGCCTGCTGACTGCAGCCATAGTGAACCCACGGAAGCCCAGCAGAAGAACCACTCTGCTTAGCCCAGCCCCCCAAATATAGCAGTGATAGTAATAGTAATTGCTTTAAACTGCTCAGTTTTGAGGTGGTTTGTTACATAGTAGTAAAGGCAAATTAAGAGAGACTCAGGACTGTCACTGCTTTCTATAGAGTGTTCTCAGGACGCTGCTCTCTGGACTCCATTCACTTCAGCATTACAGAGAAACTGTCCCGGCCACCAGTCTTGCTGTTACAGTTTTGAGCCTCTTGTATCAGTATGATGAATATCAGCTGAAGGTATCGGCATGATGAATATCAGCTGAAAAATCTTAAACTGATACCCCACAAAAATGGGATGTGAACTTTTCTTAGGTCAGTCCCCAAAATTAGCTGCAAACTGGCTATAGTGGAATTGAGTAAATGTTTTATATGATAGGCTGTGTGAAACATGTAAAAACTGACCTATCTTGAATATTCTTAAACATCCCACTGCAAGGAGCCGGTGAAACGCTTGGGTTTTACTTCCAAAGCAATTTCCTTTTGAAAAATGGTACCACCTTCTGAAGATCCAGCCCTAGCGACTGTCTTGGTGGTGGAGATGGTCACTGGCTCTCTGCTATCCCCTAGTGCTGGTTCTGTGGCATTGCAGGAGGGTGCCCCTCTTGATCTGGTCTCCCTGTTTTATGTGGCTGATCCCTCTCAGGGTCTGGGTCTGAGCCCTAAACCCCACTGTGGCAGTGTGGGGAGGAGTTTTGTGCTCCATACCTCACTCCTGAAAGCTACACATTCACTGTCACTCCACAAAGATCCAGTGACAGGAGAACAGGAATCATTAGCAACCACGCCTCCTCTGGGGAAATTTTGTTTTGGAGTCCCATTCACATCTTATTGGATACATTGAAGGTCCCCACATCCTACCCTCAATGGGAGTTTCATATAATTGTATAAGAATTGACTTGCTTTGCAGTTGAATCTGGAGGCTTGTTTCTGGTGGCGAAATACATATAACATAAAATTTACCATTTTAGCCGTTTTACAGCATACAATTCAGCGGCATCAAGTACATTCACAGTATAGGACTACCATCACCATATCTAGTTCCAGATCCTTTCTATCACTCCAAATGGCAACCTGTACCCCCGAAGCAGTCACTGCATTTGACTTTTTGACATCAGGTTACAATTTGCAAACATTTAAACATTTGGCTTTTATTACTAAATATTAACTCAGGAATCACACTTTTATTTTCATATTTGGAGTCAATTACTTTTTTTTTAAGTCATACGTGGTCTCACAGGACGTTAAAAGCTGCTGGGTTTAGGCACGTGCCTCCGGTGCCTGGGTATAACGCAAGCGTGAATGGTACTTCTCCATCCTTCCCTCCATGCCCCACCAAGACCCCCGCGACCCTAGCCAGGTGCTCCTCAGCTATTGATTCTTTTATTTATTTATTTAAAGATTTTATTTATTTGACAGAGAGAAAGAGCACAAGCAGGAGGAGGTGTGGGCAGAGGGAGAAGCAGACTCCCCCCTGAGCAAGGAGCCCGATGTGGGGCTCGATCCCAGGACCCCAGGATCATGACCTGAGCTGAAGGCAGACACTTAACGGGCTGAGCCACCCAGACACCCCAGCTGCATACATTTAAATATAAATTTAAAGTTGGGGTGCCTGGGTGGCTCAGTCCGTTAAACATCTGCCTTTGGCTCAGGTCATGATCCCAGGGTCCTGGGATAGAGCCCCGCATTGGGCTCCCCGCTCAGTGGGGAGCCTGCTTCTTCCTCTGCTCCTCCCCCAAGCTCAAGCTCACTCTCTCGCTCTCTCTCTGCCCCACCCTTGCTCTCAAATAAATAAATTCAAATCTTTAAAAACTGTAAATTTAAAGTTAATGTAATTTAAAACGTAACTTTAAGGTTGCTACCTGGGTTCCCAGCATACAGATGCACCGTACTCTTTTTAGCCACTTGTCTCTCTCAGGATAGTTTCAGTCAGTTTTCACCGTAGGTTTAGTGGCAGTAACTAGTGACCTAACATCTCAGCAGCTCACAGCCATGCCTGTCGACATTTCCTTCACAGTTGGGTTGTGACGTGGCTCCTTTTGACTGTGGGTCGGTTTGTGATTCTTCCTCATTCTAGAATAAAGCTGAAGGGACAGCCCCCACCAGGGATGTGTCAGTCAATTTTTTGGCAGAGGACAAGAGCAAGCCATCAGATGGAAATAAGCAATGGCTCTTAAAGTCTCTGTTCCGAAGTGTCCTGGCCATGGTGCACACACCATTGGCAAAAGCAATCAGGGGTTCAAGGCCAAAGTCAGTGGGGGTGGAATGAATAGTTCTCCCCTGGGAGGCATCCCAGGTCATGTGGCAGTGGGCAGGGTTGTATAATCCCTTTTCAGGAAGGGAGAGTGAATAGCTGGGGACAATAATAGAATCATCTACAGATGTTTTCGTGTTTAAACTATTAAAGTGCTTTTGATTTTTCTTTCTTTTTTTTTTAAAGATTTTATTTATTTATTTGAGAGAGAGAGAATGAGAGAGAGAGAGCACATCAGAGGGAAGAGGGTCAGAGGGAGAAGCAGACTCCCTGCCGAGCAGGGAGCCCGATGCGGGACTCGATCCCGGGACTCCAGGATCATGACCTGAGCCGAAGGCAGTCGCTTAACCAACTGAGCCACCCAGGCGCCCTTGATTTTTCTTTTTTAATGATATTAAATCTTATGTAATTTTTTAAACTAAATTTTAATTGTCACCAAGGTACACGTTTTTAAAAGTCAAGTGATTCAGGATGCCTAGGTGGCTCAGTTGGTTAAGCGTCTGCCTTCAGCTCAGGTCATGATCCCGGGGTCCTGGGATCGAGTCCCGCGTCGGGCTCCCTGCTCCACAGGAAGCCTGCTTCTCCCTCTCCCACTTCCCTGCTTGTGTTCCCTCTCTTGCTGTGTCTCTGTCAAATAACCAAATAAAAATAAATAAATAAAAGTGAAGTTATTCAAGGGGTGCTGGGCTGGCTCAGTTGGTGAAGTAGGGACTCTTGACCTGGGGTCATGAGTTTGAGCCCCACGTTGGGTGTAGAGATAAAAAAATTTTTTTTAAGTCAAATAATTCGTTAAGGCTTACAGAAAAACAAAACCCCCAAACAGCAGCTTTTCTCCAGCCAAATTCCCACACCTCACCCAATTGAAAAAGGATTGATTTGTCCCTAGTCTTACTAAATAATTTACCCAAGTTATTTCAACTTTATCCTTAGAACCACCTCGGGAGGTAAATATTATATTGATCTCTCGGATAGAAAAAACTTAGGCTGAAGGAGCAATTTCTTTGTCTAAGAGGCCACTTGCCAGCAGGGGGCAGATTTTCAAAGGGAACCCAAGTTAACCGATGCCGGAAACTGAGGAGCCCAATGTCTGTATCAGCAGTTCTCAAAGTGTGGTGCCTCCTGGCAGCGGCCGCCTCATGAGGACCCTTGTTAGAAATGCACGTTCTCAGGCCCCACCCCAGCCCTGCTGGCTCAGAAACTCTGGGGTTCCACTCAGCAAGGAGGTGACTCTGCTGGACACCGAAGATGGACATCCAGGCTCCAGTGGACGGACTAGTACCCTCCTCCTGTGAGCCAGGAAGGTACCTGTGCCAAGCCCCTTCCCCTTCCCCATCGCTGATGTGGTGACTGCCCCAGGGCGAGTGCCCGTGGAGACGCTCCCCCGTTCCTCCCGGTGTCCCTTTCTTGTCCCCGCCCCGAGACTGCCACCACCACAGGCCGCAGGACAGCCACATGGGGTTCAGTGCAAGGGCTGGAGCGTCTTGATCACAGGGAGTGGGGGACCCTGGTCCACAGCTGGGGAGCTGTGTGCATGTTGGAGAATCTAGGGTCAGAAGGAGGAAGAGGAATGTGAGTCAGAGAAGAGAAGACTTCAAGTCAGAAGGAAGCTTCTGTGCTGGAAGGAGAAGCTTCTGGGGCCTGAAGGTTTAGGGAAGGGGTTCCAGGTCATGTGGAGGAAGGTGCACCAGGGTCAGATGGGAAACCCCTAGGACTGTCCCTCCGAGGGAAGCTTCTGGGCAAGCCACCAGAGTCCCAGGTGGAGCCTCTTAGAAACACATTGGGTGAGGTGAGCTCCCTGCTCCTCCCAGCTGGAAGCTGGGTGGCCTCCCCTGCTCCTCTGTGCTTGCTTTGTGGGGCCCTGGATGTCTGCTGGGGTCCCCTGTTGGGCATGTGTTCCTGGGAGATGGGGATGACTGTGCCCTGCTGGGAAGTCTAGGACCCACCGAGATAGAGACCCAGGGCCTGGCAAAGCCACCCAGGGACTGGATTTGGAGCTGGGTCACTCAGGGGGTCATGGAGGGGTGGGGGCAAAACCAGGATGGCAGAGCCCAAGGGTGATGCTCTAGACTCCATCCAATTTAGACTTCAGCCATGGGTTCAGGCTGAGTCACTGGGCTTGGTAACTGTGCCCGTTCAGTTATAGTGTCTTCATTCCTTTCCTTTTGTTCTCTCGAGACTCTATGAAAAACGTTCCTTTGGAGCCAGACTTATGAGCCCCTGGCCTTCTGTGATGCTCCCCACCTGGTGCTCCCCTCACACAAGTGTGCCCACCCCCACCTCCAGGCAGGCTGCCCTGATTGCCATGGATCCAGGGGAGGAGACTGCTCTCCTCTCTCTCTCTTTTGAGGGGGTGCACACGCATGTGCACGTGTGGCTTGGGGACAGGGCTGGTTGCTCTGGCAGGTCTCTCCAGCCCTGACTGTGGGCCCGGAGTTGTCTGGTCTGGAACTGGCTAGTGGGGTCTTTGCACTTTCCATACAGGAAATAAATGGGAAAAATATCAAGTCTGTGACTATCAGAAATTTCCAAATCAAGTTCATCACTGAGCTTTGCAGCATAGAGAGCTCAATCTACTTGCTTAGTTTTGGCCCCCCAACTGCACTCTGATGGGTCTCCCCCAACCCTTCCTCGGGGCTCTCTTCCCCTCCATGCGACCTGTCTCATCATTCCACAGAGCCGGGGCCAGGCTGGGCGAGGTGAGGGGCCTCCGGCAATAACCCACCCCTGGCTGCAAGACCCCTTTTGCCTGTCTGTTGAATCCTTGAGGGTGGGCTCCTCCCCAAGCGTGGGGCTACTCTTGGGCTCAGACTCTTCTGTGATGCTGCCATAGGCCCATCGTCCTGGGGGCACCAGGCCAGTGGTGTTCCTCTCTTGGCCCTGCCGCTCCCCAGGGGCACTGCCAGGACACAGGAGATGGACCCTGCTGCCCTTGGACCCACTGACCTCCCTATCCTCTCCTCGCTTTGCCTGCTCCTCCCTCCTACCCTCTAACTGGGGGGAGAAGAACTTGCCCCCCTCCCAGCTAGTACTGTGCCCTTCTTCCCTTTTACTTGCTCAGCAAACCCTCTGAGTTCCCCTAAGGAGGACCTTCAGGGGAAAAGAGGCCCTTGCCCAAGCGGGGTCCGGGGGGGCGGAGGGGAAGTGCCCAGGGCAGAGACAGGCGTGGCTGGGAGAACAGGCCTGGTCACCGGAGCCGGAGTTGGGAAGAAGCTGTTCCTGCTGAAAGTGAGGGGAAGACCAGCCTGCGGCTGTGGCCACAAGGCCACGTGGAAATTCAGGGCTAGGGAGAAGGCAGGGTTGGGTGGGGAGAGCTGAGCCTGGATGCTGTTCTCAGAGAGCCGGAGGGTCGGAGAGTCAGGGAAGCCTCTCTGAGGACCACTCCCAGGGAGGGAGAGCGTGACTCTCTGGAGGGAGGGCAGAGGGTCAGGCCGCAGCTCAGAAACAGGGGTCTGAGGCAGAAGGGGAGCAGGCACGGGGGCTGGGATGGTTTATAAATAGCTGATGGAGACCAGCTGGCTCACACTTCCACTGCAGACCAGCACGACAGTTGCTGGGAAAGGAAAGTGGGCCTGGGAAGCAGACAACAGTACGTAGCCACTGAGCCCTGCTCATAATAGGTGCTCAAATGAAAGAATGGGGTGTACTAGTTCCCTGCCATAACCAAGTGCCACAGACTGGGGGGGGGGCTTAAATGCAGAAACGAATTCTCTTCCTGTTCTGGAGGCTGGAAGTTCAAGATCAATGTTATCAAGGTTGGTGTCTTCTGAGGCCTTTCTCTTCGGCTTGATGAGGACCATCTTCCAAGCCCTGTGTCTTCGCGGGGTCTTCCTCTGGGCATCTGCGTCCTGATCTCCTCTTCTTATGAGGACACCAGTCATATCAGATTAGGGCCCACCCCAAGGACCTCATTTAACCTTAATTATCTCCTTAAAGACCCTATCTCCAAATATGGTCGCACGAACCAGGGGGTTAGGACTTCAATGTGTGAATTTTGCAGGAACATAATTCAGCCCCTAAGTGGGAGCATCTACATATAGTTGGGGAGACAAAACGCATCCACTGAAGCAATGGACAGGTGGTACGCAATTAATTGTTAAATCGTGCGCTATAGATGGACAAGAAAATAAGGCCGTATGCGAGAAGTGACTATACATGGGGATGTTGAATAAAATACAGTAAAATAACCTTTTGAGGGGCGCCTGGGTGGCTCAGATGTTGAGCATCTGCCTTCGGCTCAGGTCATGATCCCAGGGTCCTGGGATCGAGCCCCGCATCGGGCTCCCTGCTCCGCGGGAAGCCTGCTTCTCCCTCTCCCACTCCCCCCTGCTTGTGTTCCCTCTCTCGCTAGGTCTCTGTCTGTCAGATAAATAAAATCTTAAAAAAAATTAATAAACTTTTGAATACTTAACCAGGTTCAAATTAAGAAAGGAAAACTCCCTGGTGCCGGGAAAGCAGAGGGAACATAACACAAGTGAAATTAGGGGTGGAAATGGCTCATGGAGTTTTGGAGACAGATGTTGGCCTTCACAGCATGGGCAGGGGTTCTGAAGTTACACAGCCAAGAAATTATCAGAACCAATGACTCTCAGGGGCTTGGGAGGCACATGCAAAGCTGTAGGTTTGCTTCTGTGACTTAGGATTAAGGGGCTCCTGCTGAAAATAACCCCATGAAGTTGAGGTCACAAAGGGCCAAATCCAAGGAAAGCAGAAGAGGGTAAAAATAGCCCTTGTCAGTCAGTCGCCTGTCCCTCTCATTTTTTTAAAATATTTTATTTATTTATTTGAGAGTGAGCGTGAGAGAGAGCACAAGCAGGAGAGAGGAGGAGAGGGAGAGGGAGAAGCAGACTTCCCCTGAGCAGGGAGCCAGACACAGGACTCCATCCCAGGACCCTGGGATCATGACCAAGCTGAAGGCAGACGCTTAATGACTGAGCCACCCAGGCGCCCCGCCTGTCCCTCTTTTAAAAAGTCCCACTCAACAGCTTCTACTCAATGGCAGCTCTTCTTTGGGAAACATAGTCTTTTAGCTGGAAGCATGCTGTTTACGTAAATGGTCACTTGGGAGAGCAGAGAGTAGGGTCTGTCAGGGAGGAAAGGGGGAGAAGAGATTGGGTGTCCGGCGGGCAGCTTACGGTCTCTACCACAGGCCCTCACCAAAGTCCCCTCAACCTCTTGTCGTCCTGGCTCCTCCTAGCAGCCTGAGTGATTGTCTGCTTAAATTTCAAGGCGATACATATACAGAGTGAAAAAAAATCTAGCAGTCTAGCCGATACCATAGTATGAAAAAATGTCTCCTTTTCACCCCTACTCCCCATTCCCTCAGCCCAGAAATCATCTGGATTTTCAGTGTGTGGACCAGACCGTCTCATTTCCCTACTGAGAATCCCCCGGTGGCTCTCAGTCTGCTCTCAGGCCCTGCCCTCCCTCAGCTCATGCCACTCTCCTCCTGGCTCATAGTGTTGGTGCTGTGGCTTTGGATCAGTCCCTAGAGATGCTGCCCTGTGGCCTTTCCCCTCATTGTTGTCTCTCCCTAGAACGCTCTTCGGGGCTTGGTTCAATTCTGCCTTGTTCAGTGACAAGACTCTCTTTTTAGCTCAACCTTGTAACCCTGTGCGAGTATCCAAGTTCTTCACCCTGCCGGCACAGGTCCAAACTCCTGGACGGCTAGATGCCAAGGCTCTACTATGGATCACCAAGGGACAGGATGAGTCAGCCCAGGGCACTGTGGGAAGGTAGGGAGGGGCCCTGACCTAAACATGGACGAGCTTATTTGCTGAGGAATCACTCCTTCACTCAATACGTATGAGGTGCTATCTCCTATGACCTGGTACTGAGAAGATACAAGAGAATGAGATGGGCACATTCTCCTGGAACTTCCAGGCCAGAGTGAGGACACAGGCAATAAACATGAAAACAAACAAATAAGGTCATTCCAAACTGTGGTAAGTTCTATGAAGGGCATAAACAGGGGACATAGCAGATGGGTTTGGGGGTAGAGGGGGGCATGTCAGAATATGTGGTCAGGGAAGCCATCTCAGAGCCCTGAAGGATGAGAAAGTGCCAAGTGAAGAAAGCAAATGGCATGTGCAAAGGTCCTGAGGTGGCAGAGAGTGGTCTGGCAGAATAAAGGGAAGGAGAAGGTGAGCAGAAGCGGGCAAGGCTGGGCTGCAGGCTGAGCTAAGCTTGGGTTTACTCTAAAATAAATAGGAGGATTTTCATCAGGGCCGTGTTGTGACCTGGTCTGAGTTATGTGGGAGCTGGCTATGGGACCTGGATTTTGTGAATCCTTTGAGTGGTTTCTATATTTTCCATTTGTAGTACTGTCTTGGGATAGCGTTATGGGAGTTACTTTCAGTTCTCTAGCCAATTTGGTTAAACCAACAGCAGGATGCATTTTATGGGTGCAGAGCTGCAGGGTTTCAGCAAATCCCCCACCTGCTTCCCTGTGACCTTGGCATTGTCTCCCCCAGGAGAGACACTTGTGCCCCTAAAAGTTGGAGTCTGTCTTTGATGTCCCACAACTCAGCCCCTCTCAGGCCTATCTTCTTCTGAGGGTAAATGTATCAGTCATGGCTCTCCAGAAAAACAAAACCAATAGGTGATATATATGTATATCACACACACATATATATATGTGTGTGTGTGTGTGTGTGTGTGTATGTATTTTTTTGGAGATTTTATCTATTTATTTCAGAGAGAGAGAGAGAGAGTGAGAGAGCAGGGGGAGGGGCAGAGGGCAAGGGAGAGGCAGAGAATCTCAAGCACACTCTGCACTGAGCATGGAGCCTGACGTGGTGCTCGAGCTCACAACCCTGAGACCATGACCTGAGCCGAAATCAAGAGTCAGACGCTTCACTGACTGAGCCACCCAGGCGCCCCATCTTATTTATTCTTTTATTTTTTAAGGAATTGCCTTATGTGATTGTGAGGGCTGACAAGTCTGAGATCTACACAGCAGGCTAAAAACTCAGGTGGGAGTGAATGCTGCTAAACTTCTCAGGGAAGCCTCAGCTTTTGCTACTACTGCCTTTAACTGATGGGACGAGGCCCACCCTCATTATGGAGGGTAATAAAGTCAACTCCTTGGAGATGTTAACCACATGTACAAATGCCTTTATAGCAACATTTATATTCGTGTTTGAATAAATAACTGGGTACTATAGCCTAGCCAATCTGACACATTAAACTAAGCATCACAGTAAAATACATAAAAAAATGAAATCAAAGTTCTTATTCCAGGACCAACTCATGAAATCTTTGAGCCAGTCAGAGCTCTTTTGTTCTGTTGCTTTGGGCAACCCTGTGTGTGAGTGCCGGAAGCATTAACATCTGCAACTGTCTTTTGCTTACAGATGATGGCATTTGACTGAGGCTGAGCTGGCCTAAATTAGGGAAAGAATAAAATTCCAGGCACCCATTTCCCAGTCTGGGCCTGGAGGCTGGTGTGTTCCCTCTGCAGTCTGACGGTCAACCTGGACCTGGGCCTCACCGTGCAGGAGGTACCTTCCCACACTGGTCCTTTGCCCCGGGGGCTGCCCGGGGTGTTCCTGGTTCTTCAATTTCAAGTCTTAGCTGTGGAATCTACCCCCCACCCCAATCAGATACCTCTGGGTCACCACTGAAGGGAAGACCCTCCCTACAGAGTGTGTCCTGCTGTGTCCCACCCAGCCCTTCGTAGCCTCTTGTTCTCTGTTTTGGTGGTTTGTGTGGCCAGATGATGCCCAGCCACAGGGACAGGCAAAACAAGCCAAAGGGGAAATGAACATGTCCCACAACAGCCTGACTCTGGGGTCAAGGGCAGTCACAGGCTGGGTTAACTGTCCCAGGCCTGTGTGTGTGTGCGTGCGTGCGTGTGTGTGTGCGCGTGTGTGCGTGTGTGTGCGTGCGCGCGTGTGCGTGCGTGTGTGTGTGCGTGCGTGCGTGTGTGTGTGCGTGGGCGAATCATAACAGGCTCATGTCGGGCGTGCTGTGGTGGGGATGGAGGCCAGCTCTGCGACTGTTCTGGACTTTGGTTCAAGCCTTCGCCCTGGACAGTCCGCCAGTGGGCCCAGCCCTCCCGCCCGGATTGTCCATGGATGGGTGCAGAGTCGGCCCCATGACGTCTGACCCAAAGAACACGCTTCCTTTAGTTTGGGTTCCTTCAAAAGCAAACCTTGAGGCAAGACCGAGTGAAGTAGTTTATTTGAGATGTGATCCCAGAAAGCATAGGGCGGAGAAATGAGATCAAAAAGAAAGGAAAGAAAATACAGTGCATATTAATGGGCATGTCACGGCTGTGGGAAACAGGTTCAGTCCTATAGGGGATGTTCTGAGAGACTGTGTGGAACGTGCCTCAGAGCTGTCCCACCAACGGGAAGGAAGCTGTGGTGTATTCGTTATCAGTTTTTTGTTTTTGTTTTTAAAGTAGGCTCCACGCCAAACGTGGGGTTTGAACTCACGACCCTAAGATCAAAGTCACACACTCTACTGACTGAGCCAGCCAGGCGCCCGTTCATCATTAGCTTTTTAAACAGTTTTACTACAATGTAATTCACATACACAATTCACCCATTAAAAGTAGATAATTCAGTAGTTTTTGTTTTACTCACAAATATGTGTAGCTATCATCATAGTCAATTTTAGAAGATTTTTGTAATTTTTTTTTTTATTATTCATGAGAGACAGAGAGAGAGAGGCAGAGGGAGAAGTAGGCTTCCCAATGAGCAGGGAGCCCGATGCAGGGCTCCATCCCAGGACCCCGGGATCATGACCTGAGCCGAAGGCAGACGCTTAACCACTGAGCCACCCAGGTGCCCGAGATTTTTGTAATCTTAAAAAGAAATCCTGTACCTTTAGCTGTCACCCCATCCCCCCACCTCAGCCTAGGCAACCAGTAACCTCTTCTCTGTCTCAAGCAGGAAAGAATATCCAGTGGAAAAAAGACAGTCTCTTCAATGAATGGTGTTGGGAAAATTGGACAGCCACATGCAGAAGAATGAAACTGGACCATTTCTTTACACCACACACAAAAATAGACTCAAAATGGATGAAAGACCTAAATGTGAGACAGGAGTCCATCAGAATCCTTGAGGAGAATACGGGCAGCAACCTCTTCGACCTCAGCCGCGGCAACTTCTTCCTAGAAACATCACCAAAGGCAAGGGAAACAAAGACAAAAATGAACTATTGGGACTTCGTCAAGACAAAGAGCTTTTGCGCAGCAAAGGAAGCAGTCGACAAAACCAAAAGACAACCGACAGAATGGGAGAAGATATTTGCAAATGCCTTACCAGATAAAGGGCTAGTATCCAAAATCTATAAATAACTTATCACACTCAACATCCAAAGAACAAATAATCCAATCAAGAAATGGGGAGAGGACATGAACAGACATTTCTGCAAAGACATCCAAATGGCCAACAGACACATGAAAAAACGTTCAACATCAGTTGGCATCAGGGAAATTCAAAACAAAACCTCAATGAGATACCACCTCACACCAGTCAGAATGGCTAAAATTAACAGGTCAGGAAACGATAAATGTTGGCAGGGATGCGGAGCAAGGGGAACCCTCCTACACTGTTGGTGGGAATGCAAGCTGGTGCAGCCACTCTGGAAAATAATATGGAGGTTCCTCAAAAAGTTAAAAAAAAAAAAAGTGCTACTCTATGACCCAGCAATTGCACTATTGGGTATTTATCCCAAAGAAACAAATGTAATGATCTGAAGGGGCACATGCACCCCAATGTTCATAGCAGCAGTGGTCACAGTAGCCAAAATATGGAAAGAGCCCAGATGTCCATCAACAGATGAATGGATAAAGAAGATGTGGTATATACACACAATGGAATATTATTACTCAGCCATCCAAAAGAATGAAATCTTGCCATTTGCAACAACGTGGGTGGAACTAGAGGGTATTATGCTAAGCCAAATAAGTCAACCAGAGAAAGACAATTATCATATGCTCTCACTGATATGTGGAATTTAAGAAACAAGGCCAAAAGTCGTAGGAGAAGAGAGAAAAAAATGAAACAAGATGAAACCAGAGAGGGAGACAAACCATAAGAGACTCTTAATCATAGGAAACAAACTGAGGGCTGTTGGAGGGGAGGTGGTGGGAGGGATGGGGTGACTGGGTGATGGACATTGGGGAGGGTATGTGTTGTAATGAGCAATGAGTATTAATAAGACTGATGAATCATAGACCTGTACCCCTAAAACAAATAATACATATGTTAATTAATTGAATTTAAATTAAAAAATATTTTAAAAAGAAAAAAATTTATACTATATACATACTATAAATATGTGTACTTATATAAAAAAGAAAAAATAGATATACTATATATACACATGTATATATAAATCCCCTATTCTCTGTCTTTACAGATTCGCCTATTCTGGACATTTCATATGTGACTGACTTCCTTCACTTTCCAAGGCCAGTTCAAGCTACAGCATGTATCTCTACTTCATTCCCTTTTATGGCCAAATGATATTCCATTGTATGAATATATCACATTTTGTTTTTCCATTTGTCTATTGATGGACATGTAGATTATTTCTGCCTTTTGACTATCATGAGTATTGCTGCTGTAAACATTCATGTACAAGTTTTTCTGCAGACATATGTTTTCATTTCTCTTGGATATATACTTGGGGTGGAATTGCTGGGTTATATGGTAATGCTATATTTATTTATTTATTAAAGATTTTATTTATTTATTTGACAGAGAGATAGCGAGAGCAGGAACACAGCAGGGGGAGTGGGAGAGGGAGAAGCAGGCTTCCCGCCGAGCAGGGAGCCCGATGTGGGCCTCGATCCTAGGACCCTAGGATCATGACCTGAGCTGAAGGCAGACGCCTAATGACTGAGCCACCCAGGCACCCCTATTTATTTATTTAAAGATTTTATTCGTTTATTTGAGAGAGAGAGAGTGCTCAAGTGCACACATGAATGGGGAGAGGGGCAGAGGGAGAGGGAGAGGTAGAGAATCTCAAGCAGACTCCATGCCAAGCACGGAGCCTGAGGCAAGGCTTCATCCCACCACCCTGAGATCATGAGCTGAGCTGAAATCAAGAGTCAGATGCTCAACCGACTGAGCCACCAGTAACTCTATATTTAATCATTTGAGGAACCACCAAACTGTTTTCCAAAGTGGCTACACCATTTTCCATTCCTACCAGGAATATATGAGAATATTAGTTAGCCAGTATTGTATAACCAATCACTCCAAAATTTAGCAGCTTAAAACAATAAACATTTGTTATATCACACTGTTTTTGAGGGTCAGGAATCCAGGAGGAGCTCAACTGGGTGGTTCTGGCTCAAGGTTCTGCTCAGGGTCCCTCATGAAGCTGGAATCATCTGAAGGTTTGACTGGGCTTGAGGATCCACTTCCAAACTGGCTCACATGCCTGACAAGGGAGCATTGGTTGTTGGCAGGAGTCCTCAGTTTTTTGCCACATGCACCTTCCGCTGGGCTGCTTGAGCATCCTCATAACATGGCAGCTGGCTTCCACCAAGAACAAGAGATCCAAAAAGGAATAAGGCAGGAGCTGCAATTCTTTTATGATCTAGCCTTGGATATTATATGTTGTCATTTCTGTAACATTCTATTGTATAGTTCAGCCATTTCCTCTCTTTCTTTCTTTCTTTCTTTCTTTCTTTCTTTCTTTCTTTCTTTCTTTCTTTCTTTCTTTCTTTCTTTTTTTTCTTTCTTCTTTCTTTCTTTCTTTCCTTCTAGAGCATGATTGTGAGTGGGAGGGGGGAGAGGCAGAGGGAGAGGGGAGAGAGAGAATCCCAAGCAGGATCCACAAGTCCAGCACAGAGTCCCAGTGCAGGGCTCAATCTCATGACCCTGAGATCATGACCTGAGCCAAAATCAAGAGTCAAACACTTAACTGACTGAGCCATCCAGGTGCCCCTGCTCAGCCATTTTCAGTGGGGGAGGAACTACACAGAGTGTGAGTACCAAGAAACAGGGGTCACTGGAGCCCATCTTGGAAGATGCCTACTACATAAGGCATTTATCCACCCACTCCCATCTCTCAGTAGGAGGGTTGCTCCGGAGGTGTTAAGTCCCTGGAACTTTTGGCCTAAACCAGAACACGCTGAAGACACTATCATGCTGAAGACCACCCTCCCTTTGGCCTAACTCTATTTCAGCTGTGGCTAGGGAAAAAGGGTCCCAACTCAAGTGCATGCCTTGCACCCTCTGCTTTCTGCCCCAGGACCTTCTCTGACACACAAGAGCCTTCTGGATCCTTGTACAAACACAGCTGGAAAATGCAGGGATGCTAAGAGCCCTGGGAGGAAGCCAATTAGCAACTGATTATCTGGTCCTTCAGGCAGATGGGTCTGGGAGGCAGGCAAGACACTGATATTAGGAGCTAAGGCAAAGAAAAGAGTCTACTTTCAGGAACTAAGATAAAGAAAATTGAGCTTGTCTCCAATTTTTCATTATTACAGAAAGACTGGGGCTAGTATCCTCCTACACACATCTCTATATTTGAGCTACTGTTCTTCTTCTTCTCCTTTTTTTTTCTTTTCATATCAAATTTAATCAGTACAGACCAAAACAGTCAATATCAGATAATTCTTAATATGAACAAATGGGGAAAAAGAAAAAAGTATATGTACATGGATAAACAGGGGAACTAGATGCATTTTAGCAAGGCATGTCAGGTGGTAGTTCTGGATGAAACTTGCACTGCAGTTTTCATTTCCACAGCTGTGTGCTGAGAGCCTGACCAGATGAGCTTCCAGACCAACCTGCTCTTGTGTTCGGGAGTTGGCCAAAGCCCGCTGTAAAGTTTGTACTGCTGATACTCATGGCAACCGTTTGCTGATTCATCTGCAAGAGGTTCCGCTGTGCCTGTGGAGCTCGTGGCAGGCCAAACTTACTCTGGGGAGCACCCATTTGCCACACCATTCCTCCTTAGGGGCCAACCACATTTGGAGGAAGTGGCATCATACATAAGCCCGCTGGGCACGTGTATGCCCACCCTCATGCTTGCACTCTGTCCCATTACATTTCCCGGGAGGCTGGGAACCGCGGGTGCAGGCATGGGCACACCCACCAATGGAAAGCCGTGAAGTGCAGTTGGTGCTTGTGAGGTCAATGGTGTATCTGTGGGTCCCATAAACACACCAGGAGTCCTCTGCTGCTGAATGTTTCCTGTGCCATACGGAGATAAGATGGAGTCTTGGAGAGTTTGTTTCTCTGGTACCTCTTCTGATCTTGTAGCTTGCTCAGTGAACAGATACAGATCCAGGGGGCACCTGAGTGGCTCAATCTGTTAGACGTCTGACTTGTGATTTTGGCTCAGGTCACGGTCTCAGGGTTGTGGGATTGAGCCCCGTGTCAGGGCTCTGTGCTCAATGGGGAATCCGCTTGAGATTCTCTCTCTCTCTCCCTCTGCCCTTCCCCTCCAAATAAATAAATAGATCTTTTTTTTTAAAAGATTTTATTCATTTATTTGACAGAGAGAGACACAGCGAGAGAGGGAACACAAGTGAGGGAGAGGGAGAAGCAGGCTTCCCGCTGAGCAGGGAGCCCGATGTGGGGCTCGATCCCAGGACCCCGGGATCATGACCTGAGCTGAAGGCAGACGCTTAATGACTGAGCCACCCAGGCGCCCCTAAATAAATAGATCTTTAAAAAAAAAATCGTTGGTCTAAAGATGTCCAGATCATCATTCAGGGCTGGCGCCATGGCTGTGCTCCCATTGGTCACC